>NW_027397121.1:3457610-3530390 GCF_003265705.2 Callorhinus ursinus
AAAAAAAAAAATCATGGGCCCAGAGTGCCCACTTGCCATTGGCAAAGATGCGAGCTAAGACTCGAGACCTCACCCAACTGCAAGGGGCTGGGGCTGCTGGGAAATGCATTCATTGGCTAGGAGGCCACGTGCCCAGCTACAGCTCAATCCCTGCAGAAGAGGGGCCTAGCATGTTTAGTGGACAACCCGCAGTCTCTACTGCAGATTGCAATTTACCTCAAGTGTGGTGGCTTTTTTTTTTAATTCTTTATTTAAATTCAATTTAATTAACATATACTGTATTATTAGTGTTAGGGGTAGAATTTAGTGATTCATTGGTTGTATATAACACCCAGTGCTCATTATGTCAAGTGTCCTCCTTAATGCCCATCACCCAGTTACCCCTTCCTCACACCCCCCTCCCCTCCAGCAACCCTCAGTTTGTTTCCTATAGTTCAGCATCTCTTATGGTTTGCCTCCCTGTTTTTATCTTATTTTTCCTTCCCTTCCCCTGTGTTCGTCTATTTCTTAAATTCCACATGAGTGAAATCATAGGGTATTTGCCTTTCTCTGACTGACTGACTTCACTTAGCATAATACCCTCTAGTTCCATCCACGTCATTGCAAATGCCAAATTTCATTCTTTTGATGGCTGAGTAAAATTCCACTGTGTGTGTATATATATACACACACCACATCTTTATCCATCTGTTGATGGACATCTGGGCTCTTTCCATAGTTTGGCTATTGTGGACATTCCTGCTATAAACATTGGGGTGCAGGTGCCCCTTCGAATCACTATGTTTGTATCCTTCGGGTAAATACCTAGTAATGCAACTGCTGGGTCATAGAGTAGTTCTATTTTTAATTTTTTGAGGAACCTCCATACTGTTTTCCAGAGTGGCTGCACCAGTTTGCATTCCCACAGTGTAAGAGGCTTCCCCTTTCTCTGCATCCTCACCAGCACCTGTTGTTTCCAGAGTTGTTAATTTTAGCCATTCTGACTGGTGTGAGGTGGTATCTCATTGTGGTTTTGATTTGTAACCTCAAGTGTGGTTTTGAGGATACCATATGTGTAAAATACCAGCCAGTGGGTCTCCAACCCCTCTTTGCCCACCTCCACTACAGAGGTTAGAAAAGCTCAAGAGATGCTTTCCCAGACTCAAGTGTGGTTTTGAGGAGACCATATGTGTGAAATATGTAGCACACGCCTGGCTCAGGGTGGAGATAAGCAACAAACAGTGCCCTTATTAGTAGCCTTTATAGTTCTTTTGCAGTCTTCCATCATGGTTAAGTCCAGCCCCCTTGTTCGGACTTAGTTTCCTTTTCAGTAACATGAAGACCTTGAATTTCATCAGGGGTTATAAGTTCATTGACCGTGATCCAAATACAGATCACAGATGTCTTTTGTTTGGCTGACACAGGTTTCTAAAATGTTTTAAATTTGGTGGACATATGCTCTCCTAGTGCCTTTACCAGTCACATTCACCCTTTTTTTTCCTGTCAATACCAATGTAGATAATTTACATTTGTGATCTTGGTCTCTAAGGTTACTTTTTGCTTGGATATGCTAAGATTCGAGATCTATAACTGCACCTTAGAAAAAGCTTGGCATCTGGCTGTCTCCCCACCTGGTCCTCCGTTGCCCCCAGCAGATCTGAGTATTGAATGTGCACTGATGCTCAGAGGCAGTGGATATTGTCCTCTTATTAAAAGTCATGTGCTCAGAGCCAATGAAGTGGTGATTTAATCAAAATGTTTGTTAATCTGACGAGTGCAATAAAACCCCCACAAGTGAGTGATCTCAGCACCTACAAACAGTCTCCACTTGTTGTAATGAAGCAATTACCAAGCAGGCAGCACTCACCCCAAGGGCTGGCTTGGGCCAGCTGTCCTGGGTAGTCACCTCCCAGAACAACCAAGGCACCCCCTAGCAGCCTTCACTCATGTCTCCTCTCAAGGTCTTTTTATTCCAACTCATTTGCCACCCTGTAAGATCTCAGAGTTGGAAAAGACTGGCTACGAGTTTAGCTTCTGAGAGTTAATTCTGAATAACGAGAGAGCATTCAGATGAGAAATCACCAGCTTTGCTGACTGTAATGTGTGGAAGGAGGGAAAGGCTGCATTTTTGGTCTAAACTGATAGGATTTTGGCTGATGTAAACCCTGTTTCTGTTTTTGTAACCTCTGATAGTAATGAGCTGTTACTTGGTCATTGTACTTTCCTTTCACAGCTAGACCATTCAGCTTGGTGTCTTTAGATGCTTCAACAGCCAGTGGGTCTTAACAGGTGTGTGTTGTCTTAG
Source organism: Callorhinus ursinus (assembly GCF_003265705.2). NCBI lineage: Eukaryota > Metazoa > Chordata > Mammalia > Carnivora > Otariidae > Callorhinus > Callorhinus ursinus. Next base: position 3,459,895 of record NW_027397121.1, read on the forward strand.
CTGACATCCTAAGAGGGATAACTGGGTTAGATCTGGCCCCTAGTACAAAAATCTGTCAGTTTGGAAACTTTACAAGGTACAGAGAGCTGACCTAAGTAAATAGGAATATACCTTCTTCCCCATAACAAATTTGGGGTAAATGGCCACTGGCATTGGTTCAAAAGCTCAGCTGATTCAAGGCTGGTATTTCTGCATTCTCTTAGCTGTTTCCTCATATTCACAAGATAGCTGCCACAGCTCCAGTCATCATACCCAACTTTAAGTCAGGAAGAAGGATAAAGGGACTACAACACTGTCCCTTTTTTTTTTTTTAAGATTTTTTTTTATTTATTTGAGAGAGAGAGAGAGCTCACAGAGGGAGAGGGAGAAGCAGACTGGTTGCTGAGCAGAGAGCCCGATGCGGGGCTCGATCCCAGGACCCTGGAATTATGACCTGAGCTGAAGGCAGACGCTTAACTGACTGAGCCACCCAGGAGCCCCACAACACTGTCCCTTTTATCAGAAAAGCATAAGCTGCCCCAGGAGTCTTCCACCTGACTTCTGGAACATCTCATTGGCCAGAACTGGATCATGACCATCTCTGGCTGCAATGAGTATGGGAAAGCATCTCTTGAGCTTTTCTAACCTCTGTAGTGAAGGTGGGCAAAGGAAGAGGGGTTAGGAATCAGTGTTGTGTTGGCCAAATAATAGTTTCTGCTATAGGGAATAAAGTGAATGGGAGTCATTTAAATTCACCAGAATCCTAACTAGAAAAAGAGGTGGTAAATTGAGGGGAGAAAATTACCTAGGCAGGATGAGCACAGGAGGAAAGAACCTTGACGTTGTAATTACTTGTTCAGTTTAAGCCACTGCTGTAAGCTCTCTGCATAGGGAGGCAGAAGGACCAAGTTGTTGGTTTGCAAACTGGTCCCCTTCCATGGACGACAGAGAGAGACCCAAGAAAGAGGCAAGTCACTCCAGAGGCAGGTTTAGGAAGCAAGGGAACTTCCAGGTGAGGCTTGTCTTGGGCCATGAGTAAGAAGAATAGACCTCCGCATCCGCCCGCCAAATCTTCAAAGTTTGTGTAGAGGCCTTAACTGGGTTCAGTCACGTATACTGTCCAGATGGTCTCCATAACACATGGTCTCTCAAGGCTGTGTCCTTGGAACAGCTCCCATTGTGGGAACAGTGGGCAGAACGTACATTCCAAGGTCAATGGAGGGTGAGGAGCCTCCGATTGCCCTGGTCCCGCACTCAGGTTAACCGGTGGTCGCGTCCTCTTCGTTACTCCTCCAACGCAAAGGTGAAGACAGTCACAAGTTCTGGAAGAGGCTGTGCACAAGGCTGGGAGGCATCTACCAATTTTCTAAGACAAGGGGCAGAAGCAGCTTAGTGGACCATCAATAAATATTTACTGAATTGGCTTGAGTGGCTGGAGGAAGCACTTGAACACTCGCCCCTGCCGTCTGGGCCCCGTTGAGTGGTTCACTGGCCAGAGATTAGGAGGCCATGCTGGGGCAGACAGTTGGACACCACCTTGCGGGGGAGCCACCCATCCAGGGCCTGGGAGGAGGGCTCATGGCATGCAGACACCGCAAGGGTCGCTGACCATTAAATGAGCCTCACCTGCTGCCACGCGCAAGCGACAGGTTGCCATTGGGCAGGTGATTTCTCTCGGCAGCCTGTGTCTGGCTCCATTCCACTTGACGGGGGTCAGGAGACTAAAACCTCATTACCTAACACGGCTGGATGTCAGCATGTGTGGAGTGGCTGTTTGCCAGCATCTTAATTAATGAATTCACAAGGCATGGGGTGGATGCCAGTTCTTGAATAGTGCTTTGAGCCTTTCAGCGATGAAGAAGCTTTGGTAATTTATCAAAAAATATATATTGGGGGAAAGAGGAGAAAACAAACCCCAAACAACGTTCTGGCCCAGGGAAAGCTGAAGGCTTCAGGCAAGGACTGACATGGCTCTCCTTGTGGAGCTGCTCAGCACGGCGCCAGAAGGTCTCACAAGGTCTCAGAGCTTGCATTGCAAGTGTTTCAGCAGGGCCCCTCATGTGCCTGACCTGGGGTGGTGGAGGAGGGGGCGGTGAGTCTCCAGAGAAATGACAAGCCCTTTGGCTCTCTGCTTTTCCTGAAAATTGTTCCTTGATTAAAAACTGGGAAGGTTTATGGTCTTCATCTTCTCAGCCTGGGAGACAAACTTCTGAGGATTGGGGGAGACATGGTTGGAGGTTTTTGTCTTCTGTCCCCGCAGAGCCCTGAGCCGCCTCCACAGGAAAACATCCCTTCAGCAGCGTCAGGCCAATCGGCCCTTTGGGGTTTGCGGCTGGTCACCTGGAAAATCGAGGCCCATGACCCTCATGTGACTTGGCTTTGTGGCCTGATGGCCTCAGATGGAAAGCCCCAGCGCTCTTGCCACACCATCTGGGCAGGTGTTCTGGCCTCTTTACCCATAATGTCCTGGGGCCTCCCTGACTTGTGAAAATTTCCAGAAATCCAGTTCCTAGGCAGCTGGGGCTGGAGATAAAACAGCTGAGTTGGCACGTGAAAAGAAAGGCCTTGCTGCCCACTGGGGAAAGAAGGGCTTCTCCAGCCTACCTAGCTCTCCTTTCTCCTTCTCAAAACGGTCTGTTTTCTGTGAATTTTGGAGGGTGCTGTGGCAGTTTAGGCAATCTGGGGGAGGGTGCCAGGGATGTTCGAGAAGCCAGAAGTTGAGGGGGGGAGTAATTGCCTTCAACATGAGGACATGCGCTCTGCTCCCGTCTCACTGTCTCCAAGCACAGTTCCGTCGGGTTCTCCCCTCACAGAGAGTATCTGTTACCTGGACAGAGAGCAGGCAAAGCCCTTGTACAGATTATTCAGAGTAGAGAATCTGTTGAAAGCAGATCAACAAGCTTAGATTGGCTTCGACTGAGATGTGGAATGGCTTTGTTCCACAGAACCCTTCTTTGTCATGACTGTTTTCATGAGGGATTTTGGAGACAGAGCTTTAAGTGTTTGAAAGAACATAAGCTCTGACGCAGGAAAACCTCAGATTCAGACCCTCAATTCTGCCACTTCCCAATTACATGACCTTGCTTAAAATCTCTACACTGGGAGTTTGCTTCTCTCTAAAACGGAAACAGTCCCTCCTTGCAGAATTGATGCAGACATTGGTAGCCTACACGAAGCTGCCACAACCTGCCTAGCCTGGGGTACGAGGAGTGGTGGTTACTCTCAGGAGCTGAGTGGCTTAGGGCCGGTATGTGGGGTGGCAGCTAACAGCACAGACTCGGACTGCCCAGCTACCCCCCCATGTACCCCCTGTGACCCCGGACAGATGACTTCATCTCCATGGCCCGAGCTTCCTCATCTGCAAAAGGGGAATACAGGAGTTCCCCCTTATCCATGGTTTTACCCTCTGAGGTTTCAGTTACCCACAGTTAGCTCAGCCTGGAAGCAGACGATCCCTTTTCTGACATATTGTCAGGTGGATGGCAGCCTAACGCTGTGTCACAGTGCCTACGTCCCTCACCTCATATCACCTCATCACGTAGGCATTTTTCACCTCATATCAGCACAGGAAGGGTGAATGCAGTACAGGAAGATATTTTGAGAGAGACTGCATTCATAAAACTTTTATATATGGCCTTTTGTCATAATTGTTTTGTTATTAGCTATTGTTAATCTCTTACTGTATCTAATACATAAATTAAACTTTATCATAGGTATATGTGTATAGGAAAAAACATCATATATATATATATATATGTATATGTAGGGTTCAGTACTATCTGTGGTTTCAGGCATCCACTGGGGTCTTGGAGCGTGTTCCCAGCAGATGGGGGGACCGCTGACTGATGATACTACTGCCCCCTCATAGGGTTATTGTGAGCATTCTAGGAGTGGGGTGCTGAGAACAGTGCCTGGCATATAGTGCATGCTATAGAAGTGTTGGCTGGTGCTGGTAGTGTGGTTTAGTTTTGCATGGACTTTTGGCTTCTGGAAGTTGCTTTGACTTGTGCTGTGCCATCTAGCTACCCCCACACCATGCTTTTTATTAGCAAGTAGCTGGCCAGGCAGCTGTAGGATATGCCCCATGACCACTGCCTGACTCCTGAGGTTAACCTGTTCCAGCAACTTCTGGCAGTCACTGGCCAGAAGCTCTGGAGAGCAAGGCTGGGAAAACCAGAAATAACTTCCTAAACCAGAAAGCAGAGTGGCCTGCGTAACCCAGAGCTCTAAGTCCTGAGGGTGCTTTCTGCACTTTCCCAGAAGAAAGCCTGGTCCTAGACAGTGGCTTGGGGTGGGTGGGGAGCCACCTCCCAGGCTGTCAAGATGCTCACGGGAGCACCATTCAGCCACCCTCAGTGGGTGCACCTGCAGCAGGGAGTGTGGTTTTTGCCTGTCAGCAGGATATGAGCTGTGCACGAGGGCCCAGCAGCCGCCAGACCTGGAGCGGGCCCCTACACCCCTGTGGGGCCCGACCTGACCAGTGTGCTGGGCAGTTATCCGTGCGTGAGCTGACACTCGGGTTCACCATCCCCAAAGAGGCCTCACTCGGGGTTTCAATTCCAGGAGGCTCCACACACCTGAAAAGATGCCTCACGGGGATTTCAGACGAATTTTACAGTTTCTCTTAACACAGTGGTTTTATGACATTAGGGGACCCCAGGGAGACTTCCCTAAAGCTCTGAGAATAAGGTGTTATTCCCCAAGTCAGGTGGCAGAGGGGATTTTGCTTAGCTGGCTCAGGGCTCCTGACCGGCAGGTACAGCACGTGAAGCACGCGGCACTCCGAGCCGCATCCGAAGGGCACTTGAGGAGGGCTGCAGGAAGTCTCTGCCCCTGGTGACTGGAAACGGAGAAGCCCTCGCTTCCCTTGGCACTTGCCAACAGGATCAGTGGCCGCACTTGGCTGGGGTGGGGCCTCTGCGGACCTCGACTGCTGGGCTGACTTCCGATCTTCACATTCTTATGCAGGAAACGCTCCCCGCGCCCCCCCCCACCATGGAGACTCCGTGGTCCTAAATTTCTCACTGAGCCTGCTCTTCTGCCCACTCTCGAAGCCGCCCACCAGGTTCCAGGCTCTATTTCCCCAGTCCGTGCATGGAGCAGAAAGGCAGCGGGTCTCATCCTGTCTGCGGTACAATCACTCGTGGGCCTTTCCTGATCGAGTGCAGACTTCGTGGATCCCTGATTCAGGGCCTCTGGGACCTTCAGCTCCTTCCCACTCCCTGCCTTATATACTTTTTCCCCTCCCGCTCTGTGTCTTCTTTTCTGGGCTCAGACCAGCAGTCCCCATGGTCTGGGCTCGGGGTGAAGAACCAGCTGTCCTACCAGGACACCCTGCACACTCACCACCTACCTCTCAGTCCCCTGAACCACGGCATGTGGGTTTTCACACCTACCAAGCCCTCAACTCTTTGCGAAGTGCCAAAAGGCACAGTTTGCTAACTGGTAGAGAGCTCACACCACCACCTTTCTGACTTCTCGTGTCCCTTTGCAGCCGTGCTTCACCTGCTCATCATTGTCTCCAAGAGACGCGGTGTCCTTTGTCCCTGTATAAAAACGGGACACTTGGTCTCCCGAATACACATGTAACGCGTGGATATGTTGTAATGTAACTTTACATTGGGGGTAGCCACTCTCGCTCCTACACTGTGCCTGAATGGGTTGCCTCGGCTCAGTCCCCACCTCGGCTGTTACCACTTTGCCGCGGACGGTCACGGCCAGCAGTGCTGCCCCCGATGGCTCCAGGAAAGTCTCTGTACCCGAGCCACTCTTGGGCCGGCCCCACTCTTCCTGCCTGCTGACCCTGTATCCAGCCTGTTGGCCAAGAGTCCTGGGAGCCTCTGTGGCCTCCAGAGTGTAACCTTCTCTTCCTGCTGGAGTTGGTCTAGTCTCTTTGGTGGGGCCTCTTTCTGCCTTAGTCCCAGGGCTTCACATCCCTGCTCCCTGCAGAGCCGTGGTGCGGGTAAACATGGTCTCCACCTGCCAGGCCGCGCCTGCCGTTCCATGTCTCCTCAGATGCCCATTCACACGCAGACCGCACCTGAGTCTGTCTGCCCTTAGACACTGCTCCGGGCCTCATTGTTGGGTGCCACCAGGCCCAGCCTCAGCAAGTTGGTGCTGGCTCCGGAGCCGAGCCCAGCTTCATCCCAGGCAGGAACGGGAGGTTCCCAGCATGCTGTGTTCTGAGCCAGCTAACTTCAGAGGCAGTGCTGTTCTGATAGGGCTACCCTGCGGGCCCCCTACCCCCCCCAACCTCACTGCTGAGCCCCTCCATAGACTCAGAGGATGGCCATATCCCAGCTAGATGGTCTCCCCTTGCCGCTGCTGCCAGCCAGTGATGATGAGTGGAGATTCCTCTCCATCACACACCCCCACTTCTGTCTCCTTCTCTTACTCTAACCTCACATTAACTCACTTTTCTTTCTGTTCCCCAAAGAACCAGTGAAAGCCATCCTCTGCTAATAATGAGAGCACACACTTACTTAACTCATAATTACTATGCGCGTGTTCAGCACTGTTCTAAGCACCTTACACATATTGCCTCATAGCATCCTCACAGCTCTTTGAAATAGGAAACATTAACTTCATTTTACACATGAATAAAATGAGGCACAGAATTAAGGAAGTCCTTTAGAGGGCAAGTGAGCAGCAAGCTGAGGCACCCGACTACAGCCCCTTCTCCTCACTACCACACTTCTCAGGACCCACGATTTCAGGCTTCTGGGCACCTGGGCTCCGAACTCCTTGCCCAGCTCTGACTGTATGTTTTTAGAATCTTTCTGACATCTGTCTTCTTATTCTGGTCCTAACCCTGTGCCCTCTCTCCTGTCCTGGCTATATTGTCCTCTATTGCCTTTAGCCTGGCGGCTGAGAGAAAGCTACCGAAGACTATAGATTTGCACTGAGGAATCTGCGAAGTGCATAATCCACATGCATGCCATCAAGAGCTGACTGAAAACCCAAGGAGGGGCTGCCTTTAAGGCCCACTTTCTGGGTCCTCTCCCCCATTTCGGGCCCATCTTGAGTCAGCCCCACTCTGTAGGCACCACTCCTGACCCCAGTCACAACTAAAAGGTGCATCCTGCCCTCCCCTCCCTGCCACAGCCGGGTCCCTCTGAATCTGCACCCATTATTGGAGCTGCTCAGGAGCCGGCTTCTGTTGCAGGGCGTTTGACCGCCAGCGGGGTCACCTTCTGAGGATGGGTTTGTGGCCTACCAAAGAGCTTCCTGACGGTCTCAGCCTCCCCTCACTCAGCCCACATCAAGCAGCAGGGTTATAAAAAGGGGGGGAACTTGCTATTTAGAAGGGAATCAGAGAGAGCTGTCAGCAGGACATAAATATTCATAGAGGGAGGTTAGAACTTGAGTCCCTAAAACCTTGATTTGTGTTCGTCCGTTTAAGCCTCATTAAAAAGTGGTAAATGAAAGTGGGGATATTCAGTGGAACTGCAGATAAATTGGGCTTGTTCAGATAAAGGCCTCCCGACGGCCAGCTCCGCAGGCCCTGCCCAGAGCACGAAGGCAGATTGGCTTGGCCACTTGTGGTTTGCCAACCTCAATTTAAAGATTTTGCTTAGCATGAGTTCCCAGCCCTGTTCTGGGCCAATTACCACTTGTCTGGGCACTTGGTAGCCTTCCAGAGGTGTTTAGAGATGGAAATCCCCAAGCTGCTTCTCTCCAGAATGACATGCGAACTAGGACTTGGCCCAAGGGGCTGCAGGAAGAAATCTTACCTAGGACTAAAGATTTGCACTGGGTTAGCCACAAAGCACATAATCTGTGTGCAAGTGTAGTTGTTTCTCCTTCTAGCTTCTTCGAGCTTTGGGCCCTCAGGGAGGGTTTCAGGCCCGAGTTGCTACGAGGGGTCTAGATCTGTCGCTATCTCCTCAGCCCCACCCATGTCCAACCTGAGTCACTGCTCCATGGCTACACACACAAAGACTGCAGCAGGCCAGGCCTTGTGGTGACCGCAAAGGAGAGACTGATGGCCACCATTCTAGGAGAGGAGCTACAAAGGCAGGCATCCTTAGGAGCCAGGCAGTCACATACACAAGTGGAATGGGTCAATCTGGGTGGCACTCGATCCCTGGGCTACAAGTTTACACCATAGGCCCTAGGAGTCCCAGAGTCTAGGAAGGTGAGGTAGGACGCTTATAGCTGGGAAGACCTAGTGTGCTGTCAGCCTTATGAGAGAAGGCCTAATTCATTTGCCAAGGGGAGGAGGTAGTACCTCTCCAGCCAAGGGCAGCAGAGAAGGCCTCGGGGAGGAGATAGCACTTCAAGAATTAAGCTTTGGGACCTAGTGTGGAATCTGGTGCCCTGCCTGTGGTTTCTACACCATGGGGTGGCACGGTCCCCAGGGGCTGGGCTGAATGTGCTGCTGTGACAAGTGGGCCATGTGGTGGCCTGAAGCACCTGCTCTTATCCCGCCCCACTGACCATCACATCAGGCTATTACTATCCCCAGGCACAGGCCCCAGCTCCTTGCTGAGGCTGTTTCCCAGGACAGCCCTATCTTTGGTGCCAGTTAGCAAAGAAACGATACAATTAACCAGGCAGTCAACTCAGGGCTCCTCAGTTGCTCCCTCCCACAGGGCCCTGCTTCTGCACCTGGAGTTGGCAGCCAGCGGAGGCTGTAGGGAAGGGACTAGATGGTGTGTCATTTGGGGCAGGCATGGGACAAGGCACAGTGGCCGACCCAGAAGTGGCTGGGTAGGTGCTGGCCAGGGAGAGGGGCAAAAGGCTTCAAGTGCCTCTCTCCTGACACGGGCTCCAGAACACCCACCTGGGACTCTGGGATCCGCACTCGCAATCATTGATTACCGTCTCTGCAGGGGCCTTTCTGGAAGGGACTGGATAAAGAACTGGCTGAGGCCAATGAGGAGAGAGGTACTCCAGTCTGTCTCAGAAAAGTCATTCCCTTTGGGGATCCCAGGCTCCCATTTGTGAAATAGAGGTCATATTTGCTATTCTTCCCAGGGATGGGGTGAGAGTGAGTGAAGTCAGATGGAGAATCAAGCATCCCCGGGACCTGAAGCACTATTCACTCAGCTGCCATGAGGGACACAAGGCCCTCTGAACCTTCCCACCCACTGAAATCTGGGCTCCCGCCAGCAGGGCAGAGATACTGGAACAGATCCAGGCCCAGAGAGGTGGCCGATGAGATAGATGAACTTTCAAAGCTACATGTGTGATACCAGGAACCAGCCTTGGACGATCCAGTCCAGTAAAATTTTACAGAATATTTTCCTACAACTCACATTGTTTGCCCAAGAACACAGCTCTGAAACTATAATCAAAACAAATGGGAAAACTGATATCTTTGGCAGCCAGCCTTTGAGGAGCTTAGCTATTTTGCCCTACAAGTTACAGCTGCCTTGATAATGTTTTTGCACAAGAACCAAGTCAGAAAGCAGCTTTTGAGCTGTGCGGTTTTTGTTTTTCTTTTTTTACACTCAGTGATTTTTATTGATTCTCATGGGAAAATACATATCTTCTTAGCAACTTAAGACTACCTTAAGAAGTGTGTCAATGCAAAAAATACCTCTGCTTTTTGTCCCCTAGACGTCTAATCCCCCCATCCCCCCCGTGTGTGGCGCGCTGAGGAAAGGCAGCACCTCACTGCATCCTAGGCTAGGCCTGTGGATCTGGGCGTGTGCTGGGGAGACGGGGCTGACTGAGGGACTGCTCCTGCCTGCCCCCAACCCAGGCTTGGTCCGGAGGGGCGGGGCCGCCGGGAGAGCTGTTTCCACAGTGCGGAGGCGGAGGACAGCGAAACAAAGCAGCTGTGGGGCCGGGGCCAGGGGAGGCAGGGCGCGGTCCAAGAAGACTCCTGGAGGCTCCTTCCTCCCCATCCCAGGATCCCAACTGTTTTGGAAGTTTTAAAGGCTCTGCCACCCATCTCTATCTGCCGGCTGCGCCTTGTGTTTCAGATCGATGGGCTGGAGGAGAAGCTGTCGCAGTGTCGCAGAGACCTGGAGGCTGTAAACTCCAGGCTCTATGGGGCAGAGCTGAGCCCAGAGGCCAGGTAACGTGTCTGCCCTGGACTCCCGCCTTCCCCCATCCCCTCCTATTTATCCTGGGGCCCTGGCCCTGAGCTTCCATTCACCCTACCCCTTGCCACGGGAGATCCCTTGTTCCCCTCATCCATCCTGCCCCCGTGGGTCAGCTGCCCTTCAGGCCGGAAAAGGGCTTGAGCCATAATACTCCTCCTCCCCTCACAGGAAGTCTCTGGAGAAGGAGAAAAACCACCTGATGAACAAAGCCTCCAACTACGGTAAGAAAGTTCCCTTCCTTTACCAGCCCCATCCTCCAGTCCCAGGGTCAGGAGGGGACAGACAGCCCAGGGAGCCCACCAAGTCATGGGGATCAAGAGGGTTCTTTGGGAGGGAGCCGCCCCCCCCACCCCACAACCCACTCCCATCCCCTCTGCCCCCCTCCCCGCTCCTCTGCCAAGGCTATAGGAACCCACTGTAAGCCTGGAAGAGCAGGTTTGTTCCTTTGTTCCAGGGGAGATGGAGAGGCCTATGGGTCTGTTCTTCCTCTGTGGGATGAAGGGGAATGGTTGTAGTCAGGTCCAGAAGAGACTCTCACATCCCCCCAGACTTGGGAGATCCGTCCTCCCCCGCCCCCCTCTCCCCTCCCACCTCACACTCCTTCCCAGGAAAAGGAGGGGCTATGTGGGTGGAGCAATGCTGCCACCTTCTGGGCGCTGGGGGCAGAGCAGGAGGGTGGCTACTACCACCCCTACCCCAACCCTGCCCCAGCAAGCCTGAGAGGAAGATGGTCTGCAGAGGTTCCTCAGACTTCTTGGTTTTGTTCTCCCCCTGAGAGAGCAGACCTGCTAAGAATCAGCCCCAGAACAGTCCACATGATGGAGGATCTCCCAGAGGGACGAGTTTGAATCAACATTGTATGCACAGCACATGTGTGTGCACACACCCCCCTACCTGGGCCCCAGTCTGTCTGGCCTGCCTAGAGCTGATGTACAGGTATCTGCCCGTCCACACAAGTAGGGAAGGGATATCCGTTATGTCTCAAACCTAGCAATTTTTATAATTGCAGCACCAGCCCTCAGTTCACCCGAGAGGTAGCATAGTACTGCCCACCTGCATGTCACACAAGGGGATGAATAGATGCCCTGTGGCCATAGAATAGGACTGGCTTCCTCTAGAGGCGAGCCCGACCACCTTGTGGGCACTCCCTGCCTTCTAGTGTCGCTGGTTCCTGCTTAGCTGGATGCCCAGCAGGGGGCAAGACCGGAAGCACCAATGGCGTGGCCCCACCCTGTACCTACTCCAGTGTCGGGCCCAAAAAGTCCCAGCTGCCCTGAGTTTCTAGTTGGCCAGATGAGACCCCCTGCAAGGATAAGTACCATGAAGCACCCCACACCCACCCCCCACCGGCAGTGACAGGCCAGAGGACTCACCTGGTGATGCCATGCCAACACCTAGCTTGGCTATCAGGTGTGGCCTTTTTGATGACCCCCTCACACACTCCATCCTCAACTTCCACTGCGTTTGCAGAAAAATGGTTGAGCAGCATTGGGTGATGGGATTCCTTTGGGCCAGGATCTGTAGCCAAAAGGTGGTGAGAATCTGGGCAGATCAAGGAGGACAGTCATTTTTGTGGATAAGGAAGTAGAGAAGCTGGGCGGGAACACCTCTGCTCTCAACAGCGTGTACACCCATTCACCAGAGAGGCAGAGGCGGAGGAGAGTAGCAGATGGGCCCCAACTACCTGTTCACCACCCTGTTTTCTCCCAGAGAAGGAGCTAAAGTTGCTTCGGCAGGAGAACCGGAAAAACATGCTGCTCTCTGTGGCCATCTTCATCCTCCTGACCCTCATCTACACCTACTGGACCATGTGAGCCTCAGATTTCTACACAGTCAGCACAGGCTTCCCCTTGGCCCCCTGGTCACCACCAACCAGGCCATAAGCTTCAAGACAACCAAGGTACAGGAGCATTTCTCCCCAACCCAGACACTGGAGCAGGGCCTCCTGTCAGCCCAGCCCCTCTCGCCTCCTGGTCCTGCTGTGGGGCCTGGGTCTCCAGAAGGACTGTGTGCTGGTTCCTCCCTCAGCCCAAGGGAAAGGCAATAAAGAACAGCCAGGCTGCTCCCGTCTGCTGAGTAAATGTCAAGGTGTGACTGCAGCTGGAGGGCAGTGGGGGTGGCACTCAGGAATCAAGGAAGATGTTCAAGGGGAAATGCTTGGCTTAGAACTCAGGATGGGGGAAGGGACACTGCGAAGGTGAGTCCCCAGCTTAAGTGGAGAGTTAGACAACAGAAAGCATTTTTAAAGCCAAAACTATTCTGGGAGCCATTTCCAGGGCTTTGGCATGGCACCCCCTGCCCACTGCCCCCCAAACACGCTGTCTTGCCCTCCAGTCAGTGCCACTGCCTGTTAATTATGGCAGAAAAAGTGCAGCCTGTGCACAGAGGATGACTGGAGACTTGAAGTGGTTATGTGGAGGTCCCATGGGAGCATGGAGTTAATCCATCTTCAAGAGGCAAACAGGGCTGGTGAGGCCTGGCAGAGGGAGTGGGCAGCAAGAACCATGGTAATGACCAGACTTATGGTGACAGTGGCCAGTAAATCAGGCAGGGCTCGCTGGGAGAAGCAGTAGGGGCAGGGCCGACTGGAGTGGGGGCCAAGAGCAGCAAACACGTACCCTCCCACCAACTGTGCTCCCAGCCCTGGGACCAGGAGGGTCAGGAGTGGGAGGCTGGAGCAAGGCAGAGCACAGTAGGGCTTGGCATGGACACTATACCAATTAAGAAAGTGAAAACGAGGAAAGGAGCTACCCCAGAAGCTTAGGCTGTGAGACATCAAGGAAGAACCCTCAGGGCCAGGGCGAAAGAAGGAGCCAAGCAGAGGCAGGCTGTGGGAGGCCAGCACCAGAGCTGTGGAGCTGGTGGAGAAGCTCTAGCCCTGAGCCGAGAGGGAGGTGCCGTTGGCACCTGCACACCTCACCCCAAGCACAGCCCCCCAGCACCCCCCGTGCAGACCCAGAACGGAGGGGAGGCTGGCCAGGGGTCAGTGAAACCGTCTCTCCCTTCCTCTCTTTCTCCGGTCTAGTGACACTAATTGGTCTGACGCCTCTTATTTTAGTCACACAGACTGATCCTGGATTGTCACGGTGCCACCATGGAGCCGTGTGATTTATGTGGAGGGGGGAAGGTGCCCCCCTGGGCTGTAGGTTCATTCATTCTCCAGTCCCTGCTTTCAACAGGAGCTGCGTTAATTTCTGGACCCTTCCAGGGCCCCCCTCCGGAAGCAAGCAGCAGGGCCTGCGGGGCCCAGGAACTTGCACAGGTTCTGAGTAAACCAACCGGCTTTTCCCCCTCTTCTTAAGCAGAGCTTCCCCCACTTCTCCTCCAGCCCAAGCAGTTTCATCCAAGCCAATCCCAGGCCACACAGCACCAAGGACAAATAGCAATAGCCCCCAGCACAGAGCCACACAAGCATTAAAAATATGTTTATCTTTAATGATCCAAGATTCTGCAAGACACACCGATAACACCCAGAACTGGGTGGAAATACAGCTTTCTCAGCCGTGCTGCCGCCAACCTGGGGAGGGAGGGGTTGGGTGCTGGCTGGAGACCCTCCCCCCGGATACAGTTGCAACCTCACAGGGAGTCTCAGTGCCCTATCTCCATGGAAACCAGCCCAGCACTGGGATGGGGCTCTAGGGAGCCCCTAGGAGCATCTGAGAGGTATTTCCCATTAAAAACGACCACAGCTGCCCTCCCCCACCCAAAGCTACTGCCCAGCTTCCCCTCTTCCCCCTCTGCCAAGACAGAGGAAATGGAGTGACCACAGAAGGACAAACAAAGTGACTGTACTTCCTATTGGGCAAGAAAAACAAAGGGAGGGGTTAGCAAGGTGGGTGCCATGGGCAAATGGGGGTGCCATGATTGCCAAAGGGCCAGGTGTGACCCAACCCCAGAGGTACCCTGTGTTGCCAGGGCGCCACTGCTCTGGGGCATAGAAAAAGGCAGGTCTTCAAGGCTGCTTTCTCCTCTAGAGCTGCCCAAGGTTCAGATCGAAAGGGGATGGGGCCCAGGAAGGCTCTACAACCCCAGGAGGCAGTCACACCCACTGCCAAGACACTACCTGTGTCATGATGCAGTGTCAGGGATGTGTGGCCCACATGCCTCCCTTCCCGGCCTGCGGGACTATCAGAGGTCCGGCTGAGAAGAACTCCAGGGAAGACCCGGACAGGGGTCAGGGCAGGAGGCAAAATCTTCTCCAACTTGACATCAAAACAGAGCAAGTTCAAAGAAACAAAACCTTGATTTGTACAGCAGCTGCCCCTGGCCTACACCCACTTAGGGTCGGCCCAATAAAAAGCTGGGCAGAGCAGGAGCATGGCCGCCCTCGGGGGCAGTGCACGGAACTCAGAAAAGTGAGTCTACAGGATACAAGAGAGAAGGGCAGAGCCAAGGCCCTGCTGTTCTCTGACACGTCCTCCACTGGCCGCACGTTCCCTGGGCCCTGACCTCAAACCCACTGTAGGAGCAACATCCTCAGGCTGAGCCCTGGCAGGCAGATCTCCGGGGAGGGAAGTTCAAAAGGTGTCCCAGAAGGAACGTGAGAGTCCTCTGAAGGCCCCTGACTGAGTTCTTCAGGGAGAATGGAGAGGAGACCACCCACCCCTTATAGCCAGGCTGCAGTGACTGCACTCCCCAGTCCCTCTCCTTGAAGGGGAAAAAACCAGTACTGTGAGCCCCAGGCAGAGCGCCCTGACTCAGAGAACGACAGGTCATTCGGCAGGGCTGGGCATCCCCACGCCCTCAGGCGCTGTGTGTCTGGATGAACGAGAGGACATCTTCCTTGGACAGCTTGTCTGGGTCCTGGGGCTTCTGGGAGTCATGCACACGGATGCCATCCCCCCACTCCCAGAAGAGCCTGCCATAGTAGCAGATGCTGGGGAGAAGGAAGAGAAAGGAGGTCAGAGGGCTGTACCCAGGTGGAGCAGGACCAAGAGATCACCACCCCAGCCCCGGCGACCGTGATTTAGAGGGTTGGTTCTTCAGAGTTGGATCGGGGGGGGGGGGGGGGGGGGACATTTGACTCCAGGTGAGGGTCCTCCCTCTGGCGGCCAAAAGGTAACCAGTAGGCCCCAGCTCCTCTTTCCTGACTTCCGGAACCAGCTTTTCCCAACAAAGAGCTGCTGCTGCTAATTGTGTCCAACTGGATTCCTACAATTACTGATATTCCTGGTTTATCTGTCTGTGCTGCTTTAATAAAACAGTATTAGTGTGGCGACAGAAACTAGTGTCAGTGGCTAATTATAGGCATATCAGGGCTGCTGGTTACTGTCAAAACCTAGGACTAACAATCTGGCACATGGACACTGGGTCCTCATGAGGGATGACTAGGACCTTGGGTCCCAAGGGGCAGGGCTGCAGGCCCTCAGTACGTTCCCACCATCAGGCCGGTACCGGAAAGTCACGTAAGCAGTGGCTGCTCCAAGGGGCAGACGCCCTGCCTGGATGAGGCCCTGCCCACTGAGGATCCCCAACCATCAGAGCAGGTCCTGGCATCCCTTGCGTCTCACTGAGCCTCTACCCAGAAGGGGGCCACATCCCCACCCTTGGGAGGAACCCGGCCCATGCTCAGGGGAGCCCCTGCTTGGGCAGCCATCTTTCTCAGGACTTGGGGTATGCCCCAAGAAGGCTGGTATCCTGGCAGTAGCACCTGATGCTGCAGAGCGGGAAGGCATGGAAGAGGGCCACTTACTGAAATGGGGCAATGGAGTCTGCAGGGAGGTCAAAGGTAGAGATCTTGGTTTTCTTGTTGTAGAAGAACTTCCTCTTGAAGCTTTTGCTGAATCCCATAGTCCACGGCTCTGACAGAAGGAAGAGGGAAAGGTCATAAAGGATATTCATTATTCATGGGGGCCAGAGGCAGACCAACATAGGGGTGTCTCTTCCTGCACTCCTGTTCTTCCATTCCCCTCTCCCAAAAAGCAGGCAGAGAACAGCCTGTGAGGATGCAGCCTCAATCACCAGCCCAAAGACGCTCAAGAAGGACAACTAAGATAATTACTTCTCAGCAGCCCCACCAGGGTGACAACTCTGGGAGCCCGGCAAAGCAAGGGCTCTGTTAACCAGAGGGCACTGAAGAGAAAGGGACGGGACCAAGGAAGAAATGCCAAGCTTGACTTTCTGAAACTGCTGCTGCCCCCCGAGAGGGCCCTTTTCCTGCCGTGAGGATACCATCTGTGCACAGACCAATTGGGCTCCTCTCTCCCCAGCCCCAACCCAATCCCCAGGGGGAAACGCAGTCCCCACCTCTCCAAAATACACCTCCAAGAAATGCCAGGCTGGCTACTATGGCCCTCAGCAGGCAGCTTTTGGCTCTGGGCCAGGCATCCCGGCCACGGGAAAGGGCAGGGAACCATCCCTCATCACCTACCATTCACCGTCCTGACGATGTAGAGGCCCGTGGGCACAAAGTGCCGGTCATCCCGCCCTGTGTAGCTGAGCTTCGGAGTGCCACTGGAGCCCTTGATGATCTTCATTTCCAACCTGATTGCCCCGAGATGAGTAAACACGAAGTGGGAGTATGTACATGAGAAAGCGAGCACGCCCTCACATTAGTTGCCAGCTAATATCAAAATCTCACCACCCACAGCATTTTATCTCCGCTCAATGGAAGAAACTGAGGCAGAGATGGGAGCTGTTCCAGGCCACACGGCAAGGGAGCCTGTGCCGAGCTGGATGTAGGACTCAGGCTCTGAACTCTCCACCAAACAGTGGAGGCAGGAAAGTGACAGACGGCCCTGCTGTGCTGCTGCTGTCGGGGATTTCAGGGTGACACCAGCAAGAGTACGGTCTGAGACCAGAGGTGCCATTGGGCCTTCAGTCCACCACCAAAGGCATTACAGTGGCCACTAAAGAGTTAACCCGAGCCCCCGCAGACCTGGCCCAGCTGCGGCCACGGTGGGCGCACACCCCAGGATAAGCCCCACAGACTGCAGCACCCCACACAGCACTAAGGCTACAAAGGAAGCAGCTCTGCCCCCTGCGCCCCTCCAGGCTGAATCTCCGTCAGCGCCGGGAGCTGGGATTTAGAGCGTCCCCAGCGGCCTGCTGCTTTGCCCCTCCCAGGGACAATCGGAGCTGTCACAGCATCGATGAGCCCGGCCTGCCGCGCGCCCGCCCTGCTCCCCTCCCGCCAGGCTGCTGAGTCAGCTCTCGGCCCGGGGGCTCCCGGCTGCAGCAGTGGGCTCACAGGCAGCCTGCCAGGGCCTCCCCGCAACCCATCGCTGCAAAAAAGAACACTGCTGCACACCCCCACCCCGACTCCTCCCAAATCCTGAGCTAAGGCAGAGTCACTCACCTGACAAAAATCTTCTCCATCTCCTCCAGCCTGTACACCTCCTTCACCCTGTGTGCAGAGGGACAGACAGAGGACAAAGGCTTCCTAGGGGCTGGGGTGGACAGTCCTGTCCGGCAGCAGCTGGGAGGCAGGAGGCGGTGCCTGTCCTCTGCTTCGGGCCCCTGTACCCCCGACCCACCAGAAGGAGGGCCCCCAGCCTGGCTCACTGCCGTCCCTCACAGACATGCCCCAAGCTCAGAGCTACCAAACACCACCCTGGGCCTGCCCCAGGGCAACTGGGGAGCACAACCATGGTTATGGAAGAAGGGCCGAGAGGGCAAGGTCGGGCAGATGAAGCTGTCTCTGCCATCATTCCCACCCCAGGTCATCTCCCTCATCGCCATGAGCAGAAGGACCAAGGTCAACGCTCATGCCCAGGTCTGTCGCCGTGGATTTCAGGGCTTCTGTAGCAGAGTTACCTCCAAGCAGTTCTAACAAGGCTTTTACCATAGGGGGCAGGGGGACCCCCTACCCAGGGCGCAGGGCTCCCCCATCTCTGGGGGCCCTTGAATACATCTTTGGAACTGCTACTGGGTAAGGTCCCCAGGGACCCCAGCAACCAGACCACCAGCAACACAGGGAGGGTCCCTGGAAGGTGGCCCTCAGGACCTGGCAGACGGGATTTTACATAAAGTGTAAACAGACACCTCAGTCTCTAGTCACATGAAGCCCCAAAGGTAATAACCTCTGACCCGGGCGCAGCCTGGAGAATCTGTTCTCCACCTGTCGGCTCCCTGACTGCCCTCATCCACCCCCGCTCCCTCGGGGGCCTAGAACTTTCACACCACCTAACACGGCAACAAACTTTCTCTTCTTCGTGTTCAAAAACTCCCATTCCCTTAGCACCCTTTTCTTACCTGAAAAAAAAATGCAAAGGCCAGGTGATATGCTAATGACATTCGAGCGAAAGCATGCGATTCACAAGGTGTGTGAGCACCCTCAGGAGCACGTGCATCTTAGACGGGGCTACCTCAACCACTAGGAATGAATCTCTCCCCTGGATATTGGCCCACTGGGACGAGCAGGAAGGGGAGAGACGCTGGGGTGGAGACCCCTATTCTAGCAACTCCCTCCCCAACAATTCACACTCACCAAGGGCAGTCTTATCTAAAGCCAGCCTTGCCAGGTCCCCTCTACTGAGCTCTCCCATTCCCCACAGGACAGGAAGCTGGCACTGGCCACCGAGCAGCAATGGGGAACGGGGTGGGGGGGGGTGGAGACCATGTGCTCACCTGATGGGATTCATGTCAGGCCGACTGGGCTTGGAAACAGCTTTCACAAATTTCTCAGCAAGCTGAATTCTACAGTTCAAACAGAGGCTCTCAGAGGCAAGCAAAGGCGCCTCGACTAGCACCCCTGCCCCCAGCGCCTTTCCACGGCAGCCGTGAAGGAGCACTGGCAGGCGCGCAGCTCCCACCCCCAGCACCCCCAGCACTCCCAGCACCAGCGGGCAGCCCACCCTGCCCTTCTCCACTGCCGTCCTTTGCAGGCCCGCCCTCTCTCTGGATTCTGACACCCCGTTTGCTCTGTCCTGGGAGGCTTTCCCGAAGCATACGTCGAGGTGTTGCCCAGTTCCCTCCACTACAACCTCAAGTATCGTCTTTAGTGTACGTGTCCACTCACCCCAACCACTGATACCACAGCACACCCCACAGAACCACCTTAGGAGTGACGGCAGCAACACAGCAGTGTCAGATGTCCCTCCTTTTTGTCCCCTCCCCCCAACTGATCAGGCATCCATCCACAATCAAGAGGGATCCAGATGAACTGACTGAAATGGGACCACCCATGCTTAAGGCATGTTCTTTAGAGACCCTTCCTCTCTCTGTAAGGTTATTGTCTTGCTCAACCTTAACACAAACATCACTTCTGATCTGAACAGCTGTGGCAAAATGGAATGTGCTGGTATCCATGGCCATCAAGGCCCACGCCCTAGCACACTCTGCAGTGCCGATATTAATTCTTCTCCCTGCCCCTGGAACCAGCCAATGGGTGGGAAAGGGAAACTAAGGCTATCTTAGGCAAGGAAGGCCTAGGTGAGGGGCCGAGCCCCAGGGGCTGCTGCCAGAGTTGCCCTGGCCTACCCCGCCCGCCCTACCCAGGGCCCAGGTCAAACCGCTGGTTAAAGTGCTGCTCCCGCACGTCGCTGCCGTTCAGCACGAGGACATCGAGGATGTGGATGGCACTAATCTTCCGCTGGGCCTTCCCCTAGAAGGACAAGTACACTGCCCACCCTGCCAGGCCCTGGCCTGGGGCCCACGCTGCCCACCATGGCGTGCTGGCCTCCATTCTACCTACAGCCGGAGAAGGGAAGGACTCCAAACACAGGATACTTCTCTTGCCCCACCTTCCCAGTTCATCCTCAGCACCACACTGGCCCAGACTTCTGAGCAGGCAGAGATCTGAAGCTTTGGGTGACAAGCCCCCTGGAACCCAGGGAGAGGCGGCCGCCATGGTGCTCCAGCCGGAGCCTAGCTTCCCAATCTTGTCAACTGTCCCCACTAACCGTTCTGAAAGTCGTGTGTATGGCTATAATGGCCAACACACAAGGGATCCCTGGTAAAAACAAAATCAGCAGCTAAAAACTACCCAGCAGGCCCACTAGGGCCCTCTGCCCAGAGATAACCGAGATCCCCTCTTACACACATGGGGACTATGGTCCTTCCTACCTGAACATATCATGGTTTAGAGCAACTACTCGAGGAGGAGGAATCATTACAAAGCCTTTCCCCAGCCCTGGGCCCTGTGAAGCACCATATACAACATAATCCAGTTAACTCAGTGGGGAGCTTAGCTATAAAGCTTAGCTGGCAGGGCCAGAACACGTGAGCGGAACCACCTCTGACCTCCCCTTTCAGCTCATGGACGATCTCCACAGACAGCAGAGTATCCCGGGGTAGCTCTGTCTTCAGGTCCAGCTTGACCCAACGGTCTGACTGGCGGCCATCCCATGTGTAAATCTGAGACTTCTGTGGGCAGAGAGAAAGGGCCCCATCAGGCAGGTATAGAGATCGAGGGGTGAGAGCCTCAGTTCTCAAAAGGGCTTTTAGTTGGCAGCTAAAAGCTGATGGGGCTGGGAAATGTCAGAAGAAAATGTCTAGGAGAGATTAGCCAGTTATACTTCAGCAATAGGGATCTGGTGGTCCTGGTGGAAGGGAAGAGGCCCAGGGCACCATTCAAAAGGCCTAAGTCCACACACGATGAGTGGCCATCAGGAAAGATCAAGCTTGGTGTATGTATCTCTGAGGTGAGCTTACAGAAGGGTCCAGTGAGTTGGTAGGAGTGGGGGTGGGGGCAGAAAGTAAAAAGAGAAAAAGATCAAATGTGAGAGAACACAAAATAAGTGAGGGAGCAGAGATAAAGTTACACAGAGATACAAAGCAGAGTGGAAAGAAAGAGTAATGATGACTTTAAGATACAGAATTGCCAAGGCTTGGGGCGCCTGGGGGGCTCAGTCAGTTAAGCATCCGACTCTCAGTTTCGGCTCAGGGCCGTGAGATCGTTGGGCTCAGACCCGGGTGTGGAGCCTGCTTAGGATTCTCTCTCCCTCCCCCTCTTCCCCCTTTGCTCGCACACACGCCCTCTCTCTCTCTCGCAAAGAAAAAAGAAAAAAAGAATTGACAAGGCTTTCCCTTATCTTAGACTCCAAGGGCTCCAGAGCAAGACAGGATGACAAGGGATGGTGTTGCAAAGAACTGGCTGCATGGATTCAAGCCACATTAGCCTGCTGGCCATCCTGCTAGCCTAGGAAGCTTAGTATCACAAGAAAAGAAGCAGTGTTCCCTTTAGCAATGCACAGAGTAAGCAAATGTGTGAATAAATTAAAAACTGAATGGATGAATGACACTTGGCTAACTCAGAGGAAGAAAGGAAGTGAAGCTTTAAGAAATACCTTCCCTGGGGTCAAAGCCCCAGCTCCTTGGTGCCAAGAGAACATGCACCAACTGTGGCAAGCAGCTGTCCAGACTCCCACAGACCTAGACCAAGGTTCTGTGCCTCAACTACTAGATGGGAAGCCAGCGGCAGACTTACCCCCAGGCCAATGAGGAACTTCTGCTCGCTGCCAGACACCATGCAGCGGTAGTCGAGCACTGGGCGGATCTTCTCCAGGGTTTTGGAGGTGAGCAGTGTGGGCTTATAACTGAAGATGTCAATCTCAGTGCCCTGCAGCCCCGGGTCAGAGAAAACACGGCTGGGTTGGGGGAACGGACAGGCGCTCAGGAGGGGTGCCTGTATGGGGGTGGGGGCAGGCTGGGAGAAGCGAGGGACAGGCAGCACGGGCTCTCTGAAACATGCACCCTGCCCCCCCTGCTCTACCTAACCATGCGCTAACTGGGATCTAATTCCATCTGCTTGGAGTGTTCCTTTAGGACCTATTAGGACAGGCTGGGAAGGGAAAGAACACAGAGTCCCTGAGTACAGATCAATTTACCAGAGCCATAAGGAAATGTCACCTGAATATAAAAGCCACCCCTTCAATAAAACTGAAGGCGAGGACTCATCAGTAGTTGGTTTGGGAGCAGTTAAGTGACCTCTCCACCCCATTTAGAAAAATGTACATGTGCTACTCTTTCGAGGTCATCTTGAACCACATTCTCCAGTCCTTGACCCCACAAAACCAGCACAATGGCCCATGATCTGAGCCAGATTTAAATAAGCCCAGAGAAAAGCTGGAAGTCAGGTGGTAGAAAAAAACAGGGCAGAAGAATTCCAAGGACCAGCTCACCAGAAACAGAACAGGGAATCTAGGGTTAGGCCAGCCCCACTGTGGAGCCCCCGACAGCCCCTCTTGGCCTCTGCCCAGCTCCCCTGCCTAAGATCATGCCACACTTCACTGTCTCCCCTGCAGGCAAATTTCATGTGACCCTGAACTTGCCAGGGAGTGGTAGCCAACCCCACCCTTCGGGCTAGTGGGAATGCTGAGCACATCACATCTCAGGGCAAGAATCTTCAGGCAACCCGATGGGCTTTTGGGGAACTCAACACCCTACACCAAAGGCTCCCACCTATGGTGGCCTCAGCCTAGTCCCTCAGAGCCCAGGAGGTGCCTGCACAAGCCCTCTGGAGGCCAGGCATCTGGGGGATCTCAGCAATACCTTCCACATCTAAAGTTCGGCCTTTCTAACTTTTTATTTTCCCCAGATACCAAACTTACCTGGATTAGCTCAAAGAACTTAGATTTGGGGTCTGAGGAAGAAGGAGCAACTCGAGCCTGGTCTGGGATCTGAAAGGAGACAGCAACGAGCTTTGATTTTCAAATGCACTTTCCACAAAGGCTTTGTGTGAGCATATGCAGGTGAGGGGATAGGTCCAGACGGGGGAAGAGGGAATGGCACCTAACACAGGGGGCTAGACAGCAGGAGATGGGGGTGGGTAATCCAGTCACTGCCCCACTTCGGGCCCTGGGGTTGCACACCACAAAGGCCACTTCCCTCTCTCTGGGGCTCTCTGTGGGCAGTGTTGCTGTACAGAGCCCCAGCAGCAAAATGAAGCCTGGTCACCCACCACCCTTGTCCTTTCTGAACCAACTGTGGGACCACACGGACAGTGAAAGGGCCAAAAAGGTAACTCCTGATGATGCTGAGCCGGCCGGCTCTGGAACACCATGAGGACAGGCAGACGTGTTCACATGAGAGGAGACCCTAAGGTGACAGGGTTGGTCAATCCATTCTTCTCTACAGCCTCCCTGCCCTGGAGCAACAAGGGGCTGGGGAGATGCTCACCCCCCAAAGTCGAAGGCACTCTTTCCGGATCTCTGCCTGCCGAGGCTCACTCAGGGTCCTGAGAAAATGAAGCCAACAGTGATTAAAACCTCCAAGAGGTGAACCCCTCAGAACCCCAGAGAGAGGAAGCCCACATGAGTAAACGTGTGTGCACACACTGAGGCCACACTGCCATCAGCTCAGGATGCTAACAAGACTCACACGGCTCTGCCCCTTGAAGATGGGAGCTCAGAGGTACACAAAACGGGGTGACCTCCCCTTCCCACCACAAATGGAAGGGAGACTACCCTCCTGATCACCCTGGATGCCAGAATTCCCCACACAGCCTTCTCTCAAATACCCATCAGCATGTTCTGGCTCCTCCTGTGCTGAGACAGGCCACATTAAGTCCATCCCAGTGGATGTCACTATGTCCCAGAAAGCTGACTCTGTTTATGCTCGCCCCCTACCAGATGGCTGGTTTTCCTTGACCAGTCCTATCTCCCCTCTTTTGATCATTCTTTACTCCACGCCCCCTGAACATTATGTATTCTGTTCATACTGTGCCGCTCTACAGCCTCTGATGCGCTGCTAATAACTCTGCCTGTATCCTTTGCCTGGGTCACTCTTCTCTGCCCAAACACAAACACAACGTCTTTGAAGGCCAGGTTCATGCCATATACTTTTCTGGCATGCTTCACAGACCACAGCAGAGTAGAAGATAAAAGAGGAGATGTTTTAAAACATTTGTTGAAATGAAATAAACAAAGAGCTTAGAGCAAAATAAAAAGATCTTTCCTTGAAGCAGGTGAATTCTGGGGAGTGGGCAACACTTACGTGTCTTGAACAAAGGCATGGATTTTGGCCAGAGCTTTGATCTGCAGACTACAGTGGCTAGAGAGGCAGGGGGGAAAAAAGATTTAATTTCAGAAGGATTACCAAAAAAGACAGCCAAAAGACATCAAAAAAGAGAAGTTCAGCCAGAGCAGTGCTATCTATATTTGGGGGAGAAGGGCTGGAGTCCTGAAAGAGAACTCCCTTGACCACACCCCAAGGTACAGTTACATGGGGCCTGCTTACAATAAAGCAGAATTGAGTCAAACCCTCCAGACACTCAGCTCCCAGGTCCTGCTAAAAGGTTCTGATCCCATCCTTACAAATCTGAAAGCAGTAGTGAACTAATTCTATATAAAGCAACAACAAAATCCAGACCCAGTTCAACTGCAGACTAAACCCTATACTAACAGCTGCCCTTTCTACTTTAATCCCCAATGTTCTTTTACACACAATGTCTGGCATTAAATAAAAAAGTATGTGACATGTGATAAAGCAAGAAAATGTGAGCAACTAGCAAGAGCGAAAACAATCCAACAGCACAAGATCCAGAAGATGGTCCGAATGTTGGAATTATCAGACAGGGGCCCTAACTGAAAAACATGTTAAAGGATCTAGCAGAAAAGATGTACAATGTGCATGCAAAATAGAGAATTTCAGCAGAGGTGTAGAAACCACACTTCTAAAAACCAAAGATTCTATGGGGCGCCTCGGTGGCTCAGTTGGTTAAGCGACTGCCTTCGGCTCAGGTCATGATCCTGGAGTCCCTGGATCGAGTCCCGCATCGGGCTCCCTGCTTGGCAGGGAGTCTGCTTCTCCCTCTGACCCTTCCCCCTCTCATGTGCTCTCACTCTCAAATAAATAAATAAAATCTTTAAAAAACAAAAAACAAAAAAAACCCAAAGATTCTAGAAATATATAATATTAGAGATGAAGAATGACTTTGATGGGCTTAACAGAAGACTGAAAACAGCAGAAGAAAGAATCTGTGAACCTGGGGACTGAAACATAGAGGGAAAAAAAGTGAAAAAACACACCAGCACTGAAGCTCTACAGCACAATAGCAAACAGTTTAACATGAATAAGTAGAGTCTCAGAAGCAGAAAAAAGACTAGGACAAAATACTGACAAGATAATAGCAAGAATTTTCCCAAACTGATAAATGAAATCAATCCACAGATCCAATGTCAGAGAATCCCAAGCAGAATCAATACAAAGAAAACCATATATAAACACATCGCAGTCAAGATGCTGAAAACAAAGATAAAGGGAAAATCTTAAAGCAGTCAGAGGAAACAGGACACACAACATGCATAAAAACAGTAAGAATGATTGACTTCTCATCATAAACAAGGAAGGCAGAGAACAATGGAACATTATCTTTCAAGTCCTGAAATAGAAACATAGTCAACCTCGAATTCTATATCCAATGAATATATCCTTCAAAGATGAAAGGGAAATAAATATATTTTCAAAAGACAAAGGCTGAAGGAATTACTCCAGCAACACTTGCCCAACAAAAATAGGCTAAAAGAGATTCTTTGGGCAAGAGGGAAATGATTCCAAATGGAAACGTGGCTCTGCAAGAAGGAATGAAGAACACCAGAACAGGTAAATAGGCTAGTCAGTATCAAGGACCTTTAAAAAAAAAATTAAATGTACAAACACAGGCATGCCTCATTTTATTGCGCTTCACATGACCGTACTTCACAGATGCTTTTTTTTTTTTTTTTTTTTTTTTTTTTTTTGCTTCTTTTTTTTGTGATTTTTTTTTTTTTTTTTTTTTTTTTTTTTTTTTTTACAAATGGCAGGTTTGTGGCAACCCTGTGTCAAGCAGATCTATTGGTGCCACTTTCCCAACAGCATTTGCTCTGTCATGTCTCCATGTCACATTTTGGTAATTCTCACAATATTTCAAACTTTTTATTATTATTTTTGTATTTGTTATGGTGATGTGCGATCAGCAAACTTTGGAGCCTGAAGATGAGACTGAATTGCTATAAAACTTTAAAAGATGAGGAGCTGCTTCTTATGGATAAGCCAAGAAAGTAGTTCTTGAGCAGGAATCTACTCCCGGTGGAGATGTTGTGAAGATTGTTGAGATGACAACAAAGGGTTTGGGATATTACATAAACTTAGTTGATAAGGCAGTGGTAGGGTCTGAGAGGACTGACTCCCAATTTTGAAAGAGGCTCTGTTGGTAAAATGTTATCAAACAACACTGCATGCCACAGACAAACTGTTCATGAAGGAAGAGTCATTCAATGTGGCAAATGTCTTATTTTTAGAAAATTGTTGTCTTATTTTAAGAAATTGCCACAGCCACCCCAACCCTCAGTAACCACCACCCTGATCAGTCAGCAGCTATCAGCACTGAGGCAAGATCCTATACCAGCAAAAAGATTACAACTCGCTGAAAGTGCAGACAATGCTTATCATATTTAGCAATAACGTATTTTTAAATTAAGATTTGTATATTGCTTTTTGTACATGCTATTGCACACTTAACAGACTACAGTATAATGTAAACATAAATTTATATGCACTGAGAAACAAAAAAATTAATGTCTTGCTGTATTGCAATATTCACCTTATTGAGGTGGTCTAGAACCAAACCCGCAGTATCTCTGAGATATGCCTGTACAGGCATGTGTACCTTTAAATCTCTTTAAAAGACAATATGGACTTTATAGTTTAAAATTAAAATAACAGCAAGGTAAAGTAGGGTTTAATGAAATAAGAACACGCATATGCAAGTAAATGCATATTTACTATGGTAAGGTTCTTACATTGTTCATGAAGTAGAATACTCTTTGAAGGTAAACCATGATGAATTAAAGATGCATATCGTAATCTCCAAAACAGTGAAAACATAACACAAAAGGTATAAAAAAGAAAAAACCCAAGGAGATATAAAGGACTTTTAAAAAACACAAACATTCCCCCTCCAGAAAGGAAGGAACAGAGAAACAAAAAGAAGACAGGATAAACAGAAATCAAACCACGAAGATAGAGGATTTAAACCCAAACATATTGATAATTACATTCCATGTAACTGTACTAAACACTCTAATTAAAAGGCAGAGACTGTCACACTGGATAAGAAGGTAAGACCCAAGCATATGTTATTTACAAAGACAAAGACATGTTGAAGATAAAATAACATAAAAAGACAAACCAAACAAATACTAAGCAAAAGAAAGCTGATGTGGCTATATTAATACCAGACCAGGTAGATTTCAAGACAAAGAGTATTACTAGAGGTAAAGAAGAATATTTCATAATGATAAAAGTTCAATTCATTAAGAATAATAGAGAATACAGATTTAGAGACTAATATACCTCATGAACACAGACTCAACTTAATAAAATATTAGTAAATCAAATACAGCAATATATGAGTGATGCACATAGTCAAACCATATCCAAAAACGCAAGATTTGTTTACCATTTGAAAATCACTCAATGTAACTCACTGTATTAATGGAATAAAGAAAAATAACATAATAATTCCTATAGATACAGAAAAAGTATTTGACAGAAACATCCATTCATGATAAAAACTCTAAAGGAACTCAAAATAGAATAAAACTCTGCCAACCTGATAAAGGACTCTAAAAAAACCTACCAACACCATACTTATTAAACACTTTACACTTAAAATCAACAATAAGGCAAGGCTGTCTGCTTTTATCACTTCAATTCAACATCAAACTGGAGGAATTAGTCAGTGCAATAAGACAAGGAAAAAAAAAAACAGAGCTACTATATGATCAAGCAATTCCCCTTGTGGGTATTTATCCAAAAGAACTGAAATCAGGATCTTGAAAAGATAGCAGCATCCCCATGTTCACTGCAGCACTATGCACAATAGTCAAGATGTAGAAACAACCTAAATGTCCACTGACAGATGAATAAAGAAAATGTGGTGATATACATACGATGGAGTATTTTTTCAAATTTTTTATCTTAAGTAAACTCCACACTACATGCAGGGCTCAAACTCACAACTCCAAGATCAAGAGTCACATACTCTACCGACTGAGCCAACAAGGCACTCCTTTACATACAATGGAATATTATCCTGACTTTAAAAAAAAAAAGAAATTAAGCAACACGAGACAACATGAATGAACATTGGGGACATAATGCTAAGCAAAATAAACCAGACAAAGAAAGACATATACCACATGATTCCAATTATATAAGGTATATGAAATAGTCAAATTCATAGAACCAATAAGTAAATTAAACATTCTCACAGGATACACAGTCAGTATACAAAAATCAATTGTATTTCCACATACTAGCAATGAACCAGAAAATGAAATTTTAAACGTACTACTTACATTACATCCAAATGCACAAAATTCTTAGGGATAAATTTAGAAAAGATGTGTAAGACTTCTATACTGAAAACTATAAAATTCTGCTGAGAGACATTAAAGAAACTAAATGGCCATTTTTTTATTTATGGATGGGAAGATGCAATTTTGTTAAGATGTCAATTCTCGCCAAAGTGATTCACAAATTCAATGTAATCTCCATCAAAACTCCAGCAGGCTTTTCGTAGGAATTGACAAACTGATTCTAAAATTACACAGAACTTCCAAAAAAAAACCTAGACTAGCTAACAGTCTTGAAAAAGAAGATCAATGCTGGAGAACATACACTACCTGACCTCAAGGTAACTTGTTTCAAGGTACAGTCATCAAGAAAATATGGCAAAGGACAGACAAACAGATTGACAGAACAGAACAGAGTGCTCTAGATATAATCAATCACACATATATAGTCAAATAATTTTCAACAAGAGTGCCAAAGCAATTAAATGGAAAAAAGAAGATATTTTTAACAAATGGTGCTAGAACGGAGTATCTTTAAGGTAAAAAAAGAACTTCGACCCCTACCATCATACCACATGCAAAAATTACTTTCAGGTGGACTACAGACCTAAATGAATGAAACTTCAAGATGAAAACAGGAAAATATTTTCATGACTTTAGGCCAAGACTGTTTAGGGAAAAAAAATCAAATCACAAACAAAAGAAAAAACTGATAAATTAGATTTCATCATCAAAATTTAAAAATTCTAGGCATCCAAACTGAAAGAAAAGTAAGTAAAATTATCTCAGTTCACAGCCTTTTATGCAAAAAACCCTAAGATTCCACCAAAAACTATCATAACTAATAGGCAGATTTGGCTAACTTGCAGGATACAAAAATCAACACACAAAAACCAGTCATTTCTATACACTAATAATGAACAATCTGAAAAGGATTAAGAAAACAACTCCATTTACAATAGTGTCAAAAAGAATAAAATACTTAGGAATAAGTTACATCAAAGAAGTGTAAGACTTGTACATGAAAAGCCACAAAATACTGCTGACAAAAATGGAAAAAGACATAAATGAATGGAAAGACATCCTGTGATCATGGACTGGAAGACTCAATATTGTTAACATGACAATACTACCCAAAGCAATCTACAGATGCAATGCAATCCCTATCGAAATCCCAATGGCAATTTTTGCAAAAACAGAAAAACCCATCCAAAAATTCTTATGCAATTTCAAGGGACCCCACAGCCAAAACAATCTTGAAAAAGAAAAACAAATTGAAGGTCTCACACCTCCTCATTTCAAAACTTGCTACAAAGCTAGAGTAATCAAAACTGTGGTACTGGCATAAAGACAGACATACAGACCAATGGAACAGAATAAAGAGCCAGAAATATATGATTAAATGATTTTCAACAAGGGTACCAGGACCATTCCAAGAGGAAAGAACAGTCATTTCAACAAGTGGGTTGGGGAACTGGATATCTACATGCAAAAGAATGAAGTGGGACCCTTACATCTACAAAAATTAACTAAAAATGGATCAAAGACCTAAATATAAAAGCTAAAACTATAAAACTCTTAGAAGAAAACATAGCAAAAAGCTTCATGATGTTGGATTCAATAATGATTTACTGAATATTACATCAAAAGCATAAGCAATAAAAGAAAAAATAAATTGAACTAATCAAATTAAAAACTGTATACTGAAGGACATAATCAATATAGGGGAAAAAGAGCAAAGAATGAGAAAAAATATTTTCAAATCATGTATCTGATGAGAGATTCATATCCAGAATATATAAATACAATTCAACAATGAAAAACAAACCAATTTAAAAATAGGCAAAGGACTAGAATAGACATTCCTCCAAAGAAGATACACAAACAGCCCCATATAAAAATATGTACGGGGCACTTGGTGGCTCAGTTGGTTAAGCATCTGCCTTCGGCTCAGGTCATGATCCCAGGGTCCTGTGATTGAGTCCCGCATCGGGCTCCCTGCTCAGCGGGGAGCCTGCTTCTTCTCTCCCTCTGCCTGCCAGCTCTGCCTACTTGTGCTCTCTCTCTTATCAAATAAATAACTAAAATCTTTAAAAAAAAAATATGTACAATATCATTAGTCATTAGGGAAATGCAATCCAAAACTATAGTGAGATACCATTGCACACCCATTAGGATGGCTATTATCCAAAAAACAAAAAAAAAAGAGAGAGACAATAACAGGTGCTGATGAGGATGTGAAGAAATTGGAACCCTGGAGCATTACTGGTGGGAATATGAAATGGGGCTGGTGCTATAAAAAATAGTATGGCAGTTCTTCAGCAGTGACACCATTTAAGCAGAATTATTACATGATCCAACAATTCGACTTTTTGGTATATACAGAAAAGAACTGAAAGCAGGGGCTCAATTACCTGCACACCAATATTCAGAGAAGTATCATTCACAATAGCTAAAGTGTGGGGACAATCCAAATGTCCAAAAACAGATGAATGGATAAACAAAATGTGGTATATACAGATGGAATATATTATTTGGCCCTGAAAGGACTGAAATTCTGACACATGCTACAACATGATGAATCCTGAAAACATGCTAAGTGAAATAAGCCAGACAAAAAAGAAATATTGTATGATTCCACTTATATGAGGTACCTAGAATAGGCAAATTCATAGAACTAGAAAGTATAATAGAGATTACCAGGGGCTTGGGGCGGGGGAAATGAGTTATTGTTTAATAGCTAGAGTTTCTGTTTTGGATGATTAAAACATTCTGGAAATATACAGTGATGATGATTCTACAACAATGTGAATGACTATATTTAATGCCACTGAATTATACATTTTAAAAAGGGTCAAAATGGTAAACTTTATTTTATGTATATTTAACCACAATAAAAAATGATTAAAAAATTTTTAAACTTCTGCTTATCAAAAGATACCATTAAGAAAATGAATAGGTATGTCACACATTAGGACAAAATATTCACAACACACATATTTGAAACCAGAATTGTATTCAACATATAGAAAGAGTTCCTACAATTTAATAAAAAGACAAATCAATTTTTAAATGATCTAAAGACTTGAAGAGACACATCATAAAAGAAATATACAAACAGCCAATAAACACATGAAAAGAGGTTCAACATCATTAGTTATCACAGAAATGCAAATCAAAACCACAAATGATACCACCTCACAGAAGGACTATTATCAAAAAGAAAAGTAGTAACACGGGCTAGTGAGGATGTGAAGAAAAAGGGAATACTTGTGCAGTGTTGGAATATAAATTGGTGCACCCACTATGGAAAACAGTATAGAGTTTTCTCAAAAAATTAAAAATATAGAACTACTACCACAGTCCAGCAATTCTACTTCTAGGTATTTATTCAAAGAAAACAAAACACTAATTTGAAAAGACCTATGTGCCCCCTAGGTTCATCACACTATTATTTATAAAAGCCAAAATATGGAAGCAAGCTAAATGTCCATCAACAGATGAATGGATAAGAAGATGAATATATATGATGGAATATTACTTGGCCATGAAAAAAGAATGAAATCTTACCATCTGTAACAATATGGATGGACTTAGAGGCTATTATGCTATGCGAAATAAATGAGACACAGAAAGACAAAAACCATGTGACTTCACTTATATGTGGAATTGAAAAAACAAATGAACAAATAAAAACAAAACAGAAAAAGACTTACAGATATAGAGAACAAACTGATGGTTGCCAGAAGGGAAGGAGTGGGGGATGGGCAAAATAGGTGAAGGGAATTAAGAGGTACAATCTTCCAGTTAAATAAATAAGACAAGGGAATATAATGTACAGCATTAAGGAATATAGTTAATAATATTGTAACAACTTTGGATGGTGACAAATGGTAACTAGACTTATTGTAGTGACCGTTTCATATATGTATATAAATACTGAATCACTATGTTATACACATGAAACTAATACAATATTCAATTTAAAAAAATATATATAAAAAAATAAAATCACAGTGGTAGAACACTACACCCCCACCAGAATGGCTAAAATGAAAAAAACTAACAATACCAAATGCTGGCAAAGATGTACAACAATCAGAATTCTCACACTTTGCTGGAGGGTGTATAAACTGGTATAAGCACTTTAGAAAACCGTATGGCATTATTAAAAAGTTAAATAACACATCTAACTTATGACCTAGAATTTCTGTTCTTGGCTATTCATCTAAGAGAAATGAAAACATTTGTCCATCAAAAGCACTGCACAAAATGTTTTAGCAGCTTTATTCATAACAGCCCTAAACCAGAAATATCAAGTGTCCGTCAACAGAAGAATAAATTTGGTATGTCCATACAATGGAATACTACTCAGCAATAAAAAGGAACAAACACCACATGAAAGAATTTCAAAAACACTATGGTAAGGAGAAAAAAAACTGACACAAAAGTGTCTATGTATGATTCCACTTATACAAAGTTCTAGAACAAGTAAAACTAATCCAGGATGATAAAAGTAAGAGTAGTTACTTCAGGATTGACTGGATGGACACAAAGAAATTTTCTGAGGTTACAGTAATTTTTTTTTAATCTTAATAGAAACATAAGTTACGTGGATATATGCATTTGTCAAAAATGATTGAAGTGACACATAAGATCTGCATTTCAATTATGGAATTATACATCAATCTTTTTAAGCAAAGAAAGAAAATGGATTTGATATAGGATTGCTTAAACACTGCACTATTGGAAACACTGAGAAGTCCAGTTCTTTTTTTTTTTTTTTAAGATTATTTATTTATTTGAGAGTGAGCGAGAGAGAGAACATGAGCGGGGTGGAGGGGCAGGGGGAGAGAGAAAAGCAGACTCCCCACTGAGAAGGGAGCCCGACGCAGGGCCCGATCCCAGGACCTGAGCTGAAGGCAGACGCTTAACTGACTGAGCCACCCAGGCTTCCCTGAGAAGTCCAGCTCTGCCATGCACCCATACACACTCATAGCAGAAGGCAACACAGTTCAGCAAAAGAAGTCCATACAATGGAAATGTTACAAAGCCCTGGTTTTGCTGACTCTAGACCGGTTCAGGACAGCATGCTGAAGCTCAGTATCTGCTCCACCTTGGTACCTCCCATCAAGATGAGAGCGCTTATGTGGCAGTACTGTGGAAAGTTAAAATACTGTAGGATGATGGATAAATGGGTAAAGACTTCCTCTTCTGTGATTCTCCAGGGCCTATACCTTCAAACTTCTCTGGGAGTCGGGACTGTGACTTAGAAACGACCTTTCCAACACCTGTTTTGCCCTGCGAGAAAGCACTTCTACTGACTCACTACTATACAACTCTCCAACGTACCTCAGAAAACTTTTCTCTCAGGCTTGCCCACTTAGAAAACAGAACCACTGTCACTACTTTAAATTATTACCACTAATAAGAAGGGGGAAGGAGGGGATCAAAGAAGGTTTAAAACAAAACAAAACAAAACAGCATTCAGATCACCTGTCTGGGGAATACACGAACTGGCAAAAAAGCTTTAATACCAGAAACTTCCAAAGCATGCTGCATCCTTGCTTCCTAGCCATCTCCTGTCTCCAACAGGGAGCTTCACAAGGCAACAACCATGACAGCCTTTCACAGAAACAATTAAAGAGCAGTTACTCCTGCCTCCAGGGACACAGAACAAGGCTATCTACCAGGTTTCACTATCATCCTCAGGCTCCCATGGGCAGGGCTGTACCAACCAGGTTCCCACTGGCCACCCTTGGGAAGGGCATGGGGGTAGGACGAGAGTCCCCAAAGTCCAAGGAGCCCTGGAACAAGGAGACCAATCCTAGTTACCAATTTTTTAGGATTGACAAAGTGATACTAAGAGCTAGTCATTCAGTCCTTCATTCTCTGGTCTTCCTTGATACCCCAGTGGCATCAGCAAAAAACACCCAGTTTACTTACCTCTCGTTGGATCGTATCATGTAGTCAGTAAATTCATGGTCTCCCTTGATCACCTCCAAGGGGACCACAAGGTTGACGTCAGAATCAGTGTTCTGCAGCTGGTTGAGTTTAATATTAACTGAGAAGAGGTAATCCCGCACGTCATCTATGCCCACCTTCAGGCCCTTGCATACCACATACCTGGCAGAAGATACCCTGTCAGTCCACCGAGCAAGGGCTTCTCCCCCACATTCCTCCTCCCCAGTTCTTTGCTGAGTCATAAAGCTAAACAGTCTTAAGTCCATGCACAAAGAACAGCACACACAGACTCTGCTGCAAAACCTCAGTTCAATTCTTTCCTTTTTATGTTTGGGCTATATTTCTACCCTCTGTAGCAGTGGTTCCCAACTGGCCTGTGCCAGGCTGGCTGCATCACCATCACTAGGGAGTCTGTTCAATTACAGACTTAATAGACTCTACAGGAATGGGGCCCAGAAACCTGTGTTTTTAACAAGCCACGTAGCAATTCAGACTGGCCACATCTTCTCTCACATCATGCAGGAGCACTGCATACTGTGACTCAAATGGGATGCCAACAGTGCCCTCTGGGTGGCGGCCCCCTTGCCCTTGCCCAGCCCATGTCCCTCAAGGTGCCCCTTCTTCTAGTCATCTTCTCCTTCCTGGACCAAGCCAAGGATCCCCCACCGAAGTGTAAAGAATAAGGCTTGTGGAGAAGGAGGCAGAGACTGAAGTGGCATACCACAGAACCATTAGGATCCGAATCCTAACTCCTACTGGCTCTAACTATATCCTTAAAATCAGGGTTTTAATGTAGCTTGAGTAGTTATGCCAGAGAGGTGCATCAGCATGTGGTGTTCTAACATGCAGTCAACTAGTCTGATTAAACTGGAGAGGAAGGCCTCACCTCTCTGAGTTGGCAGGACGGCTGGTGATCGGCTTAAAGAGACACACTCGTTCGAAGCAGCAGTAGAGCAGGTAGATGAGCCCCACACTAAATGGGGTGAATAGGTCAAAGGTTTTACAGATGAAGTGACCCCCTAGATTAGAGCAAAAACACCAACAGCAGTCAGTGGGTTCTATCCCAGGAGGCAGTAAGGTAATCTCAGGGAGTAAGTGTGACAAAGCCAAGAACCCACCACCTGGGCCCATTAAAAGAGGCAATTTAAGGGGAAGACTCAGCTTTAGAGGGGACTTCGGGGATTTTACAGCACTTACTTCCCTGAATTCCTCATTTAGCCTCACTGAGTCACCTGATATAAGCAGTTTTTTTGTTTGTTTTACTCCCAAGCCCTGTACATGCTCTTGCCCAACAGGGCCTCTAATGAGTCCTAGGCTGTGCAGACAGCTGAGGAAGTGTCACCTGTTCGGACAACAGACAGCGCCATGAGGAACTGACAGAGCAGCAGCTGCTTGCTGAGGATCTCCTGCAGGTTCTCCTGCCCCTCCACTGAGAAACCCTGAAATGAGAGGATAAGACTCGGAGCGGGAAAGAGACATGACGAGGACTTCATTCTTCCCTCCCCCATCTTCACTGAGATGTCTTCAAGTGTTTTCATTGACTTCCACCATCTGACTGATAAACACAGAGCTCAGCGTTTCAATTATTTTGGCATGGTCACAAGGCACCTCCTGGGTGAAGCTAGCACTAGGACCCAGGCGTCGCAAGTAGAACAGTGCCTTTCTTCTGCTTCATTGCTCCCAGGGGATAGAACCAAGTCTATTTTTCCAAGGAGATGGTCCAAAAACTTGCAAAACCCATGCGGCAATCCAGGGGAAGAGTAAGGGAGGACAGAGGCAAAATACTGGCTGGTCACAGGCCAACTACCAGATAGGAAACAGAATGCCCTGGTCAGTCCAAGAGCCAGGGAGTGGTGCGACTACTCTGCTTGGGCTTACTCAGCCACTGTGCTGATCACTGAACAGGCCCTAGTATGGTGACAGGAGAAAACTTAGCACTACTCTGACATTCACAGTAATCTTTCTTTCTCTGCTGACCAAAACCCCCTTCCTGTCTCAAGACCACGGAGCCTCTCCCTCCAGCTGTCAGGGTCTCTGGCCAGGGTATTTGTTCAAAGAATGTGCCTTGCTATTCCTGGAGTGGTCTCCCTCCCTGTGAGATGCTGGCAGGGAGCAGAGAGCCAAGCTCACACAGAAGTACAGGAGGCCAGCGGCTGGAGGAAGGAGGAGAGGAGAGTTGTTGTTTACCGGCTATAGAGTTCCAATTTCACAAAAAGGAAAAAAGCAGGGAAATCTGTTTCACAAAAATGTGAACATACTTAGCACTACTGAACTGTACACTTAAAAATGGCTGAGATGGTACACTGTATGTGTTTTTTATCAATTTTTTTAAAAAGTAAAGGAGGCTGACCTCTGTTCAGCTGGCTCCAGCCAGACCAGGTCTCCCTCACTCAGTCCTACAAAGGTAATAGCTAAACGACTCAGAATCCAAAATTATTTAGCAATGTCCTCCAGATTTATAATGTTTCTCAAAATGCATGTCTATTTGTAGAGTCAATCAAAAAAAAAAAAAAAAAGCCCAAGTCACCGGTCTACATTGCCTAAGCAGAGAGACAACCCTCGAGTTTGCACTCTGGCTGCCACATGGCACCAACTGCCTCCCAAGCACTATCAGGCCCCCACATCTGCTCAGCGGGAGCAGCCCCTCCCTCTTTACCCCCCAAGCCTGTGTCTCTGGTATTCCCTGCCGTGTACAATGCTTTGGTGAGCCAGGGCATCTTCAGATCCTATGCTGGCATCCTGCCCGTTCCCCCACCTTTCCATGTGGTTACTGCTTGAGAAGCCACCCAAGGAGCTCTGAGGCTCTTCTCAATTCTAGCCATGTGACCCTGGAGCAATTGCCACATTCTCTGTCCTTCCTCTTAGAGTAAGTGGTGGCTCACTGCAGAAAAGACTACCTGCAGCATCAGATTTCTAGGTGAAGAAGCTACAGCGGAAGGCCCTCTGTACCTCAAACAGCTGCCCAAAAAAACAAGGCTCCCTGAATATTCACTTCAGCCCAACCACTGACAGAGCCTCCTGTGGGTTCCCCCGAGCTGCTGCCTTTGGTTATGTAGTCATCTGTCAGCCATCCAGAGGCTTAGGGGTGTAAGGACAGCCTCTACCAGGAGCTGCACCCAGGTGACAAATGATGGAAATGTTCTTCCCCATCAGTTTTGCCTGGTCCATCTTGGTCATGGTTCTCCCCTACCATCTCTCACAGCCAACCAAGGCCTCTGAGAAAGTGAGCCAAGAATCCACTTGCTCCAAGCAAAGATGTCCACAACATTACAACATGGACAAAGGAATCATTGAAAATACGTGCAAAAAGAATAAAAACATACATCATACATCCCTACTATCTGAATAGTGAACCACCACCGTCTGGGGCAGCAAAAGACCAAATAAAACAAAACAAGCCTTTAACGTGATAAATCCCTAAAGCATCACCCTATGGAGAGAATATCACCTACCCCATCGGCCATCAGAAAGTGGACACCCTTGCGATCTGTGTTATCCAGGACGAAATTCCGAAAAGCAGTGATGTTCTCCGGGCGGGTAATATCTCCATCTCCATCGATCCCACCCTCACCTGGCAGGACGTAAGAGTCACATTTAGCTCATCCGCCCTGTGCGTCCCAGGAGCTGGGACACAAGCTCTCTGGGGCTGTGAACACAGGTTTTCCTCGAGGACCAGGAGAAAAGGCCCTGTAAGGAGCAATTCACTGCAGGATCTATCCTGCAAAGCTGCCTTGCAGTGATGGACCAAGAGGCAAAAACAGGGCCCTGCTGTAATAAAGCAGAATTCAAAATGAGTTGTCCAGCTAAGAGTCATCAAATGAAACAGAGGGCCTTCCTCTTCAAGACTGAAGTTATGTTTAAAGCACCTACATTTAGAAACCAATATCACTTTTTAAATAAGAACTGTTACGAAAGAACTTGGGATTTGCTGCCAAATCACAGCAATCAAGAAAGAGTGGAGGGGACTGTTGCGGGGCTGCTGAGCTGTCTGTTACCCAGTGCATCCCACACCCAGTACATGGTGCCGGAGATGGGCATGGGGTTTGTATTTGTTAATAACTCTACCGATTCTCAGCCGGAGACCAGGCAGTTTCATTATCTCCTGTCACCACAAGAGAAGAAAAGAGGATTTAATATGGTTTTGATGAGAGTTTTGTCTAGTGCAGTGTTTAACCTGCATCCTACAAGCGTGGGGTAAAAAAAGACAGTCTAGAGGGAACCAAGACCTTCACGACATGGACTGGAAACCCCAGGCTGAGAGACCCAGTAAAGAAAACATGCCCAGTGGATAACTGCCTCTGACCTAGAGTCCCCATAGAGGATGGTCTCTCATTGCCCCCAGTACCCTCCTCCTCTATGTCCCTACCATAGTAGGGTTCGAAGAGCTCACTGGAGGCCGAGTAGAAGTCCTCCAGTTTGAAGTCATTAGGGCCCTTCAGAGTCATTCCGAAGCCCTTCGCGTGCCACTTCTTCCTCCACAGCACATACTCTGAGAAACCACCTGGGCCTGCGCAGACGTCAGCAAAGTACAGAAGCTCAGCTTCCCGGTCCTTTACCAGTGGTTTCTGTAAAGGCAAGTGGAGGACAAGGGAGGAAGGGAAAAAGTCTGGCTCAATGGGGAACAGGAAGGAGAATGCAGGGGGAGTAAAATGAGCCTTTCAGCAAGCACAGTGCAGAGCTCCTGCCGGGGCCACAACACCCACAATAGGTATCCTCCGTGGTCCCCACCCTCTGGAGTTACCCATCCCCACCTCAAAACACCCCTGCTGCCTTCAACCATAGGGCCCGGCTCAGACTCCTAATAAAAGCATCTTACTAGGAATCTGAGTATGCATTTTTATTTCTCAGAGTCTTTTCCTTACCATATCCTGCCTTTCAAGAGTCCCACTGAGCAGAATAGATGCCGTATTCCCCACTTACAGACAGGGACAAAAAGACACCAAGACACAAAGCAACCTGTTCACCGCCTGTGTGCAACAAAGCTAAATCGGAATCCAGTCAGCCTGACTGCCAGACTCAGGTCTTCCTGCCCGAAGCCTGAGGGGCTCTACCACCTCCCTCCCAGGCACAGGGCCTACCTACCTTTCCAAACCGCAGCCCCTTGCTCCCCTTCTCCCCTTCCTTCTTGGCTCTCCCTATTTTTTTTCCAATTAACTTTTTATTTTGGAATAATTTTAGATTTACAGAAAACCTGCAAAGACAGAGTTCTCATATGTTCTTCATCCAGATTCCAATTTTGTTAACATCTTACATGGCCATTTGTCAAAACTAAGAAACGAACATTGATACATTAACTAAATTAGACTTGATTCAGGTTTTGTTACTTTTTGTTCTGTTCTAGAATCCAATCCAAGCTACCACAGTGCACTGAGTCTCCCCCTCTTTTGCACTCCCTTCCCCTGCCTTTGCCCCTCTCTTAGCCAGGTGCATGGGGCGGCTGTGTAGAGCTAGAGGCTGACAAGGAGAGGGCGAAGGAGACCCTGGTGTGCAGCCTCCAGGCAACCCCAGAGTACCCGCCCACCTCAGAAATAACTAAATTACAATAATCATTGAATTTTTACTGGATTATAAATTTGGTCACTCCGGTACCTTTTAACTCTTAATCTGAAATTTACGCTGAACCCAGCACTGGCCCATACTGTGTTTCTCTTTTATACACCTGGTCATAAAGGGTGAATTCTACTTGTCCCGACCTGGCTCCAAGGCAGAGGGGATATACCGTCTGCACTGGTGACAAGAGGTTGAGCTCTAGAACAGGTGACTACAGAGGACCCTGAGGAACATCCAGCGAGAAGGAGCTTAGGCAGCTCGGCCTTCCCTCTCCATAGGTTTGTCATGGCTGAGTACTCGTCCAGAGTTCTGCAACTGCTAGATAAAGATCAGAAAGCTTTAGGGGAAATAGTTTTAAGAAAGAAATGGAAAATACTAATGTTCACAATCTAATCACTTCCTGGGTGAAAAGGGCCCTGCTCTGATGATAGCTATCCAGCTTTATCAAAACAGTGAAGAACTCTCTGGAGAAACTGACTTTAGCTAAAAATAAACTTCCATCATCCTATGACAAGCCCACCCAGGCATGCTGAGATATATCAGTTCTTTCTCTTCTTCTCCACCAATCTAGCCCAGTATTCTTTGTTCCTGAGCCATCAATTATTCATATTTTTGGATTATATTCATTTGCACACAAAAAAAGACCTAATGGCATTTGCTGAGAACATTATGTAGCATTTTCTAGGCAGCACAGTGGTAATGAGGCAAGGGTCACAAGTTTAAGGCCTGCACACACTGGAAAAGAGGAAAAATAACGTTCCTTACCACTGGCCATGCCTAGCCCCAGGCTTTCCCAGCGAGATGCTGGCCCAGAAGAAGACTGGGCAAAGGAAGGAAAATGAATCAATGAAAGAATCTCACCTCCAAAAAGAGGGCATAAGTATGATCTCATTCTTTGATTTCAAGACATGTGGCCCTCACAGGTCATGGCCAGAAGGTCTTTTCATAGAAAGGACAGCTGGAGGAGTTCTCACCTCTGCCACTTACTGGCTGTGCAGTGAAGGGCAGCATACAATTTACGCCTTTAAGCTTGAGCTCCCTCAACTGTAAATTGGGACTAATGTAGGTTCTCAAGACTATTGTGGGATTGAAGTATCATATGTCAAAGATGCTTAAAAACTATAAATACTAAACAAACATAAGATGATACAACATCCAACTGGATCAACTTCCTTAGAGTCAAAACTCTTGTCCTTTTCCATCACCTCATGCAGTACTCCAAGTTCAGTGGGCACTTTTTAAGTGCTAATTTCCTCTAAGATACCACCACAACTCAAAGATCCACATTCAGTTTTTGATTCCTGTAAGGCTTCACAGACAACTTTTACTTACCTCAGCAATAACCCCAGGCACACAAAGCCCGCACATAATGTTACGGTTTATTATATGCTAGCACATACCCAAAGAATCTAAACTCCCTTCTTTCCCTTGTCTCTTCCAATTCTTGTTTACAATTTGTTTCCCCACCTAGTCTCTTTTCTCCTTTTACCACAACCCACAGAACCAGAATGCCAGTGAAAAACTTCATAATCCCCTCTGCCACCCACCTCCAATCTCCCCACACCTGCCCAAGCTTCAAGTTCTCCATGCTCTTATTCTAAAATTTGCCTGATCCAAGAACCACTGAGACCCTAGCAAACTCGGGTGTATGTCTGGGCCTTCAGCCATTCCCATCTCTGCTCACCTAAAAAACACACCAAGCCTGCTGGGCTTGGCTGGCACTCAGGTCCTCAGGGGAAAAGAGAGAAGAAAACACTAGGGATGGAGAGAAATCACTTTTTATAGTGGAGTGCAGAGAAATATCTCTGAAAGGGGAATTCTCCATGGCCACTAACAATCAGTTCAGGTCAAGAAGGTACCTGAAGTGTTACAAACACAGCTACCTTTTCCTATGTAACTAACATCTCCACCCTTGACCTGAATGGTACAACCTGGTGCCTCCTTCACTTTCCTGACAGCAAATGACAACCAGATCCCAGCTGCTGGAGGCGTTTACATTCAAGAGCCCAAAATGATGCTGTGACTTCCTAACAGCTTGACAGAGCTCCTCTGCCAGGCAGGGGTTTAAAGGAAATCATTTGGAGCTAAGAAAATTAATCCAACATTATATCAACCTAATTTTCTCAAGATGCTAATTCCAAGAGCCCTTTTGTGCTGCCTGCTGGTCCTGGAAAACAGGGAGGGAGACCTGGGGGAGAGAAATGAGTACAGGCTGGAGGGGTCCAATGCCAGTTTTGCCAGCATGGAGGGGAGCAGTTAGGGAGGTGGAACTGAAACATTACAGAACTTGGAAAATAAGTTCCTCTAGCAGGTGGATAATCAGTGGGCCTAGTGGAAGGAGAGTGAGTGAAGCAGAAACAGGTTTGGGTACAGCTGGCTCCTGACCCTTCACTGTCAAAGAGAACTAACTTTCTGGGACTGAGTAAAAGTGCTTTGAAACCTTGAAGGGAATGCTAGAATGAAACGTCCTTTTTTCTTTCTCTATCATTATGGTGTGTCTGTGTTCAGAGGAATGAGATGTAGCAGAGTAGAAAATCATTTTGCTCTACCACTTCTTGAGAAGGACCAAAATCTAATAATTATGATCCCACAGAAAGCTGGTTCAGAAAGGCAGAAAGGGAAGTGGCCACATCTGAAATCACAGATCTCAGAACTGGAACAGATCTTAAGGGCCTCTGGTCCTCCCCCAACCCTCTGACACGTTAGTAGGGCTAATTTCAGGGATGAGGCAGCTGAGGCCCAAAGAAGGGATGAACTTAAGATGTAAGTGC
This sequence comes from Callorhinus ursinus, assembly GCF_003265705.2. Taxonomy (NCBI): domain Eukaryota; kingdom Metazoa; phylum Chordata; class Mammalia; order Carnivora; family Otariidae; genus Callorhinus; species Callorhinus ursinus. Next base: position 3,502,432 of record NW_027397121.1, read on the forward strand.
TGTACTTCCTGCCCCACAACCCCTCACTGAACAACACAGCCTAGATTTTCAGACAGGATACTGATATTAAATAGACCAGTGAAAGGACCCAGGTGCCCACATTTCATTCAATACTCATATCACATTTCCTTCTCATACCAGCCACAGCACCCAAATCAGATGATGTCACAAGTTTGAATTTGGAAAACAGGTTCACTGTAATAACCACATACTCACCCTGGCAGCAACTGGCCTCCACAGAAAGGCTTTACAAACATCCCCACCCTGCACCCTCGCCAGTTCTCGAATCCACCAGAACGTCCAGAATCTAAGTGCCACGGGGGAAGGGATCACATCTATCTCATTCAAAATTATATTCCTGGTGCCTGGCACGTGGTAGGAGCTGGATAAATACAAGTTTAATGGATGCAGGAGAAGGGCCCACGCTCTATCTCATATCCCCCCCTCCCTGCTCCCTAGGCCTACAGATGTCACAACTGCTGATTTTGCCCAGAAATGTCCCTTTCCACTGCTGCAAGCCCTACCCTCCTCCACCTGGGGTGAGCAGCAGGATCTGCAGAGTTGGGGGCTATAATTCTGGGCCTGAAGCCCTAGAGACAACTGCTTACTGGAGCATCCCTGGGACCATAGGAAGCACCATGGGACCTAATTTGAGAAGCTCAAAGCAAAGTCTCTCTCATACAGCAGGAATATTCTCCTCGCATTGCACAAATGGCAATTTCTGGGCCACTGAAGCGTAAGCCCATTTAGCACTATGAATTCAGACAAAGAATCTTGTTCTCACCCCACAAGAGTCCCGTGGATTTGTAAACATGCGATCAAACACAAAATCCATGTTAGCCATCTTCATTGCCGCCCTGAAATAAAGATGGAAAAACACAATTCAATACACCAGATGTATGGAAAGCTGAGGCTCAGACAAAAAGGTAGAACAGTGCATGTCAGGGGAGGGGAGCGGTGGGGAATGTCAGCAAACCTGTTTAGGAAGAAGACCCCTCGGATCATCTCGTAGGGATTGGCGCGGGTCCGAGCTCGCCGCATCTCCTCCCCATCCAGGACATCGAACACACTCTGCCCAAAGAGAATCAGAACCTCGAGGTGAGCATCACCCTCCAGGATGGGACAGGGGACTTAAGAGCTTGAGGAGCCCAACTCAGCCCTGGGAGAGCTACAATACTGCTGCATCCCAGCTCTGAAGTGACCAGTTGGGTGACCCTAGACAAATTGCTCAATCTCTCTGACCCTCAACTACCTCACCTGTGAAGTGGTAAAAAATAAATAAATAAATAAATAAATAAATGGCACAGAGCCACCTGTTGGCATCACAAATCCTCAGAGCAAATCTGTCTCTCCACTCCAGCAGCAACTTTCCAAGGGACCAGAGTACTGATATTAAGGCTCACTCAGAAAGAGGGCGAAGCAAACCAAGACCAGTGTTTTGTGATGGCACCTACCCACACAGTAGGGATCCCTTTTCCCTTCTCCAATTTTCTCCCTGAGAAAAAAAAAGCCTCACTTCACCTGAGTTCCAGTCACCTTAAGGATATTCCCAACCCTCTGCCTGCAAAAAAAATTAATTTGGTGAGGCTGGACTGAGGCTTCTTCTCCAACCCATTTCTTCCTCAGAGTTTCCCTGGCTCATCCCGCCCTGGGCAATGTACTTCCTGACACAAACTCACGCCAAAAGCTATCAAGGAGAGACTAACATTTGCCCACTGTGTTAGGAGCTTCACACTATCCCATTTAATTCTCACAACAATCCCAGGAAGTATTTTCTCCCCATTTTATAGATGAGGAACTCAAATTCAGAGCAGCTAAAGCAACTGGCCCAAGGTCACACAGCAAGAAAGTTACAAAACGAGGATGTGACTTCAGGTCTATCTGACACTGAAGAATGATTCCAAACCTTTCACTACGCCAGGCCCCCTGAGGACCGTGATGAACCGACCCACTGAGGTTAAGTGGAGCCTTTCCTGGCTACTAACCACAGGGACAGCACAACACCACAAGGCCCCAGGAAAAAGGACACATTGGAGAAATGCAGCAAGCCACACATCTCACATTTCTGAGAAAAATCTTAGCTAAACTTCAGTGCCCCCAACCACCAACCAATTCAAAAGAACTAGAAGAGCCCGGCACATGCCCTCACACAAGGTTTTCCAGCCCAGCTCTAGCCACAGGCCTTACCTTACACTGCAACACACTGTGAAGCAGCTCTTCCCCACAAAACTCTGTCTCATCTTCAATAACCATCTTTCTCTACAGAAAGAAGAAAATAATCGATAATGACCACGTATGATTGCAGTTGGGGGAATGAAGGGAGAAACGAGGGTTCTAAGTGAGTAGAGCAAGAAGGGGCTTGAGTCTCTGCCAAGAACATCAATCCCTGAGGGGCGGGAAAGAGAAAATCCTAAATCCCTCTGGCTATACTCCAGATGGCTGTGAGATGAAGCAGCCCCCTGGGTGCTCTGACTAGAGCACCATATGGATACAAGACTCATGAATGCTGAGGCTGAGAAAAGCAAACAGGAAGGAAACATTCAAGCTGTCTGCCCCCAGAGCATGGAGGCATAAGGATGGAGACTGCCCTAAATGACAGAAACCTGTCCTTCAACCAGGAAGCCTCTTGATCTGTGAGGGCTACAACTGTAGGACACCAGGCACTGACCTGGTAGCATCAGAGATAACAAGGGCTCAAGAGACCCTCACAGGGGTGTCAAATCCAACCTCATGGCTGAGTGAGGCTATCTCTAAACAAATGATGTTCAAACTTGGGTGTTCTCAAGTTTTACATATTTCAAAACCACTGAGGAACCCAAAGAGCTTTTGTTTATGTGGGGGATATATACATATCAACATTTATTATTAGAAACTGAGACCATTTTTATTTATTCAGTGTAAAAGAACACATTATGTTAACATAAATAACATTTTTATGAAAAATAACTGTATTTCCCCAAAAGACTTTTAATGAGAAGAGTGGCACTGTTTTTCATTTTTATAAACCTCTTACTATCTGGCTTAACATAAGATGGCTAGAATCTCCTCTCTGCATTTGCATTCAACTGGTTGTGATACAGTCTCTGAAAGACTCCACTGGACACTTGTGACAGAATGAGTGAAAAAAAGCAAGTAACTTTCCAGTACCATTATGAAAATAACTTTGACCCTGGAGAGCCCCTGAAAGGGTCTTGGGAGACCCCTAGGGGTTCCACACTTTGAGAACTGCTCTCTAGACCATACTGATTTGGTAGCTATGTACTTTATTCTTAAGTTTTCCAGAAGGAGATTAAATAAATTCCCTCTGTAACAACTCCCTCATTATTTTCTGAGGACAGGGACAGTGTCTTTTCATCTACCTGGAACAGTGCCCAGCAGTGACCAGAATATACACAAATGTATAATAAGCTACTCTAAAAAGCATCCATGAGGAAGACAGAAGCTATGCATTTTGTGCTGCCTTGCAAGTGAAATGACTAGGAAAAAAAAACCCTGTCACATCTCCCAGGAGCATATCTGTAAAGCCCTTGACACACCATCTTGACAAAACTTTATTCTTGCCAGAATGGTCAGATTCACATTTTTCTTAAACTATGAGTATACATACACACACACTGGACTCAAGAAGAAAAGTCAGGAGGTAAGTGCCAAGAATTCAGGGTACATTTTCCTGAAATCCTACCTTTCCCACAACCATCCAATCGCTCATTTCCTGAGTGTCAGGAATTTCAGTGGTACATTCTGGAAACCATGACACCTGCTCACAGGCACTGGGCTACAAACAAAAAAGAGGCAAGTCAGTCAGGGAAGATGGCCCCTCAGGGCTGTGCCCCGACTTGCAAGGGCTTCCCCAAAACAATCAAAAGGGACACAGACAGATGGAAGGGCCTGGGAAGCTGAGGCCAAATGTGCTGGTCAGACATGAGAACTGAGCCAGGATACTGAAGGTTAATTTTGGAAGGCCAGATACAGTTCTAGTTTGAATCTTCAGCAACTTCCCAAACTTCAAAGTTTCTTTCATTTGTTCCAATATTATTTCATAAATAGGTACTGTGGGCTAAGTACTCAGAATGCAGTTAAAAAGACATGGTCCTTGACCCAGGGGCCTACAATCAGAGCACTGGGCACACAGAGAAGTAGACACAGGATATAAGTCTATGAAAAGGTAATTATACCAGGAAGACCCAATGGCAATGAGTCTCACCTCCTGATGCCTTTCAAAGTGTTATTCACAAATAGGATTCCTTGCCTATTCATTCCCAGAGCAGAAACTGGCATCTCAATGGTGCTTTCTCTTAATTTTTGAATTCCATTACACATTAGAAATACCTGCAGTCTCTTTTTTTTAAAGACTTTATTTATTGTTAAGTAATCTCTACACCCAACATGGAGCTCAAACTCACAACCCTGAGATCAAGAGTTGTATGCTCCACCAACTTAGCTAGCCAAGCACCCCTCTGTTGTTCTTTTAAAAAGTACTGATAACAAGCCCTCACCCTCAGAGTATATGACTCTGTCAGTCTAAGGCAGAAACTGGGTATAATCACATTTTTTAGAAGACCCCAGATGATTCTAATGTGCAGCCAGGACTATGTTCACTGAGCTAGAGACATGGATTATAAAACCTAAACAGGTGGCTAACCTGCATGGCAGCTCTACACCCTGCCTCCCAAGCAAGTGTGGAGAAGAGATTCACCATTGCAAATTGAAGCAATGTGATTAAAGGTAATATTACATGCTCTGAAAGGCATAAAATGGTAACACAATGCAAGGTCTTGAGGGCAAGCCAACCATCAACAAGAGAAAAAGTTTAAAACTTTACAGAAGCCCTTTTGTCAATGAACCTGGCAGTGAATCACGGCTGCCCCCACCCCCCGCCCTCAGTCAAATCCATCACCTTTAACCACTTATAAATGGTTATAAGTTATAAACTCTATGGGGAAGAAAGCTCATGTACACTTGGGATGTCCCTTTGGAGAGAATAAGCAGACTCAATCTCCCCATAGAAGTGTGAAAATCAAAAGCAAAAATGGACTGCAAAGTGAACTCTGTCTGAAGGGTCAAACCTTGCACTCTAAAATCCTGCATTGCAGAAGCCACCAGGCATTTCCTCTGCAGTGACTCCAGGACTGGACAGTCACCTGAGGCAACCCAGACTCATCTCCCTTGAAGTGGATACCAACTAATAGTTAAGCCAAACTCTTAACCAAGAAATAGGGCATCTTTTGTAGGTGAAAAACTGATTCACGGTAAATGATAATTAGGAGAACCTTGCCTCAAAAAGGGATTTCAATAGCCTGTCTCCATTAAAAGTAGAGATTTTATGGGTGATTTTGAGTTTAGCTAAGTTAATTCTAATTCTGCCCCACTATGAGGATCAGGACTCTTTACTGGTTTTCATACAAATAAGGACATGAAAAGCACCATGAATTTCTGAGGTAAAAACCAATTACAAATATTTACCCTATTCTGCACTGTCTCATCTGCTATTCTGCCGGTCTCGACTCCCCACAACTACAAGGCAACACAGCAGGACCACCCCCAGAAGCCATTAGCTCCTGGCTTGTCAGCATCTTACTCTGAAGCCTTATTAGGCTTTTATCGTGTACAATTCACGGGAGTTCTTTCCTGAACTGGAACATCAGAGAGACAAATAAAATATCAGTCCTCCAGAGTTCACAGCACATGTGAAGCTCAACTACACCAGTTACGTAGAAGACGAGACATTTGTGTTCTATTTTCTCTAGTTTCAACTCTATAACGGCAATATTTCATTATTTTTAGTTGTTTTATTATACCTACTTTGAATCCTCTGTGAAATAAGATAGGATACATAAATGAATAAAAATAAAATCTCAACATCATCTGTGTCATGAAAAAGGATAGGAGTCTCTTTTGGTAGTTGGGGTTAAAACAAACTGGTATCCAAGCAGATAAGCAGACTAAACCCAACAGGAAAGCTATACAGTACAAACAAACACCTACATAGAGTTGGGGTGCCATAAATCTGTAGAGGTGCAGGACATTAGAGGGCACCTAATCCAGTCATTCACCCAATGGGAGAGCGGGTCCTCATTCAACCCCTTTGAAGCCTTTCAGCAGAGGGAACTCATTACCTTGTGAGGTACCTTAGCCACTAGTGGAAAGGTGTATCTATTTATTAAAGTTCTTTGTGGAGCCAAACTCTGCCTTCCAGCATCTTCTACCCACTGGTCTTTAATAGAAAACAAATCCACACCCTAGCATATCTCCCCCAGAATCTTTCTCCCATTTCCATTCCAGACATCCGCACTACCTTCCATGTAAAAACTCAGTTCCAATTCCCACTGCCTCTGGAGACTTCTAGTTTGTTAACATGGCTACTTAAACCATGCATACGAAAACACAAGTTGGCTTTCCTGTCTCCTCCTCCCCTCACCAGTTACCTCTGGCTCATCTCGCCAGTCCACATTCAGCTCTTGATCAAAGCCTTGCAGTGTCAGACCCAAGCCTCTTCGACCTTTCTGATTAGAGGCCTCAACGATGTCCTTCCGACCCTGGCTGTATTTACCCAATCCTTCACCTTCCCTGAAGCCCATCTTGGCCTGAAAAAGAGACAAAATAGAGCATTTATATAAATAAACAGATAATAATGGAGCACTTATATAAATGAATATTTACTCAGCCCCTACCATGTGTCAGATATTATGCTAAAGTCTGAGAAACAGAGGAGTAAGGCCAGAAGTTTTCCATCTAGCCTAATGAAGAAAATAAGCTTAAGTAAGTAACTGCAGTTTAACTGTGGGCCCAGGGGCTATCTACTCTGGAGGTGAAAGTCTAGGGCAACCAGAAGTTGGACAAATGAGAAGGCACCTCATAGCTGTAATTAAAAGCACCAAGAGCACTTAATGAACCTCACTGGACATCTGCACAACTACCCTTCCAGTTAATTTGTCTGATTAAATGAAAGGTAGATCTAGAATTGAGTTGATAAAGAGAACATAATTTACAACGGAACTGCTTTAAGCAGCAACTCTACCTTATCCTCAGCCACTCAAATAAACTTATTAGGTAAAGACAATGGGGGCTTGAAGGAGCCCACTTAATCAAGATATTAACTGAAAACTCACTTCATGTAAAATTGAGGTATGGACCCATAAGTACCATAAGATACTGGACAGGAACTTTCTTTTTTCTTTTTCTTTTTTTTTTGAGGCGGGGTTGGGGAGAGGGAGAGAGAGAATCCCAAGCAGGCTCCATGCGCAGCACAGAGCCCAATGTGGGGCTCAATCTCACGACCCTGAGATCATGACCTGAGCTGAAACCAAGAGTCAGACACTTAACTGACTGAGCCACCCAGGCGCCCTGGGAACATTTTTTTTAATGTCACAACTGTCCATAAGCTCATACTAAACTCTAGAGTCACTGGGCCCAGTTATATACCCCCAAAATCAGAGACCCAAATCCCAAACCCCAAGGATCCTTGTCTAATAAAATAACTCCAATCCTAAGAAAATGTAATTCCCCCTTGAAGGTCTATATTCCCTTTGGAAGGGGCATTACCAACTCAAGAGCTGGACAGAATTCCTATAGTAGCCACAAATCTCTCCCCAGGTCAAAAAGGCTGACTGAGGGGTACCCTCTCTTTCTTTGCCCCCTTCCCTCCCACTCTCTCTAATAAATAAATAAATCTTTAAAAACAAAAACAAAAAAAAAGGCTGAGTCACAAACCTCCCCACTGTCCACTTAGCCCAAAATTTATGGCCCCCAAACTAGAATCCTCTGACCTCAGAAGTGGCAGTTCTCATTCTTAAATGAATCCAAAAGAAAATGGAGGAGTTAAATACCTAGAATATTAAAGCTAGCCAGAAAGCAAACTTGGATTTCCCTAACCTTTGTGCACTTACACTGAAGTTTGATCAGGAAAGCGAGCAGGTCTTCCTAGTCACTTTCCTCCTTCTGGTGTATCAATGGGGTACAGAAGTTGGGAAGGAAAACTGGACCTTCTTTTCAAAGTCATATAAAAGATTGTACTACTCTCATTTATTCTGGGCACCCAGGAGTGAGCAGCATTTTAGTCACTTCTCTTGAGATCATTCACTAGAGCAAAAACTCACATCATGAAGCATTTTTACCCAACTACACATGTCCATGTGTAGGGAGGTACGTTCACATGTACTCATTGTAAGTTTTCATTACTAAGGAGACCAAAGGGTGATCCAGCTCTGGACAGGACAGGACAAGCAGGCCTGCACAGCCACTTCCCATGGATGATTCAGATGTGACAGATACTTCTATTAAGGGGACCACACACTCTACTAAATTTCAGTAGCTGGAAAGCAGAGGTAAAACTCATGCCATAGCTTTTCTTCTTTTCACACCAACACATTTTCCCTTCTCTTATTCTGCTGGTGGAGCTTTAGAAACCCAACCCAAGCACTGACATACCATAAGCTTCTGGGAGACACTATTATACATGGAATAGCGAGAAGAAGTTCCCTCCACAAGGGAGTCTGCTTTGAATGCATCGTCAAAAGAGTCAGAACTATGTTGCTTCCCCTCAGTCTCACTGTCAGACCCACTTAGGCTCGTGGTAGATGCTGGAAAAGAAAAAAAAAGAAAATGCTCAGATGAGTTTAGGGCACCAAGTATCCTCAAGAAGTCCAAGTTTCATTTATTCAACTAGTGTGTTCAGTATATGCATTACATACATCAACTTCATTAAATAACCCAGGGTTAAATGTATTCTCTACCTCTTACTATGTTATCTTGGGCAAGTCACTGAAAGTTCCTAACGGTACTTGACACACGATGGGAGCTCAAAATATCAGGTGTCCTTTCCCATCCTTTCAATTTTTCTCCTACAAAACCGAGATGATAATACCTACCTCATGGGTTTGTATGAAAATGAAATAATGTGTTTGAAAGTACACTGTCAAATATAAAATGTATTTATTGAAGATATGATTGTTATTTCTGCTGCTTATTATTTGAACATTAACATCCAAACATGGATACCTAGCTCCATTTTCAACAATTCTATCATGGGACTAACCGTTTCTGATTGTTTAATCTCCTAGTTTCTTTTGTTTTCATAGTCCTTCAAACTTACAGGTAAGAGGGTAGTTCTATAGCACTGCCGCAAAGAAGAGCTCGCTCACAGACGAGCTATGACATTTTATAGGAGTAATTGTTCTCTTTCCATCACCACCCTGCCCTACATACTAAACTATCTGCGTTGATGAGTCAAAGCCTGGGCTTATGGGAGGTGTTGAGGAAAGGCAGCCGTGTAAAACAATTCTTCAGAGATCATGATGGTCACAATTCAGGTATTCAGAACTTGCAGTGACATCATAATTCTAAAGTCTATCTGCACTGATCCGTCCACTTCCCCATGGGAACACAAACTTGTTCAGGGTTAACATTTGAGAAAAACAAAATGCTCTTCCCTAGCCCCCCAGGCCCAATTCTCCCTCACACTATGCTCCAGGGGCAGCAGCACCAGCAGCACAGCACCCATCACAAATGCCATCCCACTGGCCAGGGTCACTCCTGGGGAGCGGGAACTCTGTCCCACTCAACTTTCCATCTCCAACACCTGGATTGAGTCTTCCCATTTAATAAAACTTAAGTACTCACTAGAGTGAATTTTAAAAAACTTTTAAGTCTTGATTGATGGCCTTAATATATTAATTACTAATACATTTGTTTATAGAATGAGGCAAGTACAAAGTAATCTAGGAGTTGTAACATACTTAAATTTTCCTTTCAGCAGTTTCATATAGAAAACTTGAAAATAGTAATACCCATAGGACAAAATTTGTACTATTACCAAAAATAGCTTCAAGTCTCATTCAGGTATATTTAACTTTGTTCCAGTGTTAAAACTTTGACAAAGACGGTTTTAAATAAAGCTGCTTTATAACCTGGTGCCATTAAAAAAAATTTAAGTCTTTACACTTTTTAAAAAAAGGTTAAACAACAACAAAGAGTTTAAGCATGAGTATGAAATGCCTATATCTTAATAGAGAATTGGGCCTTCCTAGGACTATTATTTAAGAACTCCCATTCCCCCACCCCTCCGGCCAGTAGGCTGAAACAGGACATCTATCAGACCTGTCAAGAGAACAAAACACTGGTATTGTTTAATTGATCAGACAACAACTTTGGCTCAGGACATGTTCTATAAAAGGTCCATGCTATATACAATGGGGCACTCTCCTAAAGAAATAATCCTACCCTCAGAGAGTTTAAAAATCAGATATCTAAGGTCCAGGTTGAAAATGGTGGTGGCAGCTGGGTCCTGGGTTTCTGGGCTGCTAGGTCGGTCTGGGGCACAGTTGGGGCAGTCCACGTTGAGTGACACCACGGCAATGAGGAGGGTTCAGCTCAGATGTGGAAGGCCCTCTCCTACTTCATAGCGCATCCTGGTGTGGGAGTATGATGAATGTCATCCTGAAGTCACATCACGGAGAGCACGGAGAACCCCGAGTTCGTCGCCTACCCCCATCTCTGCAACAGGTCCAAGCCCTTTCCCTGGGGAGATGGTAGTCACACTGTATTCCATAACTCACATGAATCCACTTCCAACCACCTATGAAAATGAATAAAGAGAACCTAGAACACTACCCACAGCACTGGTTTGGATCATGACTCTGCAGGAGGACCAGAAAAGTATATGGGACCTCAAGCTCACCTTCTTTACTTGTGTCAAATGATAACCAGGATACTGATCTTCCATCCTTTTGTTTATGGCAGGAGATGGCTTAAATAAATAACTTAGATTGGTCCATGAAAAAAAAAATTAAAATAAAAATTTTAAAAAACAAAAATCAGATAGCTAAAATAAATATGCATTTTTTTCTTTTAGGGATATAACATTTTGCAGAAGAAAGAAAAGGCCTGTGACATGTTTGAAAAAATTAGAATAAACTTAAAACCAACATTCTGGCTCCTAAGCAGTTAGCAAGGAGAAATGTTGGTTGAGAATATCCCTATATGAGAGACACCAAATCTACCCCTACCTCTTTTTTTTATATATACTTTATTTATTTGAGAGAAAGAGCACAAGCAACATGGGGGGGGGGGTGCAGACAAGCAGACTCCCCACTGAGCAAGGACCCCGATGTGGGGCTCGATCCCAGGACCCTGGGATCATGACCTGAGCAGAAGACAGATGCTTAACTGACTGAGCCACCCAGGCAACTGTACCCCTTCCTCTTAGGAAGCTATCCAATTCCCTCAATAAGGACCTGACTTGCTTACATAGACCAACGCAGCACACGTCACAGAGTGCCAGAGAGTGCCACTCAGAAGGAAAGACCCAGAACATTAACATAAGAGTAACCATGGAAACTGTGAGGTGAGGTTATATTTATTTTGTTTTGCACTTTTCTGCATTTTCTGTGTGAGAAATAAGATTCATTTGAAATAAAATTCATTTGAAAATTAGAGTAAAAAAATAAAGCTATAAAGAAATAAAGTACCCTTCCTTGAGAATTTGGTTCCTTTCCAGACCAAGCTTGAGAGGACAGCAGATCTAAGGGGAAAGACTTCTCAACTGGCTCAAGTCTAACCCTGGGTCTCTCATCTATTATCTCACATGCAGGGGAAAGAGACACACTCTACAAGAGAGGGCCCACATGCTAAAGAACCGTGCTTCCAAAGGTGCAGCTTCTCTTCACTCAGGCGCTTCCATGCCTTCAATCTGTACTGACTGGTACAGAAAGAGGGGGTACCAGGAATGTGGGTGGCTCCCTGGGCACAGCCCTAAAGTTTCTTTCTGTGTAACCCAGGGATTTGGGGTCCAGACTAACCACAAGCTACAATGTTAGATCAGTTATTATTCCTTTCACCAGCTTTCTGGGGATTCATAGGTCAACCTACGAAAAGGTTAGGAAAACCTGGTATCCTTATTAAAGGAGAGTGTGCCCTTGGTCCAGCTCTAGGTGGAGTTGCCAGGCTGTCAGCTTTGCTTGAAGACCCAGCCGTGGGCACTCATCAATGGTATGAGCATCATTCCTCGGCATGCACGGTACAAACCACCCTCAGATCTCAAACAGAAATCTTTTGTTTTCTTTGTCTTCATACCATTCTTGGACCAAAATGACAGGGGGAACCAAATTTGGGTGGAGGGCTCATTAGGCAAATTAGTGGTGACTCTGGTGCAAAATACCAGCACGAGACTCTGGGACAGAGATTGTTCCACTCCATTCCCCTTCCCTAGGTGCTACCCAGTGTACATGTGTATACAGGTTCTGAGAGTGAGGTCAATGGAAGCTAAAATACCATCCTACTAAGCATTTCTTTGTGAGATCAAGAAGCGTGCTGGATAAGCCTTATTTCCCTTTTATTTCATGTGGTATTTAAGACCAATTCTTAGCATAACATGACTTAAAACAAAGTTGCCTAGACTAGTCCTGATGCCCACAGTCAGCACAGCCACTGCCCATTTTCACACCCGGGCCTTTGGGGCCACACTTTTCAGATGGAAAGGACACAACTGTCATGGCTGCAGCAGTAACTAAAGGGGACATTTCGTCTCCCAAGACTGATAAAAATTCAGCAAACACTGAGCAGACAATTTTGTAATGAAGATATAAATTAACAGGAGTAATAGGTCAGTCTATTAAAATGATTCATTTCATTAAGAACTTGCCAAAGCTGGGTGGCATTCCCATTTACCTCCCCAGGAGCTCCCCTTCTAAAACCTAACAGAGAGCCCAAAACATTATTTAGAGTTTTCATTTAAGATTTCCTTTCCACCTGATAGAAATCATTACTCTTAAGTCATTTTTAAAGATGAAAAGTTCAAAATTTTTCACATAGCAACAGAACAGCAAGGCAAAATTTTTTACATGGCAACAGAACAGTAGGGCAAACATGCCAAGATTAAAAATGACAGTGACAGCACATACAGAGAGGCAGCTCCAACCACTAATGGCCAAGGTGAGCAGCACACAGGTAGAGAAGAATAAATTATGGATTTTAATAAATACCACACATCCTGCTTAACAACTGCTGTGGAATATACTCATTCCTGTTTAAAGACTCAATATCTCCTTCATGCCAGACAAATGGTAACTCGTTAGAGCAATTTAAACAGATACCGATAAAGGAAGTTTTTGATTAAGGTCATGAATCTGGGCTGACAGGAAAGCAATGGTGTTTCAGGGAGAATAGCCTATTTAGGGAAGAATTAAACCTGGTGGAGGGGAAGGCGCTACTAGTGTGGTGCCTGCAAAAGGGCCTGGCAACTTCCAAAGCAACATGCTGTGGGAGGGCCAGGAGCCCACGCTGGATACACAGCTAAGGAGAAAAGGAAATGGTCTTGGGAGTCTAGACCACAGTTTCCCTGAGAGAAACAACCAGAAAGAACAAAATGACCTCTATCTGCCCCTTTTTACTTCAAAAGGTTGTTATTTAATAGCAAATTTCCGAGAGTTGATTTAGGCTTAAAAATGCCTTCAAAATACTCTTAAAATACTCAAAAGAACACATGATGCCACAGCGGCCATTACAACAACATTCCTTTTTTTCTTTACTCTGGTCAAATGTCAATCTCTGACCTGGCAATGCACTTACCTTGTCAATAAAGTAAAATAAACAAACTGATTAAACTAAACAGATCTATTAATGAGTCATCACACTGATCTAGTAGAGAAAGCACAAATAAGGCCCAGAAAGACAGAAATAGTAACTACTATTTTTTTGTTTTTCTATTTGTACCCTAAAGAGCATTTTTCAATCATCTGTTCAACAGTACGTCCAGGTAGAAGTGGTTGAAACAAAAGGAAACACATTTGCTTTAATGCAATGACTGGACTAGGAAAGCTGCATATAAATCTCAGCAGATACACAGCTTCTGATGAGACAGTAAATTACCAGGGCACACTGTCCAGGGGACGCCTAAGAAAAGCCAATTCAGGGGGCACCTGGGTGGCTCAGTCGGTTAAGCGTCTGCCTTCAGCTCAGGTCAGGATCCCAGGGTCCTAGGATCAAGCCCAGCATCGGGCTCCCTGCTCAGCGGGGTGTCTGCTTCTCTCTCTCCCTCCGCCCCTCTACCCCTCCCCGCCAGCTCGTGTGCTCCTCTCTCAAATAAATAAAATTTTTAAAAAAAAGAAAGAAAAGCCAATTCAGAACAGAGATGATATAAATGCTAAGTAAGTACTTAATGAAATGATCTTCTGTAGAATAGAGGAGGGATAGGCAAAATGAAAGAGGTGAAGAATTTTAAGCTTCTTGGAAAAGATACTGTTGCCTTTTTTTTTTTAAGATTTATTTATTTGACAGAGAGAGAGTCAACTAGAGAGGGAATACAAGCGGGGGAGTGGGAGAGGGAGAAACAAGCCTCCTGCTGAGCAGGGAGCCTGATGCAGGGCTCCATCCCAGGACCCTGGGATCATGACCTGAGCTGAAGGCAGAAGCTCAACGACTGAGCCACCCAGGCGCCCCCTACTATTGCCTTCTATCAATTCTATTCAGTAAATACTTATTGAGCATTTATTCCATGCCAGGTATGGGATGAGGGGGAGTGGCACAGAGAGCAATCTTGCTGATGAAGACACCAGACTCCAGCCCTCAGTTTTTATGACAACAAAAAAGCTAAAATAAGCTAAAACAGGGAAATCTAGCAATGTTTATTTGCCACTGCCTCCTGCCTCATTTTCAGAAAAAGAAAAAGGACCAGGGGCGCCTGGGTGGCTCAGTGGGTTTAGTGTCCAACTCTTGATTTCAGCTTAGGTCATGATCTCAGGGTCATGAGATCAAGCCCCATGTTGGGCTCTGCGTGGAGCCTGCTTAAGAGTCTCTCTCTCCCTCTGCCCCTCCCTCCCTCTTTCTTTCATTCCCTCTAAAAAAAGAAAAGTACCAAGTGGCATATTGCCAAATGAATGCAAGGTATTGGCCATTTAGATTTCCATTCTGTACACACAACAGCATAGTCAATCCTAACTGAATCACATGGTGCTACTTCCAGAAAAGGTTAAAGCTATTTGGTATAATTAAGGGAAATGTGGCGGGGGGGGGGGAACAATCTCAATTCAGTCAATTTTAAAAACTTGAAATTTAAATCAGACTGGTTCCCTTAAAAGATCCTTAACCATATGTCTCCCTCTACCTGTCAGTTACCCTCTCTTTACCCCAAGAAGATGCCCCCTGAGATCCACTTAGAACTAGATACCTCCAGCACCTGAGTACATTTATTCTCCCAGACATGCTCTCCCTTTTTCCCTTAGAGGCCATCTCTCCCAATACACCAGAGCTCTACCTAAGGAGACTACCTTCACCAAGCTGCTCAAATCCCAGGTGAAAAGCAAAACTCCCTTTCTTTAACAGTCCCTAGAACCAGCCACTATGTTTTTGCCTTCCCACTTAGGAAACTCAATTACATACAGCCTTTCTCAGCTATCCTGGAATCCACTGTGACAACTTTAAAGGCACTCATATCTCCACACACAAGGTTATGAGAGTCTCTTATTCAGCCGGGACCACAGCTGCACCAAATGCTTCAGCTGTACTGCCTGTCAAGCTTCTCCTTTCTGAACGAGCTTCTCAGTACAACTGATGAGTACCTGCCCTTCAATTAGCCTACCACTTGTAAACCGTATTTCCTACCACTCTCAAAGGATGCTTCACACCCTTTCAGTCACCCATCTGTTGCCAAATTTCATTCTAATTGACCAGTGATCCAGCAAAGGCTCCAAAATGCATGCTGGTGTACCGGGTTGAATAGTGTCCCTCCAAAAAGCTATGTCCACTCAGCACCAGGGAACATGATGTTTGGAAATATGGCCTTTTTGCAGATGTAATCAAATTAAAATCATGTAATACTAAATTAGGGTGGGCCCTGATTCAATGACTGATTGCCCTTTTAAGAAAAGGAAAATTTGCAACAGACGACACACAGAGGAAAGACAGAGGCAAAGACTGGAGTTATGCTGTTATAAACCAAGAACACCAAGGATTGCCAGCAACCACCAGAAGCTAGAAGAGGCAAGGAAGGATTCTTCGCAAGAGCCTTCAGAGGGAGCATGGCTCTGCTGACACCTGGACTTCAGACATGTAGCCTCCAGAGCTATGGAGAATAAATTTCTGTTGTTTTAAGCCACCCAGTTTGTGGTACTTTGCTCCAGCAGCCCTAGGAAATAAATACAGCTGGCAAGTCAAGGTAAATGCAAATGAAGCTGCTTCTAATTGCTTGGTATTTGAAGCAAGCTCCTAGGCATTCTACAATTTCTTTCACAGAAAGGCACCTATGGACACTGTGTACATCCATAACCCTAAAAAACAGGCAAATCAAACTGTTAGTTCCAACTAGATCAGTGAAATCTTTTGAGCTTAATGTCAACAGTGAACACAGGGATGCTCCAATTCATTTGGGTGTTTCTGATCACAACAGTTGAGGGAATTGAGAAAACAGAATGCAAAAACCTGAGGGGAATTAGGCCAGAACACTGCAGCAAAGAGCCCATCCCCTGTGAAAGAGCCCCAGGATCATTAACAGCAATTAAGAGCACAGGACACTCAGGGCTCACCACTACTTCCAACTGGTTTAAGGCAGTAAAAGAGTGCCACCTACTGAAAGACCAGCCACAGAACTAAGACACTACTGTAAAAATTCCAATTCTTTATTTAAAACAAGTTGTCCATTCCTAGTAGAATGGGCAGAAAGGAAGACAGCCTATAGTCAACATCTCTCTGTAGAAGTTGCCTAATTTCCCTGAAGGGGCAGCAGACTGTGTTCTGCCCAATTCAGGCACCAGGGATTCAAATAACCAGATGGCCAGCGGCCTCACATCACATGGGCAAGCATACCTTTTGCTGCATGATTGACGGAAGAGGGAGGTTCGTCATCAGACGTAGAACTGAGGTTCAGGGCAAGCTCTGCAACTCTTTTCTTCTGTTTCTTGATAGGGGCAGTGCATTCTGGATCATTTCTCCTCCTCATTGTTACTGCAACCATAAATCCAGATAGTCAGCTGCCCTTGTCAGAGCAGGGATTCCAAAATATAAGTCATCAGTGGGATGGGATTTGGCAATTCCAAAAAGCTTCCAGTGCCGGCACTTGAAGAGCCTCTTCCTCAAACTGAGGTCCAGGAAGGATGCTAGCCAAGCTCTAGTCTTCAATAATAGCTGTTAGTTTTACTGGAAAATGTGTGGTGCTCACAGACCCAGAGGCCTAAGAGCCTTGATGTCAGATACTCTACAAGCCACAGTGGGGGAAAAAGCCTTGGGTACTTATTATTCTATACTTATCATGCAACAATGGCCATGTGTGACAACAACGTACACTGGACATTAATTATGAAACCTAATGAGTATCAACCAATATATCCAAGGTGAAGGGACAATCCCAGAATGATAGCTCCATCACCATTATTATTTTGCCAAATAAGAGATTACATAATATGATACAATACTGGTTTTGGTTTATTTCAGGATGTTTGAAAACATTAAAGAATTGGGAAAGTTTTTGATGAGAGTAAGGAATGGAAGTGGTTGACTCAGGACTGAGAAAATAGAAGGGTGGGAAAATTATTCAAACTGGAGGTAGCCACATCATAGGACTCTGGTGTAAAAATAATTTTAACAACACAAACACACCTCCACGAAGAAAGAATGGAGACGATCAGGCACCATGTCACCATCATCCACGCCCATCGGTAGGTACGTGAGAAGTAAGCATGGGGGGGGGAATGAGGGAATTAAGTGATTATGACATCCTGAAACCTTAAGGAATGATCAAGTTAAAGAGTAGTAGTGAATACAGTGTGGTTTACACAAGAGTAGTAGTGAATACAGTGTGGTTTACACACAACTGATGGGCTATAAGGAGACTCAGAAAAGAGAAAGAACTCAAAACATAGGAGCAAACAGGTGGGTGACCAGCTGGGCTGCAATTCCTTGAGGAAGGGGAGGTGCAGAGGCAGAAAACAGACTTTTCACATGGATCACAGCAGCAAGAGAGCAATGAAATGCAAAGATACCACTGATCCCCTCAACCTCACAAAACCCTGAATCACATGTTTCACTTCTCTACAGCTCAAGGATGAGCAGTCAACCCAATGCATAATCATATACTAAGGAGGCAGCCTCTTACTAGCCACAGGCAGGGGTTATTTATCTTGGGGAAGAACGGGGGACCTTGAACAAAGAGAAAGCAAAACGACGTTCCACTTTAAACCACCGTTTTAAATGCCCCCCCAAAAGGCCCATAACGAAAGCAAAAAGGGCCATCTGATTCTTAGCGACTCTGGGAAACTGCAAGCACGGGAAACTCAATGTGGACTGCGTTGGGGTGGGTGCAAAAAAAGGAGAGTAAATTGTGTGAAAGGCAGGAGATACTGATGCTCCTCTCCAAACCACCTTAGATGCGGGCCTTGCAAATCATCTACTCCAACCCTCTCGTTTTCCATTGGAAAGAATTGAGGCCCGAGAGGGAAGGCCGCACACCTTAACCAGCGCCCCGCTCAAGTGGCCCACACAGGCCAGGAGAACGTGCCCAGGCAGGGAACTTCTACGTGGAAGGCAAAAGGCCTGGTTCTACCTGCTGCTCTCCCAAGAAAGGGCTTCAAATCCCCTCTCCAGCCTTCTCTCCCAGGGTGTGGGTTTCGCACTGCCACCCTTATTCACTGAGGGAGGAGATGAGCTCCTATGTCTCCCGGCCAGTCTTTTCATTTGAAAACAACGTGAGTGTGTAAATGTGTGCGCAGAGACGTTTGTCGGCGGCAACTCGGGCTGCCGGGAGCTGGAGGGGCAGGTGGGGGGCGGGGGAGGATTGAAGGAAGTGGGGGAGAGAGAAGGGGCGGCGAGGGTCACCACCGCCGGTGCGCGGCCGAGGCGGCGATGGAGGGGAGAGGGATGCTGAGCCCGCGCGCCCGCCCGCCCGCTCGCTCCCCCCAGGCCGCGCGTCGGCACTCACGCTGAGGGGAGAGGGTGAGCTGCCTGGGAGCGGAGAGGGGGGGCTCAGGCCGCCGTTGCCGCCGCCGCCGCCGCCACCAGGCCTGGCCCTGCCTCTGCCAGAGCCGCCGCCTCCTCCCTCAGTTTCGTTTCCCCACCAGCCAGCCTGGTCCGCCGGCCGCGCTGTCGCGCTCGGGTCCCGCCCTGCGGGCTGCGCAGCTTGATGACGTCACGGGCAGCCCGCACCCTCCGCGCGGCCGGGTCCTGGCCCCAGGGAAGAAGACACAGGTTCGGGCCCGCCCCACCCCCACCCAGGGCCGTCCAGGGCGCCTGCGCGGAAGAGCCTAGGGGGAAGGATACAAAGCAAAAATAACCGAGTTATCTTCTCTTCTCGCTCTAGGGACGAGAAACAAATATAAAAATTAAAAGAGCAGGTGTCGTCACATCACCTCATTTCACTTGATCTCATTATTATTTTCATTTTTAAAGATTAAGAGCAAGTTGAGAGAGGTAAACGGTGAACTGGTTAAGCGCAGAAACCTAATGGTGGTGTTCACTGCTGTATCCCCAACATCCTGCGTATAACACATCTTCAACAGATGTTGAACGAAGGTCGGGAGGAAAGAAGGAATGCTGCCTATGGCATCTTACCATATGGAAACACATGGTTTCCCATCCCAAACCCCTCTTTCAATTTTCTGGCCAATATGGCCAAAAGTCTGCTGAACATCCTCATTCAGTCACTTCACACCCATAAATTCCAAATCTGACTTTATGTTTTCCTGTAAGCCTGCTCTTTTTCCAGTGAATGGCACCACCATTCATCCTGTTGGTCCAACTGGAAATCTGAGATGGCCCCATCTCCCTCATTTCCCAAAGCCTCCAATATGAGGCTTCACTGAATTTACCACCTAATTGTTTCTCAAATCTCAAATCCATACATCTTCTCCACCCCATTGCCACAACCCATGCACTCACCTTCTCTCCACAGGATTTCTCCAATAATCTCCAAATCATTGTTCCTGTTTCCAGTGGTGATGCCTGTAGTGTAGAAATTCAAAAAATTTATTCTGATTCTGTCACAACCTATCAATGACTAAAACTCTTCATTTCTCTTAGGGTGAAGTTAATGTCTTTAGATGGCTACAAAACTTCAGTCTGACCCAGTCTGCAGTCCTGCCTTATGTTACTGGTCCTTTCTCCCCATCCTCATGTCTCTTAAGGGTTCACCCCCCTACCTGGATAGCTCTTCTCCCTCTTTGCTTGGCTAATGTCCACTTACCCCTGAGATGTGTTTAGCATCCTTATCTGGAAATCTTTCCCGACTCTGCAAGTCTGGGTTGGCAATCCCACCCCCGAGTTCCCATAGCTTTGTCCTTCTGATATCAAAGCACTTATCTCAGTGTGTTGTGTAATGACCCCCTGACTCACTTGCCTCCCCCACTCAGTTGTAAACTTTGTACAGGAAAGGTTATCTCCGTCTGTCTGTATTAAATCCATAAGATCCACAAGATTTAATACAGTGGCTGATAGTAGGTGCTCAGTAGATATTTATTGAATCTGTGGAAGTATGAAAGATGAATTAAGGTTAAGTGATGTGCCCAAGGTCACAGAGCTAGGAAGCAGCAAATGAGCATTTAAACCTAGGTCTCTTTGATTCTAAAGCTAAATGTTTTTCTACCTCACCAGGGGTTCTTAACATATGTGTGTTTTGGACACCTTTGGTAATCTTAAAGCTTATGGACCCATTCTCAAAATAATAATTTGAAGGGCATAAAATACAATATATAGAATCGCTAAGGAAATCAATTATATTGAAATATAATTATTTAACAAATTTTGTGATTTTTTTGTAATTTTAGTGTAAAGCATTAAACAATGCATTTAAAAATAGGAAAATTAAAGATAAAATTAGTTTTTAATATATATGAGTAAAATCAATGAATAGTGCTGAAACACTTAGATAAATATATAGAGAAAAGATGAATGTTGATTTCTACCTTATACCATATGCAAAATTAAATCAAATGGATCAGACCTAAATATAAGAGCAAAAATGATAAAGTTTGTAATAGAAAATATTAGGCAACTACAGTGAACAATAACATATTGTATATTTGAAAGTCACCAACAGAGTAAATCTTAAAAGTTCTCATCACAAAAAAAAATTATAACTGTGTGAGGTGATGATATTAATGTATTTGTGGTAATCATTTCACAATATATACATATATCAAGTCATTATGTTATACACCTTAAACTGATACTGTATGTCAATTATATCTCTACTAATAGGGGAAAAAGGAAGTTAAAAAAAAAGAAAACATAGGAGAATATCCTTGCAGACTTGGAGTAGACAAAGTTTTTCACAAAAGACCCAAAGAGCATTAATCAGAAGAAAAAATTGTTAAAATAGACTTCATCAAAATAAAAGGCTTCACTCATCATCAGAAGACACCATTACGCAATTGAATAGGCAAACCACAGACTGAGAGAAAAACATTCACAATACGTATATCTGACAAATGACTTATACCCAAAAAATATATAACACTCAATAATAAAAAGAAAAACAGGGGCACCTGGGTGGCTCAGTCAGTTAAGCGTCTACCTTCGGCTCAGGTCATGATCCTGGGGTCCTGTGACCAAACCCCACTACAGGCTCCTTACTCAGTGGGGAGTCTACTTCTCCCTCTCCCTCTGCCCCTCCCCTCCACTTGTGCATGCGAGGGTGAGTGTGCACTCTCTCTCTCTCTCTCAAATAATTAAATAAAATCTTTAAAAAATATATTTGGTGCAGAAAAAATATTTGAAGAAATAATGGCTGAAAACTTCCAAATGATTGGGGAAAAAAACATAAATTTATAGAGTCCAGAAGCTCATTCTCCAAACAAGAAAAACTCAAAGAAATCTATTCCCAAATGCATCATAATCAAACTGCTGAAAACTAAAGTCTAAGAAAATATCTTGAAAACAGAGAAAAACAGTCTCACATATAGAAAAACAATAATTAGAGCAACTGTGAATTTCACATCAGAAATGTCAGGAATAGGGTGCCTGGGTGGCTCAGATGGTTAAGCGTCTGCCTTCGGCTCAGGTCATGATCCCAGGGTCCTGGGATCGAGTCCCACATTGGGCTCCCTGCTCCTTGGGAGCCTGCTTCTCTCTCTCTCTCTCTCTCTCTCTCTCTCTCGTGTCTCATGAATAAATGAATAAAATCTTTAAAAAAAAAAAAAGAAATGTCAGGAATGGAGTAAGAATGATAAAATGGCAAATATTTAGGTAAATACCATAAACTCTTTTTTTCTTTTAAGCTCTTTAAAATTCACATGAGAGTTGAAAGCAAAAAATATGACATTGTCTGATGGAGTTTCCAATGGATGTAGATGTATTCTATGTATGGCAATTATAACATAAATGGGGGAGGGCAAAATAACCTATAAGGTGGCAAGGTTTCTATATTCCAACAAAGGTTGTAATATATTAATTCTAAATAGACCGTGAAAAGTTAAGTACACATATTGTAATCCCTAGAGTAACCCCTTAAAAAA
Source organism: Callorhinus ursinus (assembly GCF_003265705.2). NCBI lineage: Eukaryota > Metazoa > Chordata > Mammalia > Carnivora > Otariidae > Callorhinus > Callorhinus ursinus. The sequence continues at coordinate 3,524,862 of NW_027397121.1, forward strand.
GATTTAGGAATTCCAACTTCTGGAATGGCGTCATAAGGACCTCTAAAAATAGTCCTCCTAAAAGCAAAGAAAACACAGGCAAATTTGTCAAAATCAATTTTTTTTAGAACTTCGGAAATTAACCAAAGACTTGCAACAGCGGAAGGAGGGTTTCCTCAGGAAAAATGATTTCAGTAAGAACAATGAATTTTGTGGCATTTTAACTTGCCCCAATCCTATCCCCTTATCACCGGCTCATCTACAACTATCAAGTGGTAGACTTGAAAACCAACCACATCGCAACTATGGTAGCTATGAAAACCAGCAATCTAGCAACAATTGACAGGACCAAAACGGGTTTGGAGCTCCTCCAAAGCCCCACCTCCTAGTGAATTATCTCTATTTTAACTATCTGGTGGCTTGCTGAAAAATTCCATTCTCAGAGCATGTCTTCATTTTATCTGACTCAGAGGTTACTCTGTGCAAACAGTTCTATTTGCAAAGCACTATCAAAAATAATCAGTGACAAGCATTACCAGTTGGAGCTAACAAAAACTGAAAATAAAATATGTGAGAATGAGTTGCCCAAAGGGGTCTCTAAAAAGTCCTAGAATATTCCTAGGTATCTAGAAGGCTACAGGAATATGCAAGGCTGTTCATGTGCCTAGGAAAAACCTGAGAAGGCCCTAATCTCTCACCTCTGACCTACTGTGACATTCTGCACAAGCAGGGAGTGAAGATAAAGGCAGAGTTAGTTGTAAACTGCCTGTCAGAGCACTGAAGCCATACCCCAACATGCACACACCAACCTTGACAAAGGCTAGGAGATTTATTGGTTCCAGGCATTTAAGGAAATCTGTCCGGTCATTAGCTGATCATTAAACTAACCAGGCAGAGACTTCAGTGGCCATCCATGACAACGAATGCAAACTTTACAGAATTAATTCAGGAAAATCACTAAAAAATAGCAACAAAACCAAACTAGTGGGGGGGGTGTCACATTATTTTAAACATTCAGTTTTCAACACACAAAGAAATGATAAAGTATGACTCATTCAAGACGGGGGGTTGGAAGAAGCAGCTAGTAGAAACTCTACCAGTGAATGCCCAAAAGTTGAACCTAGTAGACAATGACTTTAAATCATCTATTATAATATGTTCAAAGAATTAAAGGAAACTATGTCCAAAGAATTAAAAGAAAGTATGAGGGAAGTGTCTCACCAAATAGAGAACATCAATAAAGAGATAGAAATTATGTTTTAAAAAGGACAAAGTAGAAATTCCAGCACTGAAAAGTACAATAACTGACATGAAAATTTCACTATTGGTGCTTATTATGGACTGATTTTCCTCTGTAAAATTCATATATTGAAGCTCTAACTCCCAATGTGACTGCATCTGGAGATAAGGCTTTTAGGAGGCAACTAAGGTTAAACGGGGTCATAAGGTCGCCTTAATAAGATTAACAGCTGACTTCGCATCAGAAATCATGGAGGCCAAAGGGCAATAGGATGACATATTCAAAATGCTTAAAGAAAAATACGGTCAACCAAGAATTCTATATCCAGCAAAACTTAAAAAAAAATAGCAACAAAAACAAACTGGGGGGGTGGGGGTCATAAAGAAGAAATTGAGACATTCCCAGATAAACAAAAGCAGAATTTGTTATTATCAGACTTGCCTTACAAGAAATACTGAAATGAATCCTTCAAGCTGAAGGAAAGGACACTAGACAGTAAATTGAATCCACACAAAGAAATGTATAGCACCAGTAAAGGTTGCCTCAAATCCATTTTGGGAATAAGCAAATGAAAAACAGTAAATAAATTACATTCAGAGTTCTCTGTCTTATATTCCCTGCCAAATTCATAATTGTCACTTAATCAGAAAACAAAGTCAGAAGTATCTTGAGAGGATGTATTTTTATTTCTTACTTAATAAATAATATGAATTTTTTAAAGTATACACAGAGATAAAGTCAAAAACTCACTATATCAATTAAAATGGAATTTTTTTACTTTTATAATTTATTTTGTTTAAATTCAATTAGTTAACATAGTGTATCATTAGTTTCAGATGTAGAGTTCAATTATTCATCCGTTGCATAACACCCAGTGCTAAGTACATCACATGCCCTCCTTAATACCCGTCACCCAGTTACCCCATCCCTCCACCCCCTTCCCCTCCAGCAACCCTGTTGGTTTCCTATAATTAAAAGTCCCTTATGATTTGTCTCCCTCTCTGATTTCATCTTATTTTATTTTTCCCTCCCTTCCCCTATGATCATCTGTTTTGTTTCTTAAATTCCACATATGAATGAAACCATATAATTCTTTCTCTGATTGACATGTCGCTCATAAAATGGAATCTTTTAAAATTTCAAATAATCCAAAAAAGTCAAGAGAGGGGAGACAGAGGTATGGAAAACAGAACAAACAGATATAAATAATAAAATGGTAGACCCATATAGCCAAATATATCAATAATTGTATTTAGTCTCAATGGTCTAAACACATCAATTAGAAGACAAAGATTGTCATAAAGGATAAAAGAATCAAGAACCAACTTATACACTATCTATAATAATTCACTAAATATAAGGGTCAGTTAAGATTAAAAGAATCGAGAAATGATATACCAAGCAAACACTGACCAAAAGAAAGCTGAAAGATCTATAATAATATCAGTCAAAGTGGACTTCAGAGTGAGGAAAATTATCAGGAATAAAGAGAGACATTGCATGGGGCACCTGGGTGGCTCAGTTGGTTATGGATCCAACTCTTGATTTTGGCTCAGGTCATGATCTCAGGGTCCTGAGATTGAGCCCCACATCAGGCTCTGTGCTGAGTGTGAAGTGCTTGAGATTCTCTGCCTTTCCCTTTCCCTCTGCCCCTCCCTGCACGTGCTTTGCACACGCACACACGCGCACGCGCGCACACACACACACACACACAGTCTCAATAGTAAATAAATAAATAAAGACATCGCACAATGGTAAAGGGATAAATTCATCAAGAAGATATAACAATCTTAAATATGTATGTATGTAACAGAGCTTCAAAATAAAAGTGAAGACAGATGGAAATGAAAGGAAAAATGAACAACTCCACAATTATGGTTGGTGACTTGATTTCTCAGTAATCAGTGGGACAGGAGACAAAAATCAGCAAAAATATAGAAAAACTGAACAACTTCATCAACCAACTGGAACTAACAAACACTTAGAGAATACTTCATCCAACGACAGTGGAATACACTTTCAAGTACACATGTGCACCAAGATAAACCATATTCCGTATCACTAAACAAAACTGAATAAACTTAAAATAATAGAAGTCATAAAAAGTAAGTTCTCTCTGTAACATTAAAGTAGAAATCAGTAACAGAAAGATAAGTGAAAAATCTCCAAATACTTGGTAGTTATTTTAATTATTCTAAATGACCTATGGGTCAAAAAGAAATCTCATTAAAGAGTATTTTGAACAAAATAAAAATAAAACATAAAATAATTTCCAGGATGCAGCTAAACCATGCATCCAGGTAAATTGCAAATAATGCATTTAATGCACATATCAGAAAAGAAGAAAAACTGCAATAAAAAAACAAAGCTTCCACTTTAAGAAAATAGAAAAAGAAGAGCAAATAAACTTAAAGTAAGCAGAAGAAGGACATAATAAAAATAAAAACAAAAATCAATGAATTCAAAACAGAAAAAAAAAAGAAATTAAAAGCTGGTTCTTTGAGGGGCACCTGGGTGGCTGTCAGTTAAGCATCCTACTCTTCATTTGGGCTCAGGTCATGATTTCAGGGTCATGATATCAAGCCTTGCGTCACAGGCTCTGCGCTCAGCAGGGATCCTGCTTAAGATTTTCTCTGCCCCTCCCACCCTCTCTCTCAAAAAAAAAAAAAAAAGAGCAAGAACAACAACAAAAAACCCTTAAGCCTAAAAGCTGGTTCTTTGAAAAGATTAGTAAAATTAATAATATTTTTGCCATACTGACCAAGAAAAAAAGAAGGTATAAATTTCTTTTACCAGAAATGAGAAAGGGAGTATCTTTATAGACCTTGCAGACATTAGAAACATAAGGGAATAGTAAGAACATCTCTACACATATAAATGGACCAATTGATATCAACCAATTCCTTCAAAACTACAAACTACCAAAACTTACCCAAGAAGAAATAGATACTGAAATAGTTCTATGTCTGTTAAAGAAATTGACTTCATAGTTTTATTTAAAAAAAAAAACTTCAAAATAAAATTGAGGTCCAGATGGCTTCACTGTTGAGTTCTTCGAAACATATAAAGAAGAAATTACATCAGTTCTACACAATCTCTTCCAGAAAATAAAAGAAGAAAGAACACTGCCTGATACCAAAATGAGCTAAAGACAGTAGAAGAAAAGAAAATTGCAGATCAACATCCCTCCTGAAAATTAGAAACAAACATCCTAACCAAAATACTAGCAACTCAAATCCAGCAACGTATATAACAAAAATTCTACTCCATGCCCAAGTAGGGTTTATCCCAGGAATACAACACTAATTAAATATTTAAAAGTCAATCAATGTAATCCATCATATTAACAGACTTAAAAATCAAACCTCATGATAGCAATTGATACAAAAACTATTTAACAAAATTCAGCAGTCATTTATTATTAAAAATTAATTTAGGGGCGCCTGGGTGGCTCAGTCATTAAGCATCTGCCTTTGGCTCAGGTCATGATCCCAGGGTCCTGGGATGGAGCCCCGCATCGGGCTCCTTGCTCCGCGGGAAGGCTGCTTCTCCCTCTCCCACTCCCCCTGCTTGTGTTCCCTGTCTCGCTGTGTCTCTCTCTCTGTCAAATAAATAAATAAAATCTTTAAAAAATTAATTTAAAAAGGATATATATACATATATTAATTATCATAATATAATGTAGTGATATGTAATTATATGTTATTTATCCTAATTAACAGTAAAGATCTGAATTTTTTTATCTGAGGTCAAAAACAAGGCAAGGATAAACACTCTCACCAGACATATTCAAATCATACTGGAAGTCCTAGCCAATGTAATAGGGCAGGAGAAAAAAGACATATGATTGGAAAGGAAGGAAGAAGAGGATCTTATTCACACACAACACAATATCTAAAAGATAATCCCAAAGAAGCTACAAAAAAGTTCCTAGAATTAATAAGTGAGTTTTTTAAGTTTGCAAAATTCAATGTCAACAGATATAAATTGACATTCCTATGTGCTAGCAATTAACAATTGGACATCATATTTTTAAAAACATCATCTACAAGCTTCAAGAAAATTAAATATTCTAACAAAACTTGTTCAAGGTATGTCTTTAGAAAAAAAAAACAGCTATAAGGTACTGATGCAATAAATCAAAGACAACCTATGTAAAGGGAAATGCCACATTCATGGACTGGATGACTGTATAATTAAGATGTCAATTATTCTTAAATGATCTATTGATTTAGAGGAATTCCAATAAAAATTCCAGCAGGAGTGTGTATATATATATATATATATATATATATATATATATATATATA
>NW_027397121.1:3530490-3717990 GCF_003265705.2 Callorhinus ursinus
TGATTTTAAGACTTATTATAAAGCTTCAGTGATCAAGGCAGTGTAGTGATGGTAAAGACATAGACACATAATCAATGGAACAGAATATAAAGGTCATAAATGGACTCATACAAACATGGCCAATTGCCTTTTGACAAAGGCAGCTCAATGGAGAAAAGGTTGTCTTTTCAAAAGAGGGTGTTAGAACAGCAATTAAATACCCATATGCAAAATCATCATCATCATCTTGAAATAAACTGCAACTTTATACAAAAATTAAACCCAAATGGATCGTTGATCTAAACATAAACTCTAAAGCTATAAACTTTAAGAAAAAAAAAATAGGAGGAAATCTTCATAATGTTGGTTTAGGCAACAAGTTCATAGATATGGCACCAAATCATGATGATCCATAAAAGAAAACATTGACAAATTGGACTGCATCAAAACTGAAAACTGCTCTGTAAAAGACTATTAAGAAAATGAAAAGAGAAGCTATAGTCTGGGAGAAAAGATTTGCAAATCATATAGCTCACTATGGACTTGTATCCAGAATATATAAAGAACTCTCAATATTCAACAAACAAACAACCCCATTTTTCAAATGGGCCAAAGATTAAGCAGATAGCTTACCAAATAAAATATATGGATGATGAATAAGCACCTGAAAAGATACTCAACATCATTAGGGAAATGCAGATTAAAACCACAGTTAGATACACACCTATTAGAATGGCTACAATTTTTTAAAAATCTGGTAATACTAAGTGTGGTGAAATACAAAGCAATTGAAACTCTTATATGTTGCTGGTGGGTGTACAAAATGGCACAAGCAATCTCGATATACTTTATTTGGCAGTTTGGCAGTGTCTTACAAACTTAATACATATACACATCTTATTACCCAGCAGTCACACTTATCTATTTACGCCATATAAATGAATCTTTCTTTTTAAGATTTTATGTTTAAGTAATCTCTACACCAAACGCGGGACCTGAGTTCACAACCCCAAGATCAAGAGTTGCATGCTCTTCTGACTGAGCCAGCCAGGCGCCCCTGTATAAAGAATCTTAAGTTCACACAAAAACCAAATACAAATGTTTATATAGTGAGTAGCTCTATTCATAAGTGTCAAAATCTGGAAAGAACGGGAAGTGTTCTTCAATAGGACGATGGGTAAACAAACTATGGTATACCTACATAATAGAATGCCACAGAAGCAATAAAAAAGAACTATTGACATAGGCAACAACATGAAAGAATTTCAAATGCTGAGTAAAAGAACCCAGGCTCCAGTGATTACATACTGTATGATTCCATCGACATAAACTTCTGGAAAAGACAAAACTATAGGGACAAAGAATAGATCAGTGATTGTTATGAGTTAGGAATGGAAGGGGAGTGGGGAGGAAGGTTTGATCATAAAACAAATGGGATCCATGAAGGACTATTTAGAGTGAGGCAACTATTTTATATCCTGATTGTGGTGGTGGTTACCCAGATCTACATGTGTTAGAACTTATAGGACCCCACACCAAAAAGCCAATTTGACTGTATGTTTTTAGTTATCAAGAACACACAAATTTAAACCATAATGAGGGGCACCTGGGTGGCTCAGTTGGGTATCTGATTCTTGGTTTTGGCTAAGGTCATGATCTCAGGATCATGAGGCAGAGCCAATGATGGGCTCCACGCTCAGTGAGGGGAGTCTGCTTCCCTCGCCCTCTGCCCCTCCCCCCACTCACGCACTCTCTCTCTCTCAAATAAATAAAATAAAATCTTTAAAAAAAATTCTCTCCCTCTCCCTCTGCCTCTCCCCCTCTCTAAAAACAAAAAAAACAAAAAACAAAAAAACTGGATGCCTGGGTGGCTCAGTTGGTTAATTGTCTGCCTTCGGTTCAGGTCAGGATCCCAGGGTCCTGGGATGGAGTCCCGTGTCGGGCTCCTTGCTTGGTGGGGAGCCTGCGTCTCCCTCTGCCTTCCACTTCCCCTGCTTGGGCTCACTCTCTCTCTCTCTCTCTCTCTCTCTCTCTCTGACAAATAAATAAATAAAATCTTTAAAACAACAACAACAAAAACCATAATGAAACACCACTTTACACCCACTAGAATGGCTAAGATTAAATATACAATACAGACAAAACCAAATGTTGACAAAGGTATGGAGCAACCAGGACTCTCCTACGTCACTTAGAAATCACTGTGGCAATTTCTCATGAAGTTAAAAATAACTTATTCTATGACCCAGCCATTTCACCTCTAGATATTTACAAGAGAAATGAAAACATATGCATATGAAAAGACTTATACATGAATGTTCAGAGCAGCTTTATTGGTAATCACCTCAAACATAAAATACTATGCCAAAGAAGCCAGGCATAGAAGAGTATATACGCTATGATTCCATTTATATGAAGTTCAAGAGCAGTTGAAACTAATCAATGGTGATATCAGAACAGTGGCTGGTTCTGGAACAGAACTGCCTGAAAAGTGCTGTGAAGGAACTTTCTGAGGTGCTATAAATGTTTTACATTTTGATTGAACTGGTGGTCACACAGGGACATACATTGTCAAAATTTGTAGAACTGTTCACAATTAACAATGTGATATAGCTGGGTGTAAAATTTACCTCAATAAAAAAATTACCATATATATCATATACATGTATGTCAGTGAGAAAGCTGTTATCTAGTTTAAATAAGAAAACTGAATTGTGAGCTGGTCTTTACACTCATGTTTTGTTGAACATTCAATCAATTTTTAATTTTTGTTTTGATGGTCAGAAGTGTTGAAAAGTCCCACTTGCAGATTCATAAAGATGTATTGTTACAAATGGAATTAAAGCTTCTAGAGTGTTTTTTAAAATCAAGGCAAGAATAATCCTATCTCAGGGAATACCAGAATTCTTCAAGTATGCTTGAGTTAAACTTCAATTATTTTTTTGGTCTAAGATCAATGAATTAATCTTCAATTAGGTCATCTTAACATCTTTGATTCAGCTTATATAAGAAAGAAATGGATTGCATATTTATGGTTCAATTTAGGAGCCATCAAGGTAGAAATAACTTTTGAAGGACTTCTGAAGTGTTCCAGAAATTTGCAGATTTCTTTTTTCAAAGAAATTGCCAGAATTTTGTATCACAATTCCATCTTAGACAAGCATATCCTCCAATTTCTTTTTTATCAATTATTTAACCAGGTATGTTTTAAATTTTTTAGGAAGCATCTGTAATGTTGACTTCGTAACATTGAATTGAAAGGTTTAACTCATTCACATGGTTAAAAGTATATGCCAGGTAAGACAATACATAGATAGAATTCTTTTTCTCATGTCCCAAGGGTAAATTTTTTCCTCTTTTTTAAATTTCAGTTAAAGTAAAACTTCTGTCCTTAGAAGGGGAGAAAGAAAAAGGAGGGAAAAAAACCATAGAGGATGGTTTTTTCTTAAGGATAGAGAACAAACTGAGGGTTGATGGAAGGAGGTGGGTGGGGGATGAGCTAGATGGGTGATGGGTATTAAAGAGGGCACTTGCTGCGATGAGTTCTGGATGTTGTATGTAAGTGATGAATCTCTGAATTTTACTGAAACCAATATTGTACTGTATGTTAACTAACTAAAACTTAAATTTAAATTAAAAAAAACAAAAACAAAAACAACTTCTGCCCTTAGTTCAAAAAAGTGCTTGAAGTCATATCCTCATGAAGGCCAGCGAATTTCTGTATGGTAGAGAAGGAATTCATATTTTGCTCTCAACTTTATAGCAAATTTTAAAATGCATTTGACTCAAAGATCTGCCTCAGATCAAGTTGGTGACATTTAGGGCTATTGACAAAACTTCTTTTTCAGGGTTATTAGAAAAATCCTGTTGTCAGTGTATGTCTGCATAAAAAAGACAATGAGGGATAAGAAAAGTTTCCTTTTTCATGAGAGTAGCAAAATTAGATGCATTACCAAGCATCTCAGGACCTCCATCTGTGCAGAAAGTGAAGGTTTTCTTTCCAAAGTTTTATTTGGCAAAAAATATTTTTACCATTCTCAAATTGTCCAAAGCCTTTAGAGCTTCCAAAAGGACTCACAAAATAAGAATTCTTACTTGATGGTATCAGCACGTGTACAGGAAACAGAGAGGTACCTGGCTACATTGAGAGATATCTGTGGAGAGACACATCTTATTTAGATGCCCTTTCAGGCTGGACACATGTATGATGCTCTTTCAATTTTGCTAACATTATACCTCAATTCACATTAATTTTTATACATATCACGCCCCACTCTGGCCTTTGTGGGTTCCATCACATTCAATAATGTAAGTAAAATGATAGAAAACATGGTCTTCATCATCTGTCCTTTTCTTTGACATTTCATTTTAAATTGGGTTTGTAAAAAATATACAAAATAAAGCTAAAATAAAACATTTGATCCAATTTGCTTAGTTTTTTTTAAATTTTGCAATAATTTAAGACTTATAGAAGACTTCAAGAATAATACAAAGAATTCCCATAGACCCTGGACTATATTCCCCAATTGTTAACATTTTACCACATTTACTTTATCATTTTTCTCTCTATATATTATGCACCTATATTCTCTTTATACATATGTAGTTTTCTCTTTTATCATTTCATACAAAAATACATACACATTCATCTTTATGGAAATATGTATTGGGTTTTTTTTAACTGTTTGAAAGTAAATTGCAGACAGGATACCTCTTTATCCCTAAATACTAAAGTATTTGTTTCATAAGAATAGGGACAATCTTTTACTTAACCAGAGTATAATGATCAAAATCAGGAAGTTACCATTGATATGCTACTTTAATCTACAGACCTTATTTATATTTCACCAATTGTCCCCTAATGTCCTTTATAGTAAATAATTTTTTGGATGAATAAAGAAAATGTGCTACACACACACACACACACACACACACAATGGAATAAGGAAATCCTGTCATTTGCAACAACATGGATGAACCTGGAGGGCATTATGTTAAATAAAATAAGTCAGGCAGAGAAAGACAAATACAGCATGGTTATCACTTACATGGGGAATCTGAAGGGGAAAAAAAAGCTCATAAAAACAGAGTAGAAAAGTGATTGCCAGGGATTGGGAGGTAGGGGAGAGAGGGAGAGGTTGGGAAGAGTATAGAAAATGTCAGTTACAAGATGAATAAGGTCTGATGATCTAATATACAACATGATGACTATACTGGGTAATACTGTATTGTATAATGGCAATTTGCTAAAAGAGTAGAACTTAAATGTTCTCACAAAATAAAGGTAAATATATGAAGTGATGGATGTGTTAATTACCTTGATGGGGGAATCCATTAACGATGTATACATGTATCAAATTATCACACTGTACACTTTAAACATCTTATGATTTTATTTGTCAATTATACCTCAATAAGGTTGAAAAAAAATTTTCTCGTCCAATCCAGGATCATTTGTCAAATTATGTAATGTCACTTTAGTCCTCTTTAATCTGGAACAGTTCCTAAGTCTTTTGTCATTCATAATTTTGACATTTTTAAAAAGTTATTTTGTGGAATGCTTCTCAATTGGAATTTGTCTAATGCTTCCTCATGATTGAATTGGAGTTACACACTTTTGACAAGAATACCATAGACATGATATTGTGTTCCTCTTATTGGTGGGGAACATGATGTCAATTTGTATCATTACTAATGATGGTAACTTTGATCACCTGTTTAAAGGGGTGTCTGTCAAGTTTCTCCACTGTAAAGTTACTAGTTTTCCCTTTCCAATTAACAAGCATTTGGAAACTATATGGGTGTTTTATTCATCAAACTTTTACTAACTAGTTTTAGCATCTGATAATGACTCTTGGCTAAATCGATTTTTACTGTGATATCTACTAAATGGTGACTTTCTTTTTTTTTAAGATTTTACTTATTTATTCGAGACAGAGAGACAAGAGAAAGCATGAGCAGGAGGAGGGGCAGAGGGAGAGGGAGAAGCAGACTCCCTACTGAACAGGGAGCCTGAAGCGGGGCTTGATCCCAGGACCCTGAGATCATGACCTGAGCTGAAGGGAGATGCTTAACCAACTGAGCCACCAGGCGCCACTAAATGGTTTCTAACTACTTTCTGACTATCCAGCTTTTATTCCTTCTGACTTTAATGGTTGGTATTCTATTGTAAGAAGTTTTCCTTCTCCTTAATGTATGTATGTATGTATGTATGTATGTGGTTATAATAGCATTCAGTTATTATACACTACTGTTATTTATTTTAAGGCTCCAAGCGACATTTCTGAAACCAATTTTTGTATGATTTTTAAGTAAATTGTTTTTCATGAACCTAGAGGGAAATAAGTAATTTGTATGTTAAGTAAAATGATGTTCAAGAGATACGTATAAGTTATAAAACAAGGCACATTTTATACTTTATCTGGTTTTATCACCTTTATTGACTTTTAATCCTCAGATAAGCATATGGATTATAGCAGCAACAGCTCAAGAATTCTATCTTCCCAAGAATCTGGTTTTTGTTGCAAATGATATTGAATGGCTCTCTGTGCCTTCCTAGAAATAGTGGTTCTTGTTTTTTGTATCATTTGGTTTTTTACAAGATTTTTATTATCATATATATCACATCACACAGTAATACAGCGTTTTAATAATTGTTTATCATCTGTTTTTAAGATAGTTAAGAAATGAGGAAAAATACATTTCTAGAGTCTTTCATATTAACCCACATATTTACCATTTCTGGTGCTCCTAATTTATTCCTGTGGATTTGAGTCATTTTGTAGTGTCATTTCCTTTCAGTCTGAACAAATTCCTTTAGTGTATCTTAAAGGCAGTTCTGCTAGCAACAAATTTTCTGTCTTTATCTAGAAATGTCTTTATGTGACCTTCCTTTTTGAAGGGTAGTTTTGCTGGGTAGAGAATTTTTCATTCAGTCCATTGAATTTGTCATCCCACAGTCTTCTGTCCGCCATTGTTTCTGATGAGAAGTCAGCCAACAGTGGTATTGATGCTCCCTGTATATGATGATTTTTCTCTTTGTATTTCAATAGTCAGACTATGATGTGTCTAGGTACGGATCTCTTCGCATTAATCTTACTGGAGGTTTGCTACATTCTTGCATATATAGATTCATGTTTTCCTCAGATTTGGGAAGTTTTTGACCAGTATTTCTTTTAAAAAGTCTTCCCTTTTAGTGCGGATGTGGCCCATGTTGGCAGGTTAAAAAAAAAAAATCTTCCCTTTTAGCTCTCTCCCCTCCTTTTCGTCTTGGGATTACAAACCTTAGATATATGTTGACAATCTTGATGTTGTCCCACAGTCTCTGAGCACTATTTATTTTTCTTCAATTTTTTTTTCAATCTTCAGATTGGGTAATTTTTAAAAAATTTTTTATTTATTTACTTGAGAGAGAGAGAGAGAGCAAGAGAGAGCACGGGTGGGTGGAGGGGCTGAGGGAGAGGGAGAAGCAGGCTCCTGGCTGAGCAGGGAGCCCAAGTGGGGCTCGATCCCAGGACCCCGAGATCATGACCTGAGCGGAAGGCAGACACTTAACCAAAGGCAGACGCTTAACCGACTGAGCCACGCGGGTGCCCCGCCCCCCCCCCCAGTTTTCTTATTTTAAATGCTCAGTATTTTCTAAGAAGAAACAGTATACAAATACCACCTGTACAACATACTGTGTGTTGATGCCTTTATTTCAAAACATAGACAATATACAGAAAGAGAGTTTAAAAGGGGAAAGTAAAAGAAAAAAACCTTTGCTACTTACAGAACTTGTAACTGTATACGCCTGTATCGTGTGTTAGCAATAATAAATTATCTCAAATAATATTCTGTAACAGTTACCTAAACTATTAGACATGTTTTAAAGTGCCTCATCCACCCTTCTAGACTGTATTCTTATTCACATTATGAAGGGTCAAGCTGAACTGCCTGGTTTGCAGAAGTTGAACAATGGAAACAACTCACCTCCTTTGTTTGTTTGACCAACAATTTTTAATAGCAATTCCTAAAAAACGGGGCACCCAGCTGCCTCAGTTGGTAGAGCATGTGACTCTTAATCTCGGGGTTCTGAGTTCAAGCCCCACATTGGGCACAGAGCCTACTTAAAAAAAAAAATTCCTAAAAAGCAACAAAGATATTTGAGTTACCAATGTGAGAAACACGTTGATCACTAGATGCAGAGTTGCACAATGGCTGGCCAGCCATACCACACAAATGTAAGTAGGTGGAAGACTATAATCATGTACTATCTAGTGGTCGATCTAATAATACTGTATTTCTGAAGTAAAGATGAGTAGATATAATATTTTGAAATGTCTACAGCAACTTTGATGTGATATGAAAATAGCAATGGTTTCAAGAAACAGACTTTTTTTTTTAAAGAAACAGATTCTTAACTACAGAGAACAAACAGATGGCTACCAGAGGGGAGGGAAGTAAGGTGAGGGGTGAAACAGGTGATGGGGATTAAGGAGAGCATGTGTCGGGGTGCCTGGGTGGCTCAGTGATTAAGCGTCTGCCTTCGGCTCAGGTCATGGTCCCCGGATCCTGGGATCGAGCCCCGCATGGGGCTCCCTGCTCTGTGGGAAGCCTGCTTCTCCCTCTCCCACTGCCCCCCGCTTGTGTTCCCTCTCTCGCTATCTCTCTCTGTGTCAAATAAATAAATAAAATCTTAAAAAAAAAAAAGGAGAGCATGTGTCATAATGAGCACTGGGTGATGTGTGGACATGTTGAATCACTATATTGTACATATGAAACTAATATCACACTGTATGTTACCTAACTGCAATTTAAATAAAAACTTAAAAAAAGAAAAAGAAAACAAAAACCAAAAAAAGAAAATAGCTATGGACTCTATTGGTGATAAAGTCCTAGATAATTACTATTACTAGGGTTTGTTGCCTACTGTATTAGTTTCCCTACTCCTGCATAACAAATTGCCCCCAAATTTAGTAGCTTAAAACAACACTGAATACCTCAAACTGTTTCTAGGGGTCAGGAATCTGGGAGCAGCTTAGCTCAGTGGTATGGTTTGGAGTCTCTCATGAGGTTGAAATTAAGCAGTTGGCCAGGACTATAGCCATCTAAAGGCTTGACTGGGCTGGAAGATCCACCCCCAAGCTCATTCATGTAGCTGTTGGCTGAAGCCTCACTTCCTCTATGAACACTGTGTCATTCTGGGTGGCAATTTGTCCAGCTGAAAAAATTATAATGCCAGCCTCCCTTGCAGGTAGGTATGACTATCTACTAGGGTCTAGCCAATGATGTGTAAGTAGAAGTTGTTGGGTGGAACTTCTGAGAAGTCTTAAAACTTTCCAGATAGTAGCTGTCCTGGACTATCAGGTAACCACTAAGAATAGTGAAGGAAAAAGAAAGAGCCTGATTCCTTAATAACAATAGAGTTTTCCTTTAGCTCCCTTTCTGTCAGGAGGAAATGGCTCAGTTAGGGCCCTGAATTAGCCTAACCTAATTCTGATAGGCATATGTAATCTCATTTCACCCTCACAAAAACCCTGAGAGGAAATATTTTATTATGCTCATTTTATGGAAAGAAAATCAGAAGATAGGTTAGTTGACTTGCCCAAGCTCATATGGATAGTAAAGGTGGGAGAGCTGGAATTCAAACCCAGGTGTGTCTGACGCCGTAGCCAATGCTCGTGACCTCTAGAGCACATGGTTGTTTTGCAACATGGGCAATCTAAGTCCTTTACAATAGCATAAATAACAATAGAGCAATAGCTAACACCTGAGCTCTTGACATGCACCAGGCATTATGCTACAGGCTACATACTTATAATTTCACTTAATCTTCACAAAACCACCCCACGAGGTAGGTGTTATTATCCCCACTTCACAGATGAGGAAACTGAGACTTGGAAATTTTAAGTCATTTGCCCATGACTCAAGCAGAAACATAGGCGGCCAAGACATGATCTCATGTGTACTTTAGAAAGCCACCTTGGGATAAGGAGTGGAAGATGGACTGAAGAGGGGAATAGCAAAGACCAGGGGCTTCCTTAGAAAGCTATTGAAAGATTTTGGAAACAGGGGGGGAAAACTAAGCACTTGTGCATTCTGTCCCAGGTCCCAACTTCTAAGGTGCGTGGTATGTATGTTCTGAGGAAGCTCCTTGTGAGAAGCCATCTGTAAGAGGGTAAGGCTAAGGACATTTCTGTCTCTCTGATCCCTGAGCTTTAGTTTTTTAAGTAATCTCTATGCCCAACGTGGGGCTCAAACTCACAATCCCAAGATCAGGAGTCTCATGAACCAGCCAGGTGCCCCTCCCTGAGCTTTTAGGGAACTCCTTCTATTCCCTCTTGTCTCTTACCTCCTTTAGCTTCTGGAATGCCTTCTCTCCCAGTCTCACCCAAAGTTTGTGAGGGAAGAAAATAGATGGAAGAGAACAGATGATAAACCTATTTGCTTTAGGATGTTACAAACTTAAAAGAGAACCTTCAGTGGTTACAGGGAAAGGAAGGGAAAGGGGTGGTACCATCAATCAGCAGTTGAACCTGTTGTTCATTACTCAGTACAGACCTTTGAGGGGCCATCTGAATTCTATAACCAGAGCAGCTCAGAGTGGGAGGTGCCCTCTTATCTGTTAGAAGAGGTAGGGTAACTGGCTAAAGGTCACAGAATAAGTAAAAAACAGACTTGAAGCTCATACTCTTTTTTTTTTCTTTTTTAAATATTTTATTTATTTGAGAGAGAGCAATCACGAGCAGGGGGCAGGGGTAGAGGGAGAGGCAGACTCCCTGTTGAGCAGGGAGCCTGATGCAGGACTCAATCCCAGGACCCTGGGATCATGACCTGAACCAAAGGCAGATGCTTAACTGAACCACCCAGGTGCCCCAGCTCATACTCTTTTCACCATCACATTTGCTACCTAGACAAGTAATGGAACCTGATACTAACCCAAATCAAAATAAAATGTTTTGGAAGGCTACAGGCTAGCTCACAGAACTGAGGCAAAGCTGACCAGGCTATGTCAGCTTTCTGACTCAGGCACACTAGAGAAGGAATATATTGACAGGATAGATCAGAAGAGGCTTAGCAGCTATGCAGCCAGGAATAATACCCCAAATTTGTGCTATAGAACCAGTCTGGTGAAGTCACCACTGCCCCTAGCACCTGGGCACACATACCAAAGCTTGCATGGCAAATACTCTTGACCATGGACAGTGCTGAGCATCACTGCCCCAAGTGTTTCTAGATACTGGACTCATGAGCCACCATCTTCACAGACCCATGATTCTGCTGGGCCTGCATTTTTTGCATCACATTTCCCATTCACAGCTTGAGTGTTCAATTCGTGGATCCTTGTCGTGTATGCAGCTCAAGCAGCAAGGGATTCTGGAAAACTGAGTATCTGGCATTTTCAGCTTCTTCGTGGAGAGGTGGACTTTGCTTCATAAGGAAGGGAACTAGTTAAAAATAAGAAAGTAGTTGCGCACCTGGGTGACGCAGCCCGGTTAAGTGTCCAACCCTTGATCTTACCTCAGGCCTTGATCTCCGGATCGTGAGTTCAAGCCCTGAGTTGGGCTCCATGCTGGGCATGGAGTCTACTTAGATAAATAAATAAATAAAAATAATAAAGTAGTTCAGGTGCTGGACAGTCAAAAAGAAGGATAAATGTAGGTGGAGGAAAAGGACAGGAACCAAAGATTTTTGTAACAGCACTTTAAAATAATGCTTAATTGGGCGCCTGGGTGGTTCAGTCGGTTAAGCCACTGCCTTCGGCTCAGGTCATGATCCTGGAGTCCCAGGATCGAGTCCCGCATCCGGCTCCCTGCTCGGCGGGGAGTCTGCTTCTCCCTCTGACCTTCTTCCCTCTCGTGCTCTCTATCTCTCATTCTCTCCCTCTCAAATAAATAAAATCTTTAAAAAAAATAAAATAATGCTTAATTTATTCCTACTGTTGCAGCTGGAGATTAAGGGAGAAAAGAGGGTGGGAGATTAAGGGTTATATAAGATTATATTCTCAAAAATGAAGAGTTCTTATGAATATATTATACCGCAAACTGCTGTCCCATCGGGCAACTGGTCTCCAAGCAGAGGCACAGCAAGAGGCAGAAGCGCAGTGAGCCCCTCTTCCCTCCCCTGGGAGGAGTGGCACAGGTGTGCCCCACAGGAGTTCATAAAGTTTGGAGACTCCAAAAGGGGTCACGTGCCTGAGATAAAAACGCTCCATCACGGGCTGCGTGAACACAGAGTTCCCACAGAAACCAGGGAGATAAGAGTGATTGACTGCTTTTCTATGAGGGCTCACTGAAGAGCTGGGGGTGGCGGTGGGTGAACTTTCAGCTCAGGGCCTGGAGATCCTGCGGCCAACTTCATCCCCCACACCGGCTCTGGAGCAGCTTAACCTGAGCTCCGCCCCCTGGCAAGGGTGGTACAGCTCCGCCCAGGCAAAGACACCTGAGAATCAGTGCAACAGGCCCCTCCCCCAGAAGACCAGCTGGAACTTCCAGCGAATACCAAGTTTACTGATCATAAAGAACTGTAAAACTCCAGCTCTTGGGGAAAGAAGTATATAGCCTTCGTGGTTTTTACTTATTATTCTTTAGTCCTTCAATTTTACATTTTATTTTCCTTTTCAGCTATTTTCTTACTTTATCAATTCTTTTTAAGGCTTTTTTAATTTTCATTTTTACACTTATGGTTTTATTTTTCATTTTTGGCTTCATTATATTCAACTTCATTTTTGTATATATATAAGTTTTTCTTTCTTTCCTATTTTGGGATCTAGTTTCTTCTAACAAACAGACCGAAATACACCCAAGATCTGGAATTGTTCTGTTCTGTTCAACTTCTTGTTTGATGTTATTCTCATTTTTCTTTTCGTTTGTTTTCTTTTTGGTTTCTGTTCTCTTCTGATTTGGGTAGTGTATATTTTTCTGGTGTCATTGTTCCTATTTTTGTATTTTTCCCTCTCTCTCTCTTTTTTTTAAGACCTTATTTATTTATTTGACAGAGAGAGAGCATGCAAGCACAAGCAGGGGGAGCAGCAGAGTGAGAGGGAGAAGCAGGCTCCCCGCTGACATAGGGCTTGATTCCAGGACCCTGAGATCATGACCTGAGCCAAAGGCAGATGCTTAACTGACTAAGCCACCCAGGTGCCCCTCCCTCTCTTTCATCAATTCTTTTCTGGATATAATGACAAGATGGAAGAACTCACCCCAAAAGAGGGAACAAGAAGCAGTACTCACTGGAGAGATTTAATCAATATGAATACAAGTAAGATGTTGGAACTAGAATCGAAAACAACAATTCTAAAGATACTAGCTGGGCTTGAAAAAAGGATAGAAGACACTAGAGAATCCCTTTCTGGAGAAATAAAAGAACTAAAATCTAATCAGGTCAAAATCAAAAAGCCTATTTCTGATATGCAATAAAAAATGGAGGCTCTAGGGGCGCCTGGGTGGGTCAGTCGTTAAGCGTCTGCCTTTAGCTCAGGTCATGATCCCGGGGTCCTGGGATCGAGCCCCGCATCAGGCTCCCTGCTCAGTCAGGAGCCTGCTTCTCCCTCTCCTACTCCCCCTGCTTGTGTTCCCTCCCTCACTGTCTCTCTCTGTCAATAAATAAATAAAATCTTAAAAAAAAATGGAGGCTCTAACTGCTAGGATACACAAGGCAGAAGAGAGAGTCAGTGATATAGAAGACAAAATGATGGAAAGTAAGGAAGCTGAGAAAAAGAGAGATAAACTACTGAATCACAGGGGAGGATTCGACAGATCAGCAATACCATAAAGCAAAACAATACTGGAATAATTGGGGTCCTATGGGAAGAGGAAAGGGAGAGAGGGGTAGAAGGTTTATTTGAACAAATTATAGATGAGAAATTCCCTAATCTAGGGAAAGAAACAGGAATTCAAGTCCAGGAGACACAGAGAACCCCCCTCTAAATCAATAAAAATAGGTCAATACCTCCACATATAATAGTGATGCTTGCAAATTTCAGAGATAAAGAGAAAATCCTGAAAGCAGCTCAGAACAAAAGGTTCTTAACCTACAAAGGTAGAAACATAAGGCTGGCAGCAGATATGTCCACGGAGATGTGGCAGGCCAGAAAAGACTGGCATGATACATTCAGGGTGCTAGATGAGAAAAATATGCAACCAAGAATACTTTATCCATCAAGCCTGTCATTCAGAATAGAAGGAGAGATAAAGAGCTTCCAGGACAAACAGAAACTAAAAGAATTTATAATCACTAAATCAACCCCACAAGAAATATTAAAGGGGATCCTTTGAGTGAAGAGAGAGCTGAAAAGTACAAAGACCAGAAAGGAACAGACACAATAAACAGAAACAATGATTTTACAGGTAATACAATGGCACTAAATTCATATCTTTCCATAATTACTCTGAATGTAAATGGGCTAAATGCTCCAACCAGGGGCGCCTGGGTGGCTCAGTCAGTTAAGTGTCTGCCTTAAGCTCAGGTCATAATCCCAGAGTCCTAGAATCAAGGTTTGTGTCAGGCTCCCTGCTCAGCGTGGAGCCTGCTTCTCCCTCTCCCTCTGCAGGTCCCCCTGCTTGTGCTCTCTTGCTCGCTCTCTGTCAAATAAATAAATAAAATCTTTTAAAAAAAATGCTCCAATCAAAAGACACAGGATATCAGATTGGATAAAAGAAAAAAAAAAAAAACAAGACCCATCAATATGCTATCTAGAAGAGACTCATTTTAGACCCAAAGACACCTCCAGATTGAAAATGAGTGGGTGGAGAATGATTTACCATGCTAATGGACATCAAAAGAAAGCTGGGGTAGCAATCCCCATATCAAACAAATTAGATTTTAAACCAAAGACTGTAATAAGAGATGAAGAGGGACACTGTATCATAATAAAAGGGTCTATCTAACAAGAAGATCTAACAATTATAAATATTTATGTTCCTAACTTGGGAGCAGCCAACTATATAAACCAATTAATAAAAAATTAAAGAAACACATTGATCATAATCAATAATAGTGGGGGACTTTAACACCCAACTCACTGCAATGGACAGATCATCTAAGCTGAAGATCAACAAGGAAACAAGGGCTTTGAATGGCACACTGGACCTGATGGACTTCACAGATATATACAGAGCATTTCATCCTAAAGCAACAAATCCACATTCTTCTCAAGTGCACATGGAACATTCTCCAGAATAGATCACATACTGGGTCACAAATCAAGTCTCAACCAGTACCAAAAGACTGGGGTTATTCCCTGCATATTTTCAGACCACAATACTTTGAAACTTGAATTCAATCATAAGAGAAAATTTGGAAGGAACACAAATACATAATGGAGGTTAAAGAGCATTCTACTGGAGAATGAATGGGTCAACCAGGAAATTAAAGAAGAATTTTAAAAATTCATGGAAACAAATGAAAATGAAAACATAACAGTTCAGAACCTTTGGGATGCAGCAAAGGCAGTCGTAAGAGGGAAGTATACAGCACTCCAAGCCTTTCTCAAAAAACAAGAAAAGTCTCAAATACACAACCTAACCTTACAGCTAAAGGAGCTGGAAAAAGAACAGCAAATAAAGCCTAAATCCACTGGGAGAAGAGAAATAATAAAGATTAGAGCAGAAATCAATGAAATAGAAACCAAAAGAGAGTAGAACAGATCAATGAAACTAGGAGCTGATTCTTTGAAAGAATTAATAAGATCGATAAACCCCTAGCCAGACTTATCAAAAAGAAAAAAGACCCAAATAGATAAAATCACAAATGAAAGAGGAGAGATCACAACAACACTGAAGAAATACAATTATAAGAACATATTGGGACGCCTGGGTGGCTCAGTTGGTTAAGCATCTGCCTTTGGCTCAGGTCATGATTCCAGGGTCCTGGGATAGAGTCCCACATTGGGCTCCCTGCTCAGCAGCAAGTCTGCTTCTCCCTCTCCCTCTGTGATCTCTCTCACTCTCTCTCTCTCTCAAATAAATAAGTAAAATCTTTTTTAAAAAAAGAACATATTATGAGCAAGTATATGCCAATAAATTAGGCAATCTGGAAGAAATGGATGCATTTCTAGAAACATATAAACTACCAAAGCTGAAACAGGAAGAAATAGAAAACAAGAACAGACCCATAACCAGCAAAGAAATTGAAGCAGTAATCAAAAATCTCCCAACAAACAAGAGTCCAGGAGCCATGGCTTCACAGGGGAATTATACCAAACATTTAAAGAAGAATTAATACCTATTCTTCTGAAGCTGTTTCAAAAAATAGAAAAGGAAGGAAAACTTCCACACTCATTCCATGAGGCCAGCATTACCTTGATCCCAAAACCAAAGACCCCACCAAAAAGGAGAATTACAGACCAATATCCCTGGTGAATATGGATGCAAAAATTCTCACCAAGATACTAGCCAATAGGATCCAACTGTACATTAAAAGGATTCACCACGATCAAGTGGGATTTATTCCTGGGCTGCAGGGTTGTTCAACATCCACAAATCAATCACTATGATACACCACATTAACAAAAGAAAGGACAAGAACCATATGATCCTCTGAATGGATGTAGAAAAAGCATTTGACAAAATACAGCATCCTTTCTTGATTAAAACTCTCCAAAGTATAGGGATAGAAGGAACATACCTCAATATCATAAAAGCCATATATGAAAAGCCCACAGCAAATATCATCCTCAGTAGGGAAAAACTGAGAGCTTTTCCCATAACGTCAGAAATACGACAGGGATGTCCACTATCACCACTGTTGTTCAACATTCAACATAGAAAGAAATAAAAAAATAAATAAATGACTTCCAAATCAGCAAAGAAGAAGCAAAACTCTCACTCTCCGCAGATGACATGATACTTTATGTGGAAAACCCAAAAGACTCCACCCAAAAATTGCTAGAACTCATACAGAAATTCAGCAAAGTGGCAGGATATAACATCGATGCACAGAAATCAGTTACATATCTATACACTAACAGTGAGACTGAAGAAAGAGAAACCAAGGAATCGATCCCATTTACAATTGCACCAAAATCCATAAGATACCTAGGAATAAACTTAACCAAAGAGGTAAAGGATCTGTACTCTGAAAACTATAGAACACTTATAGAAGAAATTGAGGAAGACAGAAAGAAATGAAAAAACATTCCATGCTCATGGATTGGAAGAACAAACATTGTTAAAATGTCTATGCTACCCGGATCAATCTACACATTCAGTGCAATCTCTACCAAAATACCATTGACATTTTTCACAGAGATGAAACAAATAATCCTAAAATTTGTATGGAACCAGAAAAGACTCTGAATAGTCAAAGGAATGTTGAAAAAGAAAACCAAAGCTGGTAGCGTCACAATTCTGGACTTCAAGTGATATTACAAAGCTGTAGTCATAAGACAGTATGGTATTGGCACAAAAACAGACACATAGATCAATGGAACAGAATGGAGAGCCCAGAAATGCACCCTCAACTCTACGGTCAACTAATCTTTGACAAAGCAGGAAAGAATGTCCAGCAGAAAAAAGACGGTCTCTTCAACAAATGGTGTTGGGAAAACTGGACAGCCACATGCAGAAGAATGAAACTGGACCACTTTCTTACACCACACACAAAAATAAACTCAAAATGGATGAACGACCTAAACGTGAGACAAGGAATCCATCAAAAATCTAGAAGAGGACTCAGGCAGCAACCTCTTTGACCTCGGCCCCAGCAACTTCTTACTAGACACGTCTCCAAAGACAAGGGAAACAAAGGCAAAAATGAACTATTGGTTGGGCGCCTGGGTGGCTCAGTCGGCTAAGAGTCTGTCTTCAGCTCAAGTCATGATCCCAGGGTCCTGGGATCCAGTCCTGCATCGGGCTCCGTCCATACTCAGCAGGGAGTCTGCTTCTCCCTCTCCCTCGGCCCCTGCCCCTTTCTCATGCTTGCAAGGTCTCTGTCTCAAATAAATAAATAAAATCTTTTTCAAAATGAATTATTGGGACTTCATCAAGATAAAAACTTTTGCACAGCAAAGGAAACAGTCGACAAAACCAAAAGACAAGCTACAGAATGGGAGAAGGTAGTTGCAAATGTCTTATCAGATAAAGGGCTAGTATCCAAGATCTATAGAAAACTTACCAAACTCAACACCCAAAAAATAAATAATCCAGTCAAGAAATGGGTAGAAGACGTGAACAGACATTTCTCCAAAGAAGACAAACAAATGCCAACAGACACATGAAAAAATGCTCAACAGCAGTAGGCATCTTGGAAATACAAATCAAAACCACAATGAGTTACCACCTCACACTTTCACACCAGTCAGAATGGCTAAAATTAACAACTCAGTAAACAACAGATGTTGGAAAGGATTCGGAGAAATCCTTGCTGCACTGTTGGTGGGAATGCAAGATGGTAGTCACTCTGGAAAACAGCACGGAGATTCCTCAAGAAGTTAAAAATCAAGCTACCCTTCAACCCAGCAATTGCACTACTAGGTATTTACCCAAAAGATACAAACATTGTGATCCGAACGGGAACCTGCTCCCCGATGTTTATAGCGGCAGTGTCCACAATAGCCAAACCATGGAAAGAGCCCAGATGTCCATGGATAGATGAATGGATAAAGAAGAGGTGGTGTATATATATACAATGGAATATTACTCAGCCATCAGAAAAATGAAGTCTTACCATTTGCAATGACATGGATGGAACTAGAGGGTATTACACCTGAAAAGGTGTACAAAATAGCGAATTGCCATGTAACTCAATAATTCCAATCTTGGGTATTTACCCAAAGAAAAAAATGAAAACACCAATTCTTTAATTATTTTTTAATAAGATGTAGCTATTTTAAAATATGGAATTTAAAGTGTGCCTGGGAGGATCAGTCGGTTAAGCGTCTGACTCTGATTTCAGCTTGGGTCCTGACCTTAGGGTCATGAGATCAAGCCCTCTGTTAGGCTCTACACTCTCGTGGAAGCTCCTTGAGAACTTTTCCCTCTTCCTCTGCCCCTCCCCCTGCTCTCTCTCTCCCTCTCAAATAAATAAATTAATAAAATTTTTAAAATATGGAATTTAAAAGAGAAGAAACAGCAGCCCCCAACATCAGGAGCTGGTCTGACACTGACAGCTGGGCTCAGTGTGGTCAGAAGCTGGCTAATGCCCACGACTTGGCCATATTCTTCTCCTGTGAGACATAAGCCAGTCACCTCACAGAACATCAGCATCAGACAAGGACACTCGGAAACCATGACATCACTTTGTGTCATTAGAGACAAAGCAAGGCACTGTACAACCCACAAAATACCAAATATCTCTGTCTGTTGGCTAATGTGAGCAATCGCTGCTTCTTTACCATGACTGCTTTATCCTCACTCTGCTCTGGCCTGCCTAGAGAGGAGATTCATTGAGATGCTCAACCAAAGAATTGCCCACACGTCCTGACAACACGCAATCAGGAGTGAGTCCCAGCTTCCACAGATCTTCTTCAAAAACATCCACCCAAAATGGAACTAGAGGGTATTATGCTAAGCGAAATAAGTCAATCAGAGAAAGACAATTATCATATGATCTCACTGATATGTGGAATTTAAGAAACAAATCAGAGGATCATAGGGGAAGGGAGGAAAAAATAGAACGACGAAATCAGAGAGGGAGACAAATCATAAGGGCTCTTAATCATAGGAAACAAACTGAGGGTTGCTGGAGGGGAGGAAGGCGGAGGGATGGGGTAACTGGGTGATAGACATTAAGGAGGGCACGTGATGTAATGAGAACTGGGTATTATATAAGACTGATGAATCACTGACCTCTACCTCTGAAACCAATAATACATTATATATTAATTAATTTGAATTTAAATTTTAAAAATGGGAAAAAAAAGAAACTGTCAAAAAAAAAAAAAACAACCCAAATACAAAAACAAAAACACACCCATCCAAAGCCCATATCCTTATAGGTTCCAACACCTTCGTATTAAGATGCCCCATGGCCCCCAAAGGGGTGCGTTCTTTCTCACTGCAACAAGTAATAGATCCAACTTGAATGCCCACAGGTGCTCCTGGTGGTCTTGGGCTGAAGAACATTGAAGCATGTTACCCTTTTGTCTGTCACAATTGTTTTCATTCAGTTTGATCATGACATGTGTTTGTATCTTTGTGAGTGTGTGGTTGACATGCCAAAATTTCATGTTTTTCTTTATGGGTTTTCATCATTGGGGCCATGCTTAGAGAATTCTTCATCCCACAATTGTAAACATTTCATGTATATTTTCCCCTCAGCAGAAATGAAGAGCAGAGGGTTTCAAGGGTGAAGGGAAACAAAGAGAATTGTCTGAATTTGGGCAAAAGTATGGGGAGGTGAAAGAGGTAAAAGTTTCTAAGTGGGTGTAATCTAAGGTGTCCATCTTCTGCTTTATTTCTGCAAGTATGTACAGGGCCTCCAAGGTATCTGATATATGTTGTGTTCAATAAATGTTCTCACTTGGGCTCAGTGAAGACTTATGTGCCTCCTATTGAACGCAAACACCAACAAGACACCCAAACTTAATAGACACATCAATTAGCTCCAGTGATGGGCATTTTTGAACACTTATGACCTTGATGTAAAACATCATGTTTTGGTTAATGCCTATAAACTTGAGCTGTTATAATGCATATCAATTATACTTTCATGCTGTATTTTAAGCATATGTCTCAGACCCACATAGACAAATTCATGACTTCCATTTGAAGATAAATTTAATAAACATATACCTATGAGTCACACAGTATCTTTTTTGAGGAGAATCCTGAAAACTAAGAGCGTTCTAGATATATACTGTCTGAAAGGTAGCTATATGAGCCTCATACGGCTACTTAAATTCCTATTCATTTAAAACAATTAAAAATGCAACTGCTCAGCACACTAGCCACATTTCAAGTGCCACCTGTATCTCAATAACCACATGTAGCTCGTGGCCACCATACTGGACAGCACAGATACAGAATAATTCCTTCTGCACAGAATGTTGTATTGGACCGTACCGCTCTGCATGCTTTCTGGACCTCAAGCCAGATGCATTAGACACATGTGAACTGAAAAGACCAATATGATTTATCTTACAGACGACATCAGATTCTATCTGGGATGTGAATACATATGAGGCTGGTGTGTCACAAAATCAAAGTCGGTTATGCATTGGTCTGGTGCCTTTAGGCACAAACTGTTCCCAATTGCAAAAGGGAAATCCCTGTCCCTCCACCTCCCTTCCCAAACTGAGCACCGTCTCTGGCACCACATTTCCAGGAGGTGAGCTCTCTTCTAGATGCACTCAGGGGCTAAACTCAGAGCTGAGTTTTCGGAAGCAGGAAGTGCAGCTCAGGGAAAGGGATTCTGCTGAGTGAAGAGGAAGCTTGCTTGGTCAGAAGAGCATGCGACTGTTGATCCCAGGGTCATGAGTTCAAACACCACATTGGGTGTAGAGATCACTGAAAATAAATAAACATTTAAAAAAAGAAAGAAAAAAAGGAAAATGGCAAAAGAATCTGCTCCCATCCTGCCAGTTTGGTGTCATTGTCCTGACAGCCTCAGCTGGCATCATGGGGCATGAAGAAGCAAGATGAAAACACACAGGAGGGAAAATCTTGGGATTCTTTTTCTTTTCTTTTTTTTTTTTTAAGATTTTATTTATTTACTTGAGAGAGAGAATGAGAGAGAGAGAGAGAGCATGAGAGGGGGGAGGGTCAGAGGGAGAAGCAGACTCCCCGCTGAGCAGGGAGCCCGATGTGGGACTCAATCCCGGGACTCCAGGACCACGACCCGAGCCGAAGGCAGTCGCTTAACCAACTGAGCCACCCAGGCGCCCCTTGGGATTCTTTTTCTAGGGATGTAATACATACGTGCAAATAAAACGCCTCAATGGAAAAAAACAAACAAAAAAACTAGTATCACTTGAAAACATCCTGGTTGAAGCATTAAAAATTATCTTACTAAATTATTCTCAAATCCACATTTTAAACATATCTTATATGATGGTGTGGGATGTACAGCATATCCCTAAGCCCCCAGGAAAATAATTTGTATGAACTTAACTGGACTGGGGTTGTTGTTGTTGTTGCTGTTGTTACAAAATGCCATTTTTACTTGAAGGAATGAATGGCACAGAAACTTGGATTATTTAGACTAGAATATTTGGCCGACAGTTTCTTGAAAACGAACATGACCCTACCCCTTCATTAAAATCAACTCACACATGACAGCTGACAGTACTTGTTGCCCTGATTAAATGTAAACTCTCAAGAGAAAAATCAGAATTTTGGAAAACTTGTGATCCACCAATAAGCTTGACAGCTTCTCCCTACTGACAAACTTTCCTGTCAGGATCTGTGGTAATAGTAAAACAAATGGGATGTTTTGATAACTTGATTCCAGTCTAATAAACATGGGAACAACACATTGCTTTAAGACAAATCAAGCTTTAGTACAAGATCCATTCAGTATGCAAGCTGGGCCCAGGGATTTTAATGTAACAGAGAAGGACATACTCGATACTGTTTCAGGTGCCACTTTGCAAATAACCTTACAGAAAGTATAACTTGTGTAGTTTTAATATCGTATCAAACATGACTATCCATAATTATCTGAAAAGGTTATGAAACATGCTATTCTCCCATATTTGTGCAAGGCTGTTAATATTTTCATGTACTTCAACCAAAACAACACAATAAATGCAGAAGCAAATCTGAACATCCAGGGGTCTTCTAAGGAGACAGACAAGAACAAGAAAGAGACTTGCAAAACTGGAAAATGTAACAAAAATCCACTCTTCTCACTGCCCTGTTTACTTGGGGAAATAGTTATTTTTCATAAAAGCAATATTTGTGTTTATGTCATGGGTTATTAATATGATTCTAAATAAATTAATACATGTTTAACCCTGTTTTATTCCTACTATGGTAAACATTGATAGATATAACCCATAGACGCAAAATTATCCTTGGGATCCTCTGTAATCTTTGAGACCATATAGATATCCTGTGATCATAATTTTTAGAATCACTGACTCACACAACTCCTGGGCCACGACTCAGGGAGACAAGGTGACAAAGAGCGCCCTGTGCAGTAAGCGAGGGGTCGGGGCAAAGTCGCAGGTCCCCGGGAGGGCCTGCCTGTCAACAGCGGTGTCTGGGGCTGGAGAGTCCCCCTCCCCCTGGGTTTCACGTCTCCCTCTCACAACTCGTCAGGTCCTCCTGCCGGGATACTAGTGACGCGACCGCAGTTAGCACTCCCATTGGGTGTCGGGTTTCTGGAGAAGCCAATCAGCGGCACCGAGATTCCAGGTTCGAAAGTCCTGACCACACCCACAGGGATGCATCTCCTCCTCAGACCCTGAAGGTCTGGGCCGTGAGGCCCCGAACCCTCTTCCTGCTGCTGTCGGGGGCCCTGGCCGAGACCGAGACCTGGGCGGGTGAGTGCGTGGGGCGGGAGGAAAGGGCCTCTGCGGGGCCAGAGAGAGGGGACCTTCGGGCGGGGACGCGGGATCCCCGGGAAGGCGCCTCTCCGCCGCCCCCCGCCCCGCCCCGGCCTGTGCTCCCCTTCTCCCTCCCAGCCTCCGCCCTGCCCTCCCCGCCGCCTGCACCTGCGCCCCGGGCCCCGCGCCGGGAGGAGGGTCGGGCGGGGTCCCCGCCCCTCCGCGCCCGCAGGCTCCCACTCCCTGAAGTATTTGCACACCGCCGTGACCCGGCCCGGCCGCAGGGAGCCCCGCTTCGTGGTCGTCGGCTACGTGGACGACACGCCGTTCGTGCGGTTCGACAGCGACCCGGCGAGTCGGAGGACCGAGCCGCGGGCGCCGTGGGTGGAGCAGGAGGGGCCGGAGTATTGGGACCTGGAGACGCGAAACGCCAAGGGCCACGCACAGCTTTCGCGACGGAACCTATGGATCGCTCGCGGCTACTACAGTCAGAGCGAGGCGGGTGAGCGACGCGGGTTCGGGTCCACGTCACGACCCGCATCCCCACGGACGGGCCTCGGTCGCGTCCGAGCGTCATACCGAAGCTTCGGAACCCACCCCGCTCCGACCTTGGAAGAGTCCGCCGGAACTTTTAAGTGGTTTTACTTTGTTTGGACTTAGTCGTTTGTCCAACAAACGGGGTGGTGACAATCTGAGAGATGACCGCGCGGGCGGTCTCACACCCTCCAGAGGATGTTTGGCCGCGACTTGGGGCCGGCCGGGAGCCTCCTCCGCGGGTACCATCAGTTGGCCTACGACGGCGCGGATTACATCGCCCTGAACGAGGACCTGCGCTCCTGGACCGCGGCGGACAGATGACCCCGCGCAAGTGGGAGGCGGCCGGTGTGGCCGAGCACGACAGCAACTACGTGCAGAACGAGTGCGTGAAGTCGCTCCGCAGGTACCTGGAGAACGGGAACCAGACACCAGACGCTGCAGCGTGCAGGTACCAGGGGCTGCGGGGCCTCCCTGATCTCCCCTCCACTGGGGGTGGCTTCCCACCAGGAGGGGAAAGTGGACTCAGTGTCAGAATACCACCTCCCCCATGGGTGGGGAGAGGGAGATCCGCCTCCGTGTTCATATTCCTACTATTGAGTGACTCACCCAGAGGGCCGCTTTCTCTATAGGACAGTTGAGGAATCCAGTCTCTCCCGGGAGGCAGGTGGAAACCATCAGTGGTTCCTTTTGACCCTAACAGCCACCTTGTGAACCATGACTTAACCTCCATCTGAGAATATCTCTGTTCTGCGTCCGAGAACATCTTTGGACATCTGACTCCAGGTTTTCTGACTCAGTCACCTGCCACCATTGTCAGGACCAATAGTGTGTTCTCCCCCTTAGACCTACAGCGTCCTGCCCTGGGCCATCTCCCTGATTCTAGAATTTTCCAAGGATTAGGAGATCCCAAAGGCTCGGCTGGTGTCTGGGTTTTGTGCTTTTTTCATCCGAACCAATTGCCCTGTCCACCTCAAGATGGTCAAATGAATGCTGTTTCAGTGGTCCATAAAGGTAAACCCAGGTGTGGATTTCTGATTCTTCTTCCTCAGAACCACGCAAAACACATGTGAGCCACCACCCCATCTCTAATCATGATGTCACCCTGAGGTGCTGGGCCCTGGGCTTCTACCCTGCAGAGATCACCCTGACCTAGCAGCAGGATGGGGAGGACCTGACCCAGGACACAGAGCTTGTGGAGACCAGGCCTGCAGGAGATGGGACCTTCCAGAAGTGGGTGGCTGGTGGTGCCTTCTGGACGGGAGCAGATACATATGCCATGTGCAGCATGAGGGCCTACCCGAGCCCATCACCTTAACATGGGGTAAGGAGGGGTTTGGGGTAGAGCCTCTTCTCAGGGAAACCTTCTGGAGAATTTTGGCAAAGTGAGGACTCAGGCCACAGGTCTGGGCCCCTCACTTTTCCTTCCCTTTCCAGAGCCACCTTCTCAGCCCATCGTGGGCATCATTGCTGGTCTGGTTCTTTTCGTGACCACTGTGGTCGTCCTAGCTGTGATCTGGAGAAAGAAGTGCTCAGGTAGGAAACTGAGTTTTCTTGTCCCCTTGGGGGGTTTCCTAGGTGTGAGATGGTCCTGCCTTGTTACTGGGAAGTACCAGCCACACACATGGACTTGCCCCCTCTGGAGCTGATTACTAACATTCGCTCTGTAGCAAACACTTATGAAAAGGAAGGGCAAATTTTCATCTTGGTAATTCTGGTGGTGGGGACCTGATTCCCAGCAGTCAAAGGACAGCGGAGGACAGACCTCCAGCAAGTCAGGTGGTCCAGTGACCACACACCTCGGTTCTTCATGTTTCCTGATCCCGTTCTGGGTTTTTAGTCACAATTCTACAAACTTCATTTTGGACCAGGGCTAGGAGCTTCCTCTAGGATCGCATGGCCCAGCCTTGTCCAGGCCTCTGACATGATGTTTTCTTCCCACAGGTCGAATAACAAGAAACTACTCTCACTCTGCACATAAGGATGGAGGCGGTGATCCCTGAGATCCTCGGGTAGTGTAGACAGGACCCCATGGGGAGCTCACCCACCCCCTAGCTCCTGTTCTTTCCTCCAGTAGGCGATGACATTGCCCAGGGCTGTGATGTGCGTCTCACAGCAACTATAGGTGAGACCTCTGAGGGCCTGATGTGGGGAGGGCTTGGGGCACTAGGGACACTTTGAGCATGCAGGGGGCTGTTGAGAATGTCCACACTTATGTGACTGACCTAAATTTGTACATGATTGTTTTTCACAGCATGAGACCAGCTGCCTTGTGGGGACTGAGAGATGCAAGATTTGTTCACACTCCCACTTGGTGACACCAACAACCCCTGACTTCTCTTCGTGCAAAAAGTGTCAGAAAGTGTCTGTGTTCCTGTGAGCATAATGTGAGGAGGTGGGGAGAGTGGCCCACCCTGCCCACCACGCCCCCTTCTCATACTGACCTGCATTCTCATTTCTGATGTGCTCTCCTGTTCCAGCAGAGGGCTGGACCGTCACCATCCCTGTCTTTATTTCATGCAGGACTGAGTACGAATGACTTACTTCCCTACTGAAAATGAGAATCCAGATATGAGTTTGTGTTTTTTAACACTTGGCATGTGGGGTTGTTGAGGTAATAAAAGAGGAGATTTGTAAAATTGAGACAGCAAATAAGCGGAAGCACTGAGAACCTTGCAGAACTTTTGTTTGCTGTGTTAAGCCTATTGCAGGGAGGGACAGAAGGCTCTGAGGAGCCGAGCAGGGATGGGGCCTGTGCCCAGTCAGTGCTCAGTGCATCACGGCTATAAAATGCTCACCCCTCAGCTGGGTCATCTCTCTGCTCTGTGTCCTGCCTCTTCTGTGGAAGCTTGTCTCACCAGGACCTGTGATCACAGAGACTTGGATGTCACCTGTCACCAGGACCTTGTGCAGCAAGAGCTTCCTGTGACTGGGTCAGCTTAGGCTCAGGCCCAGGTCACGACATAGCCCCCATTTTTAGGTGGTTTTTTTTTTTTCATTGTTTCTATAGAGCATCAGGCCTGTTCTTGCTCTTGTGTACTTGTCCCATCCTCCCCTGGGTGACCCCATCAGTTACAGCAGCGGTGTCCTTTGGGCTGTGGTTGCCACAGGCCTAGTTCAGCCCCTGCACACAGGAATCTCTGTGGTATGGAGGGATGAACTTCCAGATTCATCCATCTCTTCCCCTCCCTCTAGAGCTATTGTCTGGATTATTCTTTAGATTATGGAGATAGAGAAAGGAGGAATTCTGAAAGGTTCTCATCCTTATTAAACTTCAGTTAGTTTCTACCTTCTCGCTGCTCTGCTCTCTCTCACTGCCCTTAGTTCAGTGATCTTAGTGCTGGCTCCGATCTAAGGTCATGGATTTATAAAGCAGAGTCTAACATGGATTTCTGGGTGGTTGGAGAAAAGGACCCATAAAGCCTAAGTACAGTGTTTCTGAAGAGAGAACTCTGTGTGCTGTGTGTGCCTGAGACATGGTGTGGGGGGAGGGGCTGAGCAGAGAGAGGGAGGGGAGGGCAGCCCTGTGAGAAGAGAGAAGCAGCCCGGATGGCGAGGTGGGTGCACAGGGGGCGGGAGCTGCCCCGGAACAGCTGTGCCTGAGGCGCGTCTGGAAGAGGGGGTCTTCTACCTGCTTATTCATTCAACTGATAATTGTCATGTGCCACATACAGGCCACACTATGTTTCATCTAGGACACCTCAGTGAGACTAAGAAGAGGGAAAACTTGCTGGCCTTGTAGAGACTATGTTCTAGTGGTAAGGGGCAGACTCCACTTGTCTCTCAACGTGAGGATTGGGGCAGTGGCCCGCTTGGGCAGTCAGTAATCCAGGTATAATTTTGATTCCCCAAAAACTTAAGTACTAAGAGCCTACTGTTGACTGGAAGCCTTAGTAATAAAATACACAGTTGTTTAACACATATTTTATATGCTACATATATTATATACTGTATTCTAATAATTAAGCTAGAGAAAATAGTAAGAAATCCTAAGGAGGAAAAATGCATGGATGGTATTTACTGTATAAAAGTCCACAGGTGCACAGTCCAAACCAGGGTCATTCAGAGGTGAACTGTGTATTGTGTAAGCACAGTACATAAGGGAAGGGTTTAAATAGGAAGTTGGTAGGTGCTGTGAGGAAGGTGACCCAGCGAGCACCGTGCTGGGACAGGGATGATGGCTACTTTACTCCAGGGATCAGGGGAGCCTCATTGAGAAGGTGACCTCTGAGAGGTTTGAAGGACATGAAGGAGTTGTGTAAGAGGAAGTCTGGGGGGAGCTCTTTCCAGCCAGGGAACCCCCAGCGCACACACGCTCTAGGGCAGGAGCACGTCCTGTGTTCAAGGAAAGGTGAGGAGGCTGGTGTGGCTGGAGCAGAGAGCAAACGAAATGGGGTCAGATGTCAGCCATGTCACGGAGGTCTGAGGATATTAGAAGGCTTTTGAGTTTTCTCTGAGTGAGGTGTGGAATTACAAGAATGAACGAACAGATCAATGGGATTGACTTTCTAGCAGCACCGTGCAGAATCGAGAGGTGCAGGGCAAGCGACCAGTAGGGAAAGTGTAGGAAACCAGCAAAGTGTCCCAGGTGGGGGACGTGGGCTGTACGGCTGGGGCCTAAGGAGGGAAAATAATAGGAAGTGATGGGGTGGTGGAAATATTTACAGATGGACTTTGCAGCATTTCCTAATGGATTCATTCTGGGTGGTGAGAAGGATGAATCAAGGAGGGCATCCAGTATTTCAGACTGCAAGTAGAAATGTGGGGTGCCTTCATGGAAATGGAGAAGACTCTAGAAGTAGCATATCTGGGGAAGCAGCATCACAGGCATCCACTTTAGGAATATGGAATCTGAGATGTCTATTAGAAATGAAAGTGGGGTTGGCAGTTGGATACAGAGTGCGGGGTAGGAGAAATATCTGGGTGGGAGAAATAGATTTGGGAAGTGGTGTCCTATAAATGATGTTTAAAGCCTTCAGCAGAGACGAGGTCACCAAGGGGGCGATGGCCTTAGAAAGGAACAGGACCAAACCCTGGACTCCTCAGGGCTAAGCAAGCTGATCAGAGTGCACACCCAGAGTGGACTGCACAGTCTGGTTCTGCGTCTAGAAGGCACATAGATCAGGGAGGCCCACCCTTTAGCGTGCACAGGAATTTCCTGGACCATGAAGATCTAGACAGTCCGGAGCAGAGTGTGAGATTCTGGGTTGATAACGGGTTGGTGCTGCCACTGCTGCTGGCCTTCAGACCCCACACTGAGTAGCAAGCACATAGAGCAGGATCCCCACATGGCTGGCCATCAACCTCTCCCGTAGGGCTTATTAACTGATTCCTAGGCCCTTGCCCAGCATTCTAAGATGGTGGGTCTTGGGAGAGGCCTGAGTATTTTGTAACAAAGCCAAAAGCAACTCGGGCTCCACCAGATAGGGAAGCAATGAAGTCATTGATAAGAGCACTCATTGTGGGAAGAGGTCTTACATACACATTTAATTGGTTTTTGGGGGATGCCCGGGTGACTCGGTTGGGTGTCCAACTCTTGGTTTTGGCTCAAGTCATGATCTGAGGGTCATGAAATTGAGCCCCGAGTCAGGCTTCCCACTCAGCGTGGAGTCTGCTTGAAATTCTCTCCCTCTCTCTCTGCCCTTCCCCTCAACACACGCAGATGCGCACTCTCTCTCTCTCAAATAAATAAACAAAATCTTTAAATGGTTTTTTTGTAGGAAGAAAAATGCAAGACATGCTGGGAGAAACATATTTTCTCTCCCATGGGGCACAGCCAGGTGGCAGATGAGGAAGTGCTTATCAGCTCAACATAAAATCTTGGAGTTACTAAGAGTGTGGGTCTTAAATGTTAGCACCTCACAAAAGGACATGGTAACTATGTGACGTGGGTGTTAGCTAATGCTGTGATTTTAATGGTTGTTATCATTTTGCAGTATAGAAATATATCAATCAACAGGTTGTACCCCTAAACTTACTTATACAATGGTGTATATCAATCATATCTCTGTAAAGCTGGAAAAAAATGTCTGAAATCTTGTTCTTGGAAACTCTTCCCTACATGGGTTTCTGACTCCTTGTGATACGTACGTACAGTTACAGAGAGACTTAGGGACAAGAGAGGGCATATGGGGTTTGTTTTGTTTCAAGGAAAGCCACAAAACATGCTTGAGGCTACACAGCCGGGAGCAGAATCCACACTGGACCCTCGATGGAGACCTGCATACAGCCAGCACCCTGCTACTGGGTGTCAATGCCACGCTCCACACCACTGACTCCCCTGATGGAGGACACTGGGCCCTGGGCCCTGGGAATGCTATCGTTGCTGCCCTGACTGCTGCATGACCCCGCTGTGACATTGCTCAGACCCCCTGCGCCCAATGCATGGACGCGTCCCAGTGTGTCTGTCACGTGTCCTGAGTCAGAATCTGGCAGGGGGTCACGTGAGTGTTGATGCTTCATGTCATGTCCAACTGCAAGACTCTTTGACAAAGTGGGTTCTCTTCTCTATGGATGGAGGTGGTCTCTGCCTCCATCAAGATTGTTTATGTGGGGCGCCTGGGTGGCTCAGTTGGTTAAGCGACTGCCTTCGGCTCAGGTCATGACCCTGGAGTCCCGGGATCGAGTCCCACATCGGGCTCCCTGCTCAGCGGGGAGTCTGCTTCTCCCTCTGACCCTCTTCCCTCTCATGTGCTCTCTATCTCTCATTCTCTCTCTCTCAAATAAATAAATAAAATCTTTAAAAAAAAGATTATTTATGTGTGGAACTCCTCCTTTACTTGGGAAGAGAGGTACAAGTTCTGGGAATGGACATTGGGGGTCAGGAAAGGAAATGAATGATGAGTTTTCACATTTGGAGCAGTGATCTGAGACTAGAACTTGATTTGGGTACATTGTAGGCATGCAAGTCTGCTTGGATGAAGGAGTGACTCATAAATGGCATCTTTCAAGTTATTCCCTTGATGCTTGTTATGGGTCCAGCTTTTGTCTACTCCAGTTCCTACTCACAAACAAGTGGAGTAGAATTGTTGCATGATGAAGTGATTATTCAACATGCCTTCTCCCAGCCTTTGTCTCCTCCCGGGGTTAAAAACCCAGATCTGTATCACTTCAGATGATCCACATCTATACACTGACATTTTACATTTCTTTATACATGCACATATTTCTGAGGAGAGTGTCCATAATTTTATTAGGTTTTAGTGGCCTCCACAAAAGTCTAAAAGACCACTCCATTTTATTTTATTTTTTTAAAGATTTTATTTATTTATTTGACAGAGAGAGACACAGCGAGAGAGGGAACACAAGCAGGGGGAGTGGGAGAGGGAGAAGCAGGCCTCCCACGGAGCAGGGAGCCCGATGCGGGGCTCGATCCCAGGACCCTGGGACCATGACCTGAGCCGAAGGCAGACGCTTAATGACTGAGCCACCCAGGTGCCCCTCCATACACTTTCAATAAGTAATCCAACAATGAAAGTAAGAAAACAAGTCCATTTACAATAGCACCAAAATGAATAAAATACTAGGAATACATTTCACAAAAGAAGTGCAAAACATATAGTCCGAAAACTGCAAAATACAATTGAAAGAAATTTAAAAACCTCTAAGTAAATGCAAAAATGTTCACAGATCAGAAGATTTAATACTGTTAAAGGGGCAGTGTTCCCCAAATTCATCTATAGGTTCAACACAATTATTGACAAACTGATTTTAAATTCACAGGAAAATTCAAGGGAGTTAAAATAGTCAATCTTTAAAAAGGAAACCAAAGTAGTAGGACCCCTAATTCCCAATTTCAAAACTTCTTGCAAAGCGATGGTAATCAAGATGGTGTCGGGGGATTGGTTCAAAATGGCAGATTACAAAGATCCCGAATCCATCTCCTTCCAGGGACACAACAAATTTACAACTACA
The DNA here is from genome assembly GCF_003265705.2 of Callorhinus ursinus. Lineage (NCBI taxonomy): Eukaryota > Metazoa > Chordata > Mammalia > Carnivora > Otariidae > Callorhinus > Callorhinus ursinus. Next base: position 3,562,328 of record NW_027397121.1, read on the forward strand.
AATGGAATAATCTCTTCTAAAAAAGACCTGAGCCTCCACAACAAAGGAAAAGAGGGCAGCATCAAAACAGGTAAGAGAGGCAGAGACACTCTTGCCAAAACCAAAATACCCACCCCAGGCGAGAATCCAAAATATGGTGCAATCTCAAAAATACAAAACTTTGCTGAGAAGCAAGGGGTCTGGGCTCTACATCAGGCATTATGCCCTAAGTTCTGCACGGGAGAGATGAGCCCCCAACATGCCTGGCTTTGAAAACCAAAGGGATTATATTTAGGAAAACCACAGAACTACAGGAAATGAAGAACCTACTCTTTTTTTTTTTTAAGATTTTTATTTATTTATTTATTTGTCAGAGAGAGAGAGAGAGAGAGAGAGAGCACAAGCAGGGGGAGCAGTAGAGGGAGAGGGAGAAGCAGGCTCCTCACCGAGCAAGGAGCCCGATGTGGGACTCGATCCCAGGACCCTGGGATCATGACCTGAGCTGAAGGCAGATGCTCAACGACTGAGCCACCCAGGCGTCCCAAAGAACCTACTCTTAAAGCGCGTGTACTCTCAATTACCTCGGGACTGTTTAAACACAGTTGAAAAGTGCCTAGGACATAAGTGAAGGAGACCCAGTTACTAATCTTTGTTTTGTTTTGTTTTCATTTTAATTGCAGTATAGTTGGCATACAGTGTAGGTTAGTTTCAGGTGTATAATAAAGTGATTCAACAATTCTCTGGTAACCATCAGTTTGTTCTCTACAGTTAAGAGTCCATTTTTTGGTTTGTTTCTCATTTATTCTTTATCTTGTTTGTTTGTTTCTTAAATTCTACATATGAGTGAAATAATTTGGTATTTGTCTTTCTCTGAGTTATTTCACTTAGCATGATAACCCTCTAGATCCATCCATGTTGTTGCAAATGGCAAGATTTCACTCTTCTTTATGGCTGAGGAATATTCTTTTGCATATTTATCTCACATCTTCTTTATCCAATCATCTGTCAGTGGACACTTGGTCTGCTTCCGTAATTTGGCTATTGTAAATAATGCTGCTATAAGCATAGGGGGGGATATATCCTTCTGAATTAGTATTTTCATATTCTTTGGGTAAATACCCAGTAGTGGAATTATTGGATCATATGGTAATTCTATTTTTAACTTTTTGAGGACTCTCCATACTGTTTTCCACAGTGGCTGCACCAGTTTGCATTCCCATCAACAGTGCACAACATCCTCACCAACACTAGTTGTTTCTTGTGTTGTTGATTTTAGCCATTCAGACAGGTGTGTGATGATATCTCACCATGGTTCTGATTTGCATTGCCCTGATGGTGAGTGACGCTGAGCATCTTTTCATGTGTCTGTTAGCCATCTGTATCTCTTCTCTGGAGATATGTCTGCTCATGTCTTCTGTCCATGTTTTATTTATTTATTTATTTTTAAAAGATTTTATTTATTTGACAGAGACACAGCGAGAGAGGGAACGCAAGCAGGGGGAGTGGGAGAGGGAGAAGCAGGCTTCCCTCTGAGCAGGGAGCCTGATGGGGCCTAAATGACCCGAGCCAAAGGCAGACGCCTAACGACTGAGCCACCCAGGCGCCCCTGTCCATGTTTTAATTGCATTACTTGGTTTTTGGTGTTAAATTGTATCAGTTTTTTTTATATATTTTGGATACTAACCTTTTATTGGACATGTCATTTGCAAATATCTTCTCCCATTCAGTATGTTGTCTTTTAGTTTTGTTGACTGTTTCCTTTGCTGTGCAGAAGCTTTTTATTTTGATGTAGTTCCAATAGTTTATTTTTGCTTTTGTTTCCCTTGTCTCAGGAGACAGATCTAAAAAAATGTTGCCATGGCCAATGTCAGAGAAACTACTGCTTGTGCTCTTTTCTAGGATTTTTATGGTTTCAGGTCTCACATTTAATCCATTTTGAGTTCATCAGTCCTTACTCCATTTTGAGTTTATTTTGTGTATGGTGTAAGAAAGTGGTCCAGTTTCATTTAGTTCTTGCCTTACTTGACCAAACAGCAAACTTTAGCTCTGTTAACCACTCCCTAATTCCTGAAATTTTGCCTTGCTGTACTGGTCAGTGTTCTCCAGAGTAACAGAACCAATATGATATAGGTAGGTAGGTAGGTAGATGATAGATTTTGTATAAGGAAACAGCTCACATGACTATGGAGACTGACAAATTCCAGGATCTGCCGTTGGCAAGCCAGAGACTCAAGAGAGCTGACGGTATAATTCCAGTCTGAAGGCCTACAGGATAGAGACCCAGGAAGCGCGGATGTTTCAGTTTGAGCCCAAAGGCAGGAAAACAAACAAACAAACAAACATGTCCAGCTCAAGGAAGTCCAGCAGGAGGAACCTTCCACTCACTTACCAGAGGGTCAGCCTTTTATTCTATTCATGCCTCTAACCGACTTGATGGGGACTCCCACATTGGGGAGGGCAATCTGCTTTACTCAGTCCACTGATTCAAACGTCAACTTCATCCAGAAACACCCTCACAGATCCTAGAATAGTGTCTGACCGAATGTCTGGCACCAGGTGACCCAATCAAGTTGACACATAAAATTAACCATCACATTTGCCCTCTGAGATATACCACCACTTATTTCTCCTACTGTTTGCCTGCTATCCTTATTCGGTCTCTGCAGGTGGCTCCTCTTGTGTCTCACTAGTCCTCAGTGCTCTGTTTGGGGTATTTTTCCTTCAGCCTCCTCTCCCTGGGGGATTTTAGTCTCCCTTATGACCCCTGGGGCTATCTGTACACATTTGTATCGCCAGCCCAGGTGCCACGTCTGAGCTCTCACCTCCATGTGGAGAAGCCTCAAAGCCCTTGTGAGTAGCTGTCTCATGTCCCGATGTGGGTAGCAATTTCATAAGATCACTTGATAGGGCATTTCTTTTTGTCACAAGTGTCAACCTCAACGCTTACTTGAGTATACTTCACACATGGATTTTTCCACAACTGTGTGTGAAAGATCTTGAGTCAACAGCTCTTCTGCTCCAGCACTTATGCTCTCCCAGTTTGCGAATACTTATCTTGACAGCCAATCTAGTGGATGTTGGAATGGAGGTAGGTCTGATATCATGTGCCACACTTACCGCCTTCGGGCATCGTGGTAGAGTAAATTCTCAAATCCACCTGATAACAGTTGAATTCCTAAAAGCAGCTATCTAGGACTACTTTAATTATTTCCAACCATTGCTACGGAAGATGATGTCCAGAAGACTATCCGGAAAAATTAAAATGTGTGTGGACCGTGGAGGGGAGCATACCAATTAGCATGCACAGGGACTCACTCCATGCAATTTTCTTTTTGGCATTATCAAACTCAACAATCCTAAAACAGAAATTCATGCTTGACCAATAGGTTCCCCCATTTTCCTCTTCCTGAGTTACTTCAGTGAATAATCTCACTGAGATCATTGTCCAAGGCAGAAGCCCAGTCATCACCTTAACTCCATGCTCTCTTTCATCCCCACATCCAAACAGTCAGAAGTCTTGCTCAACACACCTGCTAAATGTCTGTGAAATCCTTCACTTCTCCCCACCCCAACTGCCAATGCCTTAATTCAGGCCATCTAACCTCTTGCTTGGATTATTGGAATTGCTTAAGTGACCTCCCTGGATCCTCTGTCTTCCCCCTCTAACCTACCGTCCACACAACAACCAAATTGATCTTCCCAAAACAGAGGAAAATGTCGCTCCCCCCAATTATAACCTCCAGTGATGGTTCCCTGTTCTTAGGATAAGGCCCTAACTCCATAGTAGGGGCTGATCACTTTGTCAGCTGCATCTTCTCCACTCCCACCAATGTGTGTGCCCTTGGGCAAGTGATGTAATCTCTCATTGCCTCCATTTTCTCATCTACAAAATGGAATTATAACAGTTGAATTAACAAGAGTTAATTATTTTAAAGTGCTGGTAACAGTGCTAATTATCATTAACTAATATTATTCCTTCTCTTTAGGAACTCTACAATCCAGTCACACAGAATGCCTTTCACTTCTTCAAGGAGGCCATGCTCTCTCTCACCTCCATGGCTTTCCACTTTTCTCTACCCAGAACACTTCTCCCCTCCCCAGCCCTACTCTCTCCTCACCCTTAACCTGGTGACCCCCAGGTTGTCCTTCAGGTCTTAGTTTAGATGTCTAATGCTCTAGGAAGCCTTCTATGTCCCTTATACTGTGCCTTTCTGTGTTCTCTTGACTCCCAGTACTATTTCCTTTTTTTTTTTTTTTTAAAGTAGTCTCCATGCCCAGTGTGGAGCCCAACATGGGGCTTGAACTCACGACCCTGAGATCAAGACCTGAGCTGAGATGACAGTTGGATGCTTAACTGGCTGAGCCACCCAGGTGCACCCCCAGTAGTATTTCTATGTAAACACCTGTTATTCTGTGTGTTCTCCAGGATAAGTCCCATAAGGTCATAGATTGTGGTAATGCTAGAATCTAGCACAGTGCGTGGCACGTAGTAGGTATTCAGCAGTAAGTATTTATGGAACAAATGAATGAATGCTGAGAACTTCCCCAGGGGTTCAGAAGCTAACTTCTCCTTAGAAGAGCAAAGAAAGGCGAATAATCTGGCCCCCTCATATTTAGGCATCTGAAGGGGAGGTAGTAGAGGTTCTATTTTCCATTCCCCACATTTCAGGACCTGTTGCAGAAGGGTAAGGAGATTCTTCTTTTTTTTTTCTCAAATTTTTATTTAAATTCTAGTTAGTTAACATATTGTGTAATAGTGGTTTCAAGAGTAGAATTTAGTGATTCATGACTTACATATAACACCTGGTGCTCATCGTAACCAGTGCCCTCCTTAACACTCACCTCCCTCCATCAAACTTCAGTTTGTTCTCTACTTTTGAGCCTCTTATGGTTTGCTTCCCTCTTTTTTTTTTCCCCTTCCCATATGTTCATCTATTTTGTTTCTTAAATTCCACAAGTGAAATCATACGGTATTTCTTTCTCTGACTTATTTCACTTAGCATGATACACGTTCCATCCATGTGGTTGCAAATAGCAAGATTTCTTTCTTTGTGATAGCTGAGTAATATTCCATTACACACACACACACACACACCCCACATCTTCTTTATCCATTTATCAGTTGATGGACAGTTGGGCTCTCTCCATAGTTTGGCTATTGTTGATAATGCTACTATAAACATCAGGGTGCATGTACCCCCTTCAATCTGTATTTTTGAACCCGTTGGGTAAATACCTAGTAGTGCGATTGCTGGGTCATAGGGTGGTTCTATTTGTAACTTTTTGAGGAGCCTCCATACTAAGGAGGTTCTTCGAATGGGAGTAGGAAGATAGTTCCTGCCACTCTGTGGGGGTTGTACACTTGGAAACAGATCTCATGACTAGAGACATTCACCGGGAAATCAGCCTGCTCTCAAGGTCAGCCCCTGAGCTGTACCTGGTGGCCTCTGAGTCCAGAGAAGTTGCCAGCTCCCAGGTCACACCATGCCTGGGAAGGATTCTCCGAAACGATTAGGAGGCTACCTAGGACAACCTGTGGCCATGCTGGAAAAAAACAGAGCTGGCTTGTATGGTGGGAACCTCCTGGGTGGGAACCTTGTATCCCAAGAGGGAGGGCTAATATCCAGATGCACGTGGCTCAGAATGAAATGTGGTTCACACCATCCAGCACTAAGGCTCCAGGCCTGGAGAGATGCCCAGTACTCCAGCCACAGTGCCCATTCCCACTCTCTTGTTAGAGGACTCCTGTAGGAAGACGGCTTGAGTAAGCATGATGGGCACACTGATGGCCCTGCTGAGGACTGAGGCTCTGCTGCTGTTGATTATATCCCTGTCCTCCACGAAGGATCTCGTGGTTCATAACTCATGGTTATGAAAACTCAGGTCACTGAAGAAGTGGGGATGCAGGGGGTGGCATGGCATCTGCCTTCTCCCTGGGCCTCTGGCCCCAGTGGTTATGGGGCTGATGGTCAGCAGCAAGTTTGTTGAGAAACTGGAGATTCTGAAAGTGTTCGTGATTCCAAAGGTGACTCAGTGTGGCCTAGAGTTGTGGGGAGGGCCGCTCTGCCTCTGCAGGGACACCACTGCCATCCTGCCGAGCAATTCCAGAGCGCCAGGAAGGAGACAGCACCCTTGGCCTGACTAGTGGCTTTTTCCACGAAAACTGGGAAGACCCAGGGTGAGAAGGCCTTAGGAATCAACCATGTGGGGAGATGCCAGTGACGTTCTGGTAAATGTTTAACTGGCTATCCCAGCGGGGTCAGGGGGCTCCGATTTGTGGCATTCTGCCAAATTTCCATGGTGTAAATAATCCCACCGTGACTGATTTCAAACTACCAACATGACCTCACTGAATGCGGAGTTAGGAAGCAATACACACAATCAGCTCTTGCAAGTCAGGGCACCACTGGGAGAGGTCTGGGTAAGGAGCTGAGGAACCAAGAGCCACAGGTCAGGAGAGTCCTCACAGCTAGGCATAAACTCACGAAGGCACATGTCCTGGAAACCTGCCCAGCCCCACCCCCCGCCCAAGGCTCAGTGTGGTGTCAATGCTTCTTTTAGACACATTTGGTTGTGCCTACCTGAAGCTCCCTCAGTGGTCACCTAGTTGACTGCCTACATAGGGCAATGGTGGTCTTATGCAGTTCTGAGGGGGTCTTCTGGGCCTGCCTTCCATGCTGTGAGGGACCAAACTTGCCTCAGAGATGCCCTTGAAGGCCTCTGGCTAGAGCTAGGGAGAGGCTGATCTCCAAAGAGCTGGTCCCTACATCCTAAGCGGAGGCAAATGGCCGGAGAACACTCTGGCAAACCCAGGTCCTGAAGGTATGAAATTCCAGCTTTATATCTTGGGAGTGGATGCAGTCTGGAGTTTGAGGAATGTGAAGACACATCCAACATGCTAGCTCCATAGGTAGCACTGCTCAGCCCCTCCCACAGTAATCTGGGAAAACCTTTGTGGGAAGCTTTTGACCCCGCCGAGAACAGACTGTAGGCTCACAGCAGCTTTTTTTTTTTTTTTTTGTCAGGGCCATACCCCAAACACATAGAGCAGCACCTAGTCAAAAATAGGTATTTAATAACTATTACTGAATCTACTGGAAACATCCAGAATTCAAATGGCTACTGGATGACAAAAAAGTTACACCAGATTAAAGTGTTCACAGAGCCCAAAGGGAAGTGGGTAGTAGAGACAGCGGGTCTGGAAATTGGATCTGAGGTGGGGATCTGCTTTAGAATTTGGTAAAGCAAACAAGAAGCAGGATATGAGGCATGGAAATTAAAGTAGTGAGCTCTGGTAACCCCTAGTGGGTACACTGTTCAGGGGTGCTGAAGACAGGAGAAATACAGCATGTATTCACTGAGCACCTACTACAGACCCAACCCTCTCCTGGAATTCGTATGCTCTTCTAAACTAACGAAATTAGTTGAACAAGACAGTTCATTATTTCTCATCAATACAAGGCCCGTCTTCTCCCCAGAAGCCCCTACTCCTACTGCCTCAACTCCCATTTATAGAAAAAGCTAAAGGAAGTGACCAAATGGGAAGTTGAACTGGTGTCCAGAAGAACAAGCTCTTGGCCTACTGTTACCAGTGGCAGCATTCTGCTCAAATCAGGTCCTGTACCTGTTAACAAGCCTGCATCTCTTGGTGGGGGACAGTGATTACATGATTCTCTACTTTCGTAGGTTCTGAGCTTAGGACCACAATGCAAGTTAAATGTTCCTTCTCTTAATTTCTGTGTCAAATAGAGTTGTTAGGATTCTTTAGAGGCCTAGAATGTGTTTTGAGAACATATTTAGGGCATCGCTAAGTTTCTAGGATGCCCTTAGCTATGAAGTGGGGAGATTCTATCCAGAGTCAGGATGTAAAAAGCAAACGGGCAGCTGGAGAGAATTGCCCATCGCAGGCACTCTTTGCGGCTGTGGTGACTGCCTGAATAGTCGTTCAGAGGAAAAAGTAGTGAGAGAGAAGGGCTGGAGAGAGATAACAAGGGGCTTTAGGCCTTTCTCTAAAAAGACCAGCTTCCAATTGGAGAAGCAGATGATGAGTATCCAGCTATGGAACCCACAAAGGGGAAAGTGCCCCACCCGGGGCACAGTCTGAGTGCTGAGATGAAGCCCGCCCGGAGGTGCAGTAAGCCCTTTCTAGGCTAACGTAATCAGACATATATGGGACACCTGCCACTCACTGCAAAGCGCTTCACAGAGCAGGCTGGCTGTATTCATCTGTGTAATAAAGCTGACTCTGAAACAAACCCTTCCTACCCAGTTTCTCCGAGTCCTGTTGTAGAGAACATGCCTTTAATTAGAGTCAGACTACACAGTGGTGGGGCTCAGCTATACTGTGGTTTGGTGCTGCAGGCAGAAAAGTTACCATGTATTTTTCTAAGCAAGCAAAAGGTAGATGTTTAATATCAGGTATCTCTCCAGGGAAAGAACATCCTGTAGCTCAGAGAAATGATGCAAAAGTTTGGGCTAGTTTTTGGTTTGTCTTCTAAAAATAGAACATTCAGGTTTTTGCTTGTGAGCAGCGCCATAACTGGGATAATTATTTAGGCCTCACAACTGCTTGTCAGGGTTTTTAAGGGATGGAGAGATTGAGGCTCAGGAAGGTTGAGTAACTTGCTCAAGGTCACACAATTACAAATGGCAGGGCTGGGATTCAAACCCAGCTAGTCTGACTTTTAAATGTTTTCTTTTGCTTAGGCCTGTATTTAAGAGCTCAACTTTCTTGTGTGCCCCACTGGAGAAGAACGTGGTATTCTGAAAGCAGAGGTTTTAAGTCACCCTGTGTCCAGCAGCTGAAGGAGGGAATGGTCAGTCTGTGAGATTATTAGTCTCAGCAGATGGCCTTCAGGCTCTTCCAGTCAAGATGTTTCTTCTTCTTCAGGGATCTTTGCTCTAACGATAAGAATGTTCACTGCAACATTGTTTTTAAGCGTAAAAAGTGGGAGTCATTGGCCCCTAACATGCCCAACAGCTCCTGGGTGTCCTGTGGTTCATATCAGTTACCATGGGACCTTGGAGGGTTGCCACCACCACCACTGAGGGCAAGGAGATACAAATGTGAGAACGTCAAAATGGGACAGTATTTTTGTAAATATCTAAAACACAAAAACAAAAAAAACCCAACCAAAAAACAATGCTATGCAAGAACTAATTACTTGTATAAACTACACACCTCGTGCTGTTTTCTAGCATCCAAGACAACTTAGGAGGATTTCTGTGGCAATGAAACATTTTACCGGAAATGAAGTTGATTTTTTCAAGCTCCCAAATGTAAATGTAAATGGCTATTCATACAAAGTAATAGTTGCACTTTTGCTTGGATGGTTGGGAGATCATTTTATCTTGGATACTCTGCCATAGGATTTGTGGAATTGGGAGCCTAACTGATTTCATTCTTATTTCAGTGCATATTGTTGGACATTCGATGGAAGTGGTTATCTTATAGATTCTTATGGAACCAGACTTACAAGACTATTACTAATAAAACATTTAGGAAAATAGTTACAACCATAAACATTTTTTTTTAAAGATTTTATTTATTTATTTGAGACAGAGAGAATACGAGAGAGAGAGAGAGCACATGAGAGGGGGGAGGGTCAGAGGGAGAAGCAGACTCCCTGCCGAGCAGGGAGCCCGATGCGGGACTCGATCCCGGGACTCCAGGATCATGACCTGAGCCGAAGGCAGTCGCTTAATCAACTGAGCCACCCAGGCGCCCAACCATAAACATTTTTTAAAAGAAACAGACTGAGGGACACCTGGGTGGCTCAGTTACAGTTAGTTAAGTGTCTGCCTTTGGCTCACGTCATGATTCCAGGATTCTGGGATCGAGTCCCACATCGGGCTCCTTGCTCAGCGGAGAGTCTGCTTCTTCCTCTCCCTCTGCCCCTCCCCCTGCTTGTGTGCCCTCTCTGTCAAATAAATAAAATCTTTAAAAAAAAATTTAAAAAAATAAAAGAAACAGACTGAGCCTCCTTGATTTTAATAAAGAACTCACAGTATGTGGATTTCCAGACTTTCCTTTTTCCTTCTTTGCATACCATTTTATGGGTTCTATGTGATTTTTTTGTTATTTTTATTTTGTTGTTTTAGTTAAAAGTACATATTCTGAGATTTATGTAATAGGACTTTGAGAGCTGTATAAAAAAAAGTAAAAGGTTTAAAGCAACCCAGATCAAAAACAGACTGGAAAAACAAATTATGGTACAAACACACAGTGGAATAATAGGCAGCTAGAACAAAGAGGAAGTTCCTTGTGTTCTGATATGGAACCATCATGCAAGATATATCTGAAAAAAAGCAAGGCATAGAATAGTGTACAGTCTGTCATAATTCGTTTTAAAGAAGGGAAAAGACTATGTATGTGTATTTTGTTTGTACAGTCAGAGAAGATCTCTGGAAGGATACCCAAAGAACTGGTAACACTCATCAGCACTGTGCCGGCAAGTGGTCACTGGGGGACAAGGGTGATAGGATTTTCACTTTCCATCCCTTTGTACCTTCTGATTTTAAAGCATGCAACCATATTACCTATTCAAAAAATGTTTATCTGTAGTCTTCTAAAAGTGAATTATGATGTGAGCTTAAAAAAAGGGGTGTCTGGGTGGTTCAGTCAGTTAAGTGGCCAACTCTTGGTTTTGGCTCAGGTCATGATCTCAGGGTCCTGAGATCGAGCCCCGTGTCAGGCTCCATGCTCAGTGGGGAGTCTTTTTGAGGATTCTCTCTCCCTCTCCCTCCACTTTGGCATGCTCTCCCCCGACCCCCCACCTAAAATAAATACATAAATCTTAAAAAAAACAATCCAACAGAATATACAAAAATTTATATATGCCCACACAATCATATACACAAAATACATGTACAGGGGAAATTCAGTGTTACATCAAGATGCTAATCATCTTTTATTTTTAATAATCTTTATCAGGATTTTTATGATGTGGTTATGATGATGTACGTTTAACTCACTTCCACCATGACTGCACCAGCGTTCCAACCAGTAATCAAGTTCCAGAGATGGAAATGAAGATTAGGACTCTGGATTCCCAATATTTCCAGAATACTCAACAAAGGAAAAAATCTCCAGTCCCTAAAATGTTGGTGAGTCAATACTTCCCAATCCTTAATAAAAACACAGGGCATATAAATAAAGCACTACAAAGTATGGTTCTCCAGGTAGACAGTAAAAAGGGTAGCAAACTGCTAAATGACATAACGTGCAGTTTCCTAATCCTACGAGAGAGCTCCCTGTTTCAAGTCACTACTCTTCAGCTTCCTGTTTCTTCTCTCATTCTCCTCACTAGTAACCAAGGAGGCCACGGGTCTTCCTAAGCTTCTATCTCCCAAACATCAAACTAGTTCTTTCTGTTTAAAAGGGGAGAGGCAGCAAAAGAGAAATGACTGTTAACTTAAACATAAACAGATAAACAAACAAATAAATAAATAAAATCGCATTCTCATAAAACCACTGCCCTTGTTTTCTGACACTGGGTAAAAGAGATTTGGGGGCACTTGGCTGCTTCCGTCAGTGGAGCGTGTGACTCTTGAACTCAGTGTTGTTAAGTTTGAGCCCCACGCTGGGCATAGAGTTACTAAATAAATAGATTCAGAAACAACTTCCGAACCCCAGCTGAAAGAAGGGAATCCACCCCCTCCTGAAACCAGGTAAGCAGTGACCTACCTCTGGAATGAAAAGGACAAACAGGGTCTTAACAGAGCCCATCTGCTATGGCCATGATCTTGGGCTTGGTTCTTAGGCTGACATTCACTTGAGTCTATCATCTGATACAGTCACTTTCTTGGTTGCAATTTATGAGCTACCAGTGTTTACTTGAGACTGTGTGGGAGCTGGAAAGGAAGAAGATAAATACACCAAAGCCCAGCTGAGCAACTGATAGGCTTTACATTTTATTTCCAGGAAATGACATCTTGTTTTCACAAAGAGGTAGACCATCCTCTCCAAGAGAGGCTGCCTTAGCTTTTAGAGTCAGCCGTAGGGGTACCCCAACCTGTCCAAAACAAATGTCAACTGAGGGGCTTCTGAGGTACCAAAACGCTAACAGAAACAATCAAGTTAAAAAGCAGAACAGAAATACATAACCCATTCACCACACAGGGAAGCAGAGTCTCTCAAGTCCCCGGAAGCAGCCCTCGTGGTGGCAGCACGGCTAGCCAACATCGGTCGTGCGGGGGACTCGCTCTCAGTCTCTGTCCCACGGGGCTCCGTCCTGAGCGCCATCTGAGAGAGGCCCAAGACCTGTCCACAGATAATCCTCCAGACCCTCCCAAGCTTCCACTGCCTGGCAGTCCCTCGAACGCCCCTGGAGCGTGGTCTTCAGGACAGTCTCTTTGCTTGGAAGAGAAAGAGAAGAGAATTAAAAGAGGAGCCTGCATTTCCCTGGTCCGGCCTCCCTGCTGCCACCCTCATGTCACGCTGCACAGAGCCTGCTCCTCATTTCTCCCAGAGTAAGAGTTCAAGGCCCACTCCTACCAAAGGCCCGTGAGGTCCTTCTGTGCTGCCCCCCTCACCCAGAAGGCACGCTCCACTCTGGTCATACTGGCTGCCTCGCAGCCCTCCGCCTCCCCAGGCGCATTCCCCCTTCCTGTAACACTCTTCCCCGCAAGGTGGCCTGGCCGCTGCCTCCAGGGCTTTACTCCAGTACTGCCTTCTGACACCTCCCAAGACCACCTTACCAAAAATGGCAACGATCACTCACTCCCTGATCCCTCGCTTTTTCTCCGTAGCACTAATCACATCTAACTCACTAGATTTTCACTTCTCTTTCTATTCCTGGATCCTAGAGCAGCGCCTGGCACAAAGCTGGCCCTCATTGAACACGTGTTGAAGGACGAAGGAATTACATACACAGCACTAGGCAAGGAGAGAGAGACAGGGAGAGATGGGAGGGACAATTTACCGCTATTCACTGTTTCTGCTTCCTCAATCTGGGGAAGCAGGGATCCTGGCCTAAGAGCACAATAAAGCTACCAGGGAGACCGTCCCCTTCCCTGAGGTTGAGGTCCTGAACAACTGTCGGCAGGAGGACTGACAGGGTTATAAAAGCTACTCTTCTCCACTTGTGGGCAGCCTTGGGGAGCTGAGAGAGCTAAGCGAGGCTCCCCTCCCTGCAGCTAATAGCCTCACCTAGTAACTCACAGAAAGATACAGAAGCCACAAGAAAGAAATTCTCTTGACTCCCCTCAAGCAAATTTCCTTGCCCACCCGCCCACATTAAACCCTTCTCTCTAGAAGACAGATGTACCCTCCCACTTTTAAAAGACTAATTCCCCAATCTGGGCCATGCATCCCCTGCCCTGCCCCGTCCGGATTTCCAAAGAATCTGAGCCTGCCCGCTATCTCAACTTCCCAGCCTCTCCTCTGCCGCAGGCTCAGCAACTGCACACACTCGGATCTCTCCTGTCTTTAACAAAACAAAACCAAACAAAACCAAACCCTCCCCTTACCCCACCCCCTCCTCCAACCAGGGCCTTCTCTTGGTGCTGCCCCTACCACCTTGGCGGTAGCCAAATTTCTTGAGGACCCTGTCTATCTTACTCTGCTCTACTCCCTGACCTCACACCCATTCTCCAGTTCACTGCAAACTAGCCTCTCACCCCACCAGTCCCCCCAAACCTGTACTAGATGAAGTCATCCACAGCCCACGCTCCTGCTACATCCAAGAGGCAGTCTTTCAACCTATGCCCTGCTTACTTTTATCCCCAACATCTGGCACTTAGTAGGAACTGAGAAGGAAAGGCCCAGGTGAAAGGAAGCAAGGAACAGACATTGGTTCTGGTTCCGGTTTCCCGGGACAAGGGTGAAAGAGGTCCAAACTCTCCAGAGTCGGAAAGCAGAAAGCAATTCAAGCAGAAGCCTTAGCCGGGAATAGGAGCATGTCCGGTCTCATTAGATTTCTTAAAAACCACAGTAGCAGACAGTCGGGCAGGATATATATCCAGTTGGTGCAGAGAAGCCTCAACGGGTGATGCACCCAATTCTATGATATTCTATGGGGAAAGGGAGGAAGAAGCACAATCAGTGACCCCAGCCACTCTCTAAGATTAGTTCATGGAAATCTAAAAATGCTCTGTGTTCATCTAGAGTTAAGTGTAGAAACCAAGAAACTCTCAGGGAAAATCTGGTTTGATTAATGACATCCTCTGTATTCACACAGGTCGTCTTCTATAATAAGCACTTCCTGAAAGTGTATGTCTGTAAAGCAAATCATCAAGTTACATGCTCATCAGAAGGGAGAATCCAATTTTTAAAGAACCAAAATAACTCTGTTTTATCATTAAGAAGACAAAAGGGGAGCCTCAGTGGCTTAGTTGGCTGAGTGTCCAACTCTTGATTTCGGCTCAGGTCATAATCTCAGGGTAGTGAGATGGAGCCCCGCTTCAGGCTCTGTGTGTCAGGCTCCATATTCAGCACGGAGTCGGCTTGTGCCCTCCTTGTGCCCTCGCTACCCCCCCACCCCCGCCTGTGCGAGTGCACGTGCGCTCTCTCTCGCTCTCTCTCAAATAAATAAATAAAAAACTTAAAAAAAAAAATAAGTCTAAAGGACTCTAGAGTCGGCAAGCAATCTGAGGTTCTGGGGCTTCACGGGTTGCTACTCCACACGCACTGTAATTAATCCCACCTCTACGCCGATCACAGTCCCCTCCCCCACTGGGGGGACAGTTGCTGTGCTGCCCTTGTCATTTCCAACTATGCATTCTGAGATGCCAGTAATGGTGATGGCGGAGATGCCCATCAGGGATAAGGAAAGGAAGGACAATAGACAAAGAGAAGGAAAGGAAAATTAAGGGGCAAAAATGGGAGGTGGTGATGGAGAAATACAAAAAAAGCTTCTAGGGGCACCTGGGTGACTCAGTCGTTAAGCGTCTGCCTTCGGCTCAGGTCATGATCTCAGGGTCCTGGGATCGAGCCCCACATCGCGCTCCCTGCTTGGCGGGAAGCCTGCTTCTCCCTCTCCCACTCCCCCTGCTTGTGTTCCCTCTCTCGCTGTGTCTCTGAAAAAAAAAAAAAAAATTAAAAAAAAAAAAAAAAAAACTTCTAGTAACAAGTCTACTAATTTTCTATCCCATGGCGATTTTACAAAGGAAGAATTTTTAAAAGTCAAAAATTTTAAAGAGTTCAGTGTTACATACTATTTGAGTGCGTGCATGTGGACACCCCAGCCCATGCCTACCTTGCTGAGAGCCATTTTCCCCCAGATGAACTGTCCTGCTGGGCAGGCATGCTGACTTCATGCACACGACCCTTCAGATTCTCTAGGGGCAGGACTGGGTGGATTAAGAGTACTTGCTAACAAGTATTCTCTCTGGATGAGCTCAGCTTGCCAGACACGGTTACTGAGGCCATGCCCACATCCTCCTCTACAGGCTCTGTCTTTCAGCAGAGGGGGATGGGCATTATCAAGGAACACCTTGCAGCTGTGCAGACAGATACTCTTTTCAGTGACTGCCACTTTCTCCTGTCCCGCGTCTGGATCACCCTCCTCACAGCCTACAGGAAACTGGCAGGAGGCCACAGGCCCTGTGGTCTGACCAGAGTCTATCTTCCCAGCGACCCTCAAGTCTGCAGGGGCCTGTGTCACAGACTCAGGGAAGCTGTGCTTCCTAAACCCTTCTCCCCACCTCAGCATACCTAAAGGCCACAGCGTGCTCCCGCCAGTAGCCTTGGTTCAGTGTAATAGTACCAAGGAAGCCAGGGGACGTAGTCTGAAAAAGCCCCTGGATTGAAAATCACTATTCTAAAGGACCGACAAGATTTTATTTCTAGATAATTTGCTTTCTTCTTTTCTGAGCACAACCCAAAGAAACTGCTAGGGAAAGCTAAAAGTGAGAATGTTAACACCCTTGTCAACCAACCAACATTTAATGAGAACAGAACAAACAGAGGAGGGGGGAGTAGCTGACAGAAGACTCTGCTCTAGCCCCTCACCAGCTCCGGAGGGAGATCCTCTATAGGGAATGTCAAAAAATGTCTTCCCTTCAGAAAATCTCATGTCAATATCCCAGAGAGCCACAATTATTCATGTGACAAGCACTTACTAGATGTTTATTATCTGCCCCAGCTCCAGAGCATCCTTTTTCTAACATAGGCTCTAGTATCCGAGCATTTTCCTCCTCTCCTCTGTATAATCTGGCCTCACAGAGTTCACAAGGACCAGTGGCTCATCAGTCATGCGGCATCACTCCTCCCACGGGGATACGGAACTAGAAGACAACAACCAGCCAGGGAGGCCTGGAGTGGGGCTGCTCTTGGTGGAATCAGCACCTTACACCGCCAGACAGACAGGTTTCCCTCCCTGAGTCTGTGGTAAAAGAAACCCCTGCCCAGGAGGAAAACAGCCCTCCTGCGGTATCCAAACTCTGACAATTACAGGCCTGCCAATCCCAGTTCCCAGATCCTAAGTCGGGTCCTTCTTTAAAATTCCCATGCACTGGGGATTAAACAGCTTTCAATCGGCAAGGAAGGTTGGTATTTGAACTGAGAATTTTCTCTAAACCTCACATTGCAGACCAGTGAAGCTGCTGATGGCTCTGGCACGTTTCCCTAAATCAGGACTCAAAACCTTCTGTCTGTCTCTGGAGAACACCTCGGAGCTACATTCGCTGCAATAACCACAGAAACGGAGACCAGTGTCAGCGCCCCTCCCAGCGGGGGAGAGCGAGGCGGGAAGGCCACTTCAGTTCACCGCGTCCGCTCCAAGGGTTACCGACAAGGCACAGAGGCACCCTCTTTAGCCTCTGGAGGGAAAGGGGGGTTTGATGTGATTTATTCTGCAGGGTTAACTGTGTGAGGGGAGCCAGAGGTGAACTTAAGACACGGGGCTCTTCTTACCCTTTCCAGTGCTGCATGAAGCCATCTATCGCACTTGCACGCACAAGAAGAAACCCAGTCAGTGCGCTTGGTGAAGAAAGTACATGGGTGTCCCCAACCCCTGAGACCCAGCACACTCCAACTCAAAGGCTGACCTGGGTTAAATCTGGGTCCCAGGTCACTGGTCCTCTCAGAAGGCATTCACAATACCTCAGCGGACACTTCCTAAGCCGTGGCTGTCCTCAGGCTGCCCTGGCACCATGTGGACATTCTGTCACGTATGGGCAATGAGGGGGCACTGCTATGAACACATCACTGCTTCTCGTGCCTCTGTGCTTTGTGCTGAAGCCTCTGCTTGGAAAGCTCCAGCCCTGGGAACCTTTAAGACTCAGTTCAAATGACACTTCTTCCATGAAGCTTTCTACTGGACCTCTACCTGCCCAGACCAAACCGACAGCCCGCTCCTCTACAGTGTACCAGCAAACTGGCATGGAACTTGTCTGACTGCCCACTTGCCTTTCTCCCTCCTCCATACAGACTTAGTGCTGTGGGAGCGGCGACAAGGCCGTATGTATCTCTTTATCCCCGTGTGATGTGTACCGTTCCTGTAAATGTTGACGGAGTGAGAAGTGAGGGGAAGAGCAATGGGATTCTGCCAGAATCAAGCGGCTCCTGCAAGGTAAAAGATCTGGGGGGACTCAAACTGGCCACAAAATCTATGAGCACATAGCTGTCAGGAAAGTGGAAAACACTTTAGTTCCAAAGAACCACCTGAGGGCTGTCCCACCCTTCCCCAGGTGAGAATGTCTTCCTTGGCAGGACAGGCTCAAGCCCACTTCCTGCTCAGCAGCTGCTTCACCTGGCTCTGCACAGGCTTTCAGCCTCCGCTCTGGCTGACCAGCCGAGGGCCAGAGTCACAGCACGGCCGCCTGCAGATTAGCAGCAGATTCCTGGCCCTATTCAAAGTGGCTGACATTGGCTGAAGGGCTAGCAGGAAGGAAGCAGCGGACAGATGATCCTACTCTTAGCAGTGTGGCGTTTAGGCCTTCAGTTTCTCTGGACTTGGAGAAAGGTATATCCAGAGACACGTATGAGTCTGGTTTACCAATGGCCAGGTGGTGGGGAGCACCTGTAAGGACAGTGAGCTTCTGGGTCTTCTTCTCTGCTTGGCTTTTATAGGCAGCCAACTGACATCACTGCACTTTGGCTCTGATGCTCTCCCAGAAGGTAGTGCTGTGCTGGATTATTATTACCGTGATAATTGGATCCACCCTGCTTCTGTGCACTCTCATCCCTGGCCAATAACCAATCCTTTTTCCTCTCCATTAGCTTCCTTGTGCCTTGCCCCAAGATGCATCTTTTACCACAAGGACATTTAAGTCTCAAGTGGAGGGGCTCTGCAACCCTCAACACAGCAAGCGTCAAGGGTGATGAGATCACTTGGTTGAATAAGTGGATATGCACCAAGAAAGCATGGTTCAGTAGGGGAACTCACTCACCCATTTCCCCCATCTCTTTATTCAAATTCTCTCCAACTGGGAGACTAGCGGGTAGACATATTAGCATCCTCAAAGATTAAATTTCTCTCTCTAATTTAACATTATGTTCAATTTGTGTAATTAAGCTGTGACTTACTATAAAATGTGTGTTCTCATCAAGCATTCTCCAATTTGTCAATCTCTGACTTGTTCATCGCCTATTGATAACTGATTGTGTACCCAGCCCAAGATTTTTGCCAACACCTGGACAGCAACTGACCTGTCCTTAACAACAGCACCATCTAGTGATCAGTACAATAAACCTTCTGACCTTGTGTTTTCTACCCACATCCATAACCAAGGTACATACACTTAAATCTCCCCCTTTCCCGTTGCTCAAATACGTGAGTCCATTCTCCCTCAACTCTTTCTCACATGTTCATTACCTTTAACTCTCCTTCCTTTTTCCCCACTTCTCCCTCCTCTTCTTTAGCTTAAGAATCATTTATGTGACTCTCCTCCCCAACCAAAAAAATCGGCTTTGTCAGTCTTCTGTTGAGGGAACTCACTCACCTTCTTATTCACACCCACTCACCTTTTCGTTCCCTAATGAGGACCATTCGTCGTTCTTTCACTTCTGAGCTCAGATTATCTACCATCTTATTAATGCAATTGTCCAGAACCAGGGAGTGAGTTTTGGACTTGATGTCCTTCCGACAAATGGGGCATTCTACCTTCCGCTTCATCCACTCATTGATACAGTAGGAGCAGAAACTGTGGGCACAGTTCAAGGTGACAGCCTACAATGGGAATGTGAACACACACATCAGAACCGTCATGCTTGCTTTCCCAGGGAGGTTGTGATCTCAAAGCTAGGACAAGAGTTCATTTCCAAGGCCAAATGGAAATTTAACCCTAATCCCATCTAAAGGGCTTACAGAGGGTATTAGAATTGTTCTTGGGGCTGGGAGATTTTAAGTCAGATGGTTCATCTTCGTTCTCAAAGGTAAGTTCAGATTTGTCTGTCTCGTTCCACCAACTCAGACGACACTGCCAAGGCAGGTTAGCTACCTTGCAAACAAACGTCACTGGACACAAGTAGGGCTAGTAAGCGTGTGAATGGTACAAATACATCACTAATTCTCTCATGGAAAACAAATGTATAACCTGCTAATGGAGAATGAGAGCTTCAATTTTAATAGATGATGGGAAGCACACTCTGAATACTCAGTATATAGAATGGTAGGAGGCAGCATCTATACTCAAAAAAACTTAAAAAGTAAAATACATGTAAAAGACAACTAAAAAGTCTGGGGAAAAAGAAACTAAACAATGGGAAAAATGTAATGGATTCACTGACAGTGACTGAACCCTTAAGTAAATAAGCCTGAGAAGAGAGGGAAAGCAGAAGGGAGTCTAAAGCTGAGGAGCTCCTCCGAGTCACTCCAATGGTCAGATGTCTACCAGGGCCCTTTTCACTTCTGAAAATATAAACCGTGCTCTTCACTATTCTTGTTTATGTACATCTCCTAAAGATGTTTTTCTTTACATCTTTAGGAGATGTACATAAACAAGTTTTATGTTTTTCTGAGGCTCAAAAGTCTTCATTCCTGCTTTTAGGATAGTAGTGGAAAATAGAAATTATGCATTTTTCAAATGCCAAGTCAAGCACAGAAAGCCAACTAGGAGGTATTTTGTTAACTATATGAGATAAATCTTCACAAACAGGACTAAAAACCTGTCTGATTAAAATAAAACCTCTTTCCAACACTGACTTTACAAGGTCACCATAGAAAAGGTCAGGCAGTCTGCAGTAAACAAGGCGTGGGTCAGGTTGTTTGTCTGTTCTGTCTGTGGAGATGTTCCGGGTGGGCTAACTCATCACCCAGCCCAACATCCCTCCCCTTGCCTTCCTCTAGCAGAGCCCTGTCAAAGCCACACTGAGTCCCTCCAAAGTAGGGGATCAAATGACTAGAAACAATGAGGGAAATGATGACCTGAAGTCAAACTGGATCCAGAGCAAAAGAAACAGATCTACCCAGGACAGATTTCTCAGGAGGCTAATAGACTCAACCTCACTACAGACTACCAAAGACAAGGAAGGAATGCGTGCATGCATTTTCTTTTTTAAAGAAGTCTGAAAAACACTGTCATTTAACAACTTGAGTTAAGATGAGTGGTGTAAGATGAACTGGTCACAAATGCAAAAATTGGACATGGTAACAAATGGTAACCTAGGAGATGTTTTCGTTTTCACAGGGAGCCTCAAAGTCCCGGAAATATGTTCCATTTGGCTGAATTCCCAAAGTGGTCACACGTCAGTGACATTTACTACCCTGTTAAAGGCTGCACGAACTATCCGCCCACTCTCAGCACTGCGCCCATTCAGAGTAAAGAAAGAGAAGCTTTATTGAGCAGCTTTACTCTGATACCTCAAAAATCTAATGCCACGTCGCCCCGTTTTCTCCCAACAACAAAGAAATAAAGGCTTTATTGCAGCTAAAAAGAGCGACTGTACCAAATAAACACTCAACAACACACAAAATAAAAAGATCAGTAAAGGTAAAGAAGACTACAAAAGACAAATGAGACATGGCCACCTTTCGAGGTCACTTTTGAGGTCAGATAACTACAACAGATTCCTAGAATAAAAATCTCTTAATGTTTCCCTATAGCAGAACCTGTGCAGCCGAGGCTCCGTTCAGGGTTGAGAGGAGTAAGAAGGCATGAGCCACTGCTTGTAATTACCTCAATGAAGTATTCTGAGCAAATAATACACTGGAGCTCATTCTCTAGCACGTCATTCACGTGGCTAAGCACTTCCTCCTTCTGTGCTTGCACCTTCTCCTTCTCTTCCTGCAAAGACACACAATCCCATCTGTCATTTGGGGGAACCGACAAGAATGCAAAACAGGACAGGGAGCAGGTTAATTGTCTGGAATAGGATTCAGGAGTCTAAACAAAATATTCAACCTGGCACAGCAACAGGAGAAATGAAACCCTTTCCCAGAGGATTATGATTTCTCAGAACTGCTTTCTAATATAGGGCAATGGCTTCCTTTCTTTCCTCTCTCCACTTTTTCTGTATTTGCATTGTAGGTCTCCTTCCCCAGAACTAACCAAATGAGAAAAACTGAAGGTAGCATGCAGACCACCCAAGACTAGAATGAGGATTACATATCCTATAACTAACCGCAGTTTAGAGGTGATATAAAATCATCCCAAGCAACCAAGAACTTACTGGACACGAAAGCAGACATGAAAGACAGGCCAAAGAGGCAGGAAGCCTGAATTAGTTTATAAGGTCCCCTGTGTTCCTTGCAGCTGCCTCTTCTACAAAATAAGGCTAATACTTATACTCCTCCCTGGAGGCAGGAGGCTGAGAGGGCCTCTTCCAGGCCCTTGGGGATCTAAGCTCTATGATGCTTGCCACCTCCACCTCCTGCAGAGGTCTGCAGTCCAATTTCCCTCTGCTTCCCCCAAGAGGTCAGACCACCTGTGGACACACTTTTTGGGAAGGATCCTAGGTATGTTCTCTTGAAGCAAACATCTATTTATTTATTTATTTTTAAAGATTTTATTTAGTTATTTGACACAGATAGAGACCAAGAAAGCACAAGCAGGGGGGGGGGGCGGCAGAGGGAGAAGCAGGACCCCCACCGAGCAGGGAGTCCTATGTGGGGCTCGGTCCCAGAACCCTGAGATCAGGACCTAAGCCGAAGGCAGACGCTTAACACTCTGAGCCACCCAGGTGCCCCGCAGACATTTATTTAAGTCAGCACCTCATCCCCTAAACTGAAAGTGTCAGGAGCCCCTGAGGGGAAAGCTAAGGCCATTTAGGGTGTATCTCGGTGATTAATTTTTCATTTTTTTTAAAGATTTTATTTATTTGACAGAGAGAGAGACAGGGAGAGAGGGAACACAAGCAGGGGGAGTGGGAGAGGGAGAAGCAGGCTTCCTGCTGAGCAGGGAGCCCGATGCGGGGCTCGATCCCAGGACTGTGGGATCATGACCTGAGCCGAAGGCAGATGCTTAATGACTGAGCCACCCAGGCGCCCCAATTTTTCATCTTTTATTGTCTCTTTTAATCAAAGCAAAGACTGTCACACTGCTTAGGGCAGTGAAGAGGGTCTGGACCCATTTTAACTAAAGTCAAGTTCCCTGAAAACTTACAAATTGCCAGGTTTAAAAAGATGTGGTTTTTTGGAAGTTCAGAAAGAAAGTACTATGTGATTTAAACAGAGGATAAGGATCTCAAACCAAATGAAAGTTGAGTCTCCTCCTTTCTGTATTCTGCTCCAGGTCCGTCTGTGGGGAGGGGTGGGCTGAGAGATGCAGTCAGCCTTAGGCATTAAGTTTAGGGCAGAGGTTCCAAACCGGTGGCCTGTGGACTGGATCTGGCTGACAGATTTGTTTAGTTTGGCCCTCAGGGTATTAAAAAACAAAACAAAAAAACCTTGAATTTGTTGCTAATATTTAAAATTGAAATAGTTCACATAAACATTTGGATTTCCATCTTCTGTGGAAAAGTCAGAAGATCTGACAACAGTGGGCCTGCATTTCTGGATGGCAACAACTGGCTACAGCAGAGAAGAGCTGCCTCTCGGGGGCGGGGATGGGCAAGGGGGGTGGCAAGTGCCCCTGGCTGGTGTGCCTCTGTCCTCACAGCTCCCTACTGTGACCCTGCACCAAGGCCACTCCACTCACTTCTATTACCAGTCTACCCTGGAGGGCACCTGAGTTTAGAACCCCTAATTTAAGCATTCCACTGATGTGATGTGGGAAATAATTATCTACATGCATCAGGATGAACTGTTTCTCGACTATACCACCCCTTAGCCTGTCTCAGTGAAACACTCTGAAGGAGCATCTACCACAGCCAAAGGATGAGACTGCAGGATGAGAGTCTCATTCCCAGCATTTCGCTTCTGAATGAGGGAAGGAAAAAAATGTCTTAGAGGCAGACCCTTCTATAGGCCTGAATAATTTTACGCATTATTTCCCCTGAGGCAGAGAATTGCCATAATCTCTCTCTTCATTCACCATTGCAACCCTTGCACTGTTGAAAATGCTGAGTTGCATGTACTAACCAAATTCTAAACCTTCATCTTCTTTCTAGTACCTTGGTCTGTTCCAATTCTTTGTTCTTGGCTTGAATGACTGCTTCAAAGTCCTTCTTGCTGCGATTTAGTTCTTCCATTAGAGCCCGATGCTGCAGAAATGTAACAGATACATATTCAAGATGAGCTTATACTGCATCTTTCCTTTTAGCCACACACGAGCCTGCTCCCTCCATCAATGGCTTTGGTTCAAGGGATCAATGGATTGGCAACTTCAAGAATGCCTCTGTTCCTTCAGGACAGCCCACTTACCTGCTGGTTTTCTTCAGGGAAGGGGGAAGCTAGGGAGGGAGGTCATCAAATCCATTAATCCCTCTGGAAATAACCCAGCCTCAATGGCCATCCAAATCAACTAAAGAACTTACACTGCCCTCCAGAGAGTCTGATTCTGTAGGTTTGCCGGGGGGGGGGGGGGGGGAGACACAGGAATGTGCATTTTTTTTAAAAGCCGCCCAAGTGATTCTGGGAACCAATGCTCAAGAGCTGGTAAGTAATCTGAGGCTACCTAGCACTGGGAGTGGCTTTTAAGAAATAATCAGGGAGAAATGGAATGTCTAGATAATCATTTTTGTTGAAATAAAAAAGACCTTTAACCTATTTATTCTACAAATCACATACTACGTGCTTGTAAGGCAGTGCTGCCTGAACCCTGCCTGTGTCTTCTGGAAGCTGGCACACCCAAGAGCTAATAGCTCAATCATTGTGACTAACTGCCTACACTGAATGTCAAGAGATTCTACTTCTATGAAAATTTCTGAGCACCCTTGTGCTTAAGCGTAGCTTACACTTTAATTCTCACCTCAAATCCCTTCTTAAAAAGAGTGGAATAACGGTAAGTTTTCTGAAAGGATATTACTCAAGAAACAAATTTTAAGATGTGTGGTCTCCCTCCAAAAAGCAATTATATCAGAAGGCCTGGGTATTCATCTTGACCACTGATTAGATGTATGTGCCTAACTTACTCATCTATAAAATGGGACAACAGGTGCCCCTCCTGCATCAGTGTTAAGAAAATAAAGTAACAGATATTAAAGCATCTGGAAAAGTTTTTAAAGCTCTATGTAGGGGTGCCTGGGTGGCTCAGTCGTTAAGCGTCTGCCTTCGGCTCGGGTCATGATCCCAGGGTCCTGGGATCAAGCTTCACATTGGGTTCCCTGCTCTGCAGGAGGCCTGCTTCTCCCTCTCCCACTGCGTGCTTGTATTCCCTCTCTTGCTGTGTCTCTGTCAAATATATAAATAAAATCTTTAAAAAAAAAAAAAGCTCTATGTAAACGCAAGTTTTTCTAATTGCCTAGTAAATAAAAAAGAACTGCTATAGAGGGACCAACAGGGTGGACCAAAAAACCACCACTGTTTCAGTTGAGAGAGTGGTATGTCCCTAGGCATGTTGTTATAAACCATGACCTAAAAGTATCCCATTTTAGACTAATGAATGGAGACTGGCCAACTACCTCATGCTAAATGTTTTCCTATCTCTCAGGACAGGGTGAGGAGTTGTGGGTCCAAGGTACTCAATGATCCCTTGGGGATTTCCAAGTAGCAGAACCTTACTCTTTTCCAGTCAATTTCAAAACAATATTGCAATACAATTTAATAATGCTCTAAATGGGAAATATGCCTAGTTTCCCACCCTAGAAAACAAGCTTAGAAAATAAAATTCCAAAAAGACTGAATTAATTTTCACCCAAGGCTTTTCAAGGCTATTTGTACACCCCTTAGGGAAATCAAGGCAGGCATCCCCCCAAGCTCATAATAATACGGGGCTATTAGCATTCAAAGAAGGTTGGGAGTTAGATATGCAAGAAAAGAACGTAAGGAAAATTCTCCTAGACAAATTCTAATGCAATTGCTCACTCTTCTCAAGGAGATTTGAACCATCCCGCTAACCTCCTGACAAAACTTGCATCAAATTCCTGCTCATAAACACATTAAAGATGGAAGATAAAGCAGGTTTAAAAGATGCAAGGTTTAAAAGACTATCAGATGATAGTCAAGTTACATGAAATAAATTACAGGCAATCTTTGAAGGGAATTTATTCCTGTGAGCCTTGACCTTTCAGTAAATCGCTATGCTTTGCTAACTGTCAAACTGCACTCTCAACCTGACCTAAAATGCTTAATTGGAACATTCCTGAATGGTTTCTGGATGGCTTCAGCTCAGGAACAGTGAGGTAATAAAGACCCTTGCAGACGCTGGTGGCCAAGTCATAGATTGAAATGCCCCTCTGCTGGCCTCACCTTTCTGGAAGCACAGGCATTTCCCCCAGAGAGCCTCCTAACTGCTAAAGGCTCCATCCCATCTTCACTAGGGCAACGTCTGCTCAGATGAAGACCTAAGTTTTCATGCTGAGTCCTGGCATGTCTGTGAGGCCCAGTCTCCAACCTGATGGTGTGAGCAGCCGCTCGTCTGCAGAGTGGAGATCTGCAGAGGTGTGTGCTAAGCACAAGAGGCAGCCAGCGGCCACGGGAAGCTGCAGCCCACTACAATCCCAGTACGGTGGCAAGAAATAAGTTACCTCCTGCAGAGCCTGGGCCAACTGTTGCTTCAGGTCCTCTTCTCCTTGCTCCTTCTCCAAACCCTGCAAAGCCAAAAACAAAATGGAAGGTTTTCCTGCAGGGAGGGGGATAAAAGAAACAAAATCTAGCAACAAGCAGAGCCGACTGGCTTCTGTGAGCATCTGGAAACAACAGGGGGCAGGGAGCAGATGGAAAATCTCCCATTTTACTTTAAGTTGTTGGCAGGAAGGGATTTGAGCAGCGTGAACTACTTACTCAAACACTGCACACCTCAGGGCTGTCACCTTCAAGCTACCACCCAAGTTGTTCTGGAGAGAACCCCTTGGGTAATACTCCGAGTCTCCTTCACTGGTTAAAACCGTGACTCCCAGAAAGATGTAAACTGAGAGCTTCGAAGCCACCAAATATCTAAACTCAGATATAATCCCCTAGGTTGACACTCAAAAGCTCCACCACGTTTCTTCCCTCGATTCTGGCCGCCCTCCTAGTGTGAGTCTCTATCACTTCTAGCCCATAAACTGCTTCTCCTCCTTGCTACAACTTACGCTGTTTTCTCCATCAGCCCCCTCTGATATGGATGCCTTCCACATCATCGTTGCCCTATGTCCAGCACCTTCTACAAGACCCTCTAGGCCCTTCCCTCTTTAAGAACTACCTGCCCATTTAATATGCTAACTGGAAATTATTCTCTAATTTAAATATATAAACTTAAAACTCTCCTATTTTACATGTATAATATATCTCATTTCTTGAACAAGATTTATTTCTTAATGGCAAAAACCCTTTATTAAGCATCTTCAAAACCACCTGAACTCCAAGTATAGAACACCAGGCAATGTAGGTGCTCAAAAAAAAAAAAAAAAATCTGTGTGAAGCAACAACAGTTAAATGAGCTTTAGAACAATTAGTAGGAGTAGAATCCTTAGGGCTTGGTGGCAGAGGGAAATGCAACTCATAAACAAAGGACCAGATACAGTTCACCTTGAGCTATTTATATATGACCCTCAAATACCCTAGAAATCCTCCAAGCCAGTCCTTTCTGCCTTTCTTTACCATTTTGATATAGAAAAAGATTTTAAAGCTATATCCTGAAGCATGACCAAAGCAGCCACAAATATTAATTAATAATAACTCTTGTTCCTGAACACATTAGCCTTTAAAGAAGGTTCTGCTCCGGTGAAGGTGTCATACACTAAATATGAAAAGATGAACTCCCTCCATTAACTTCAAGAACTAGTCCAGGGCAGTAAGGGAAGCAAAAAGGTACACATAAGCAAGCAGTGTATAACCTCAGAAAGACCTATTTAATCCATGGCTTTTGCTAATGCTACCAGTTCAAGGGGATAGCAGAGATTAGAATGAAATTTATAAATTGTTCAGAAATAAGCCAACACTACTGGTTGTTCCTTGCCCTGAGTAAAGTAAACAAAACAGAAAAGCTTATTCACTTCAATCCTGATTGGTCCTTTTTATTTCTAAGTCAACAACGGGGAATTCTTGACATTCAATATTACCTGAGCAAGTAGGTGGGAGTAAACGCGTGCCTCTTGCCAGATGGGAACTGACATTTTGAGCAGGGACCAGGATCAGCTCTAGCCTAGAAGCTTTGTGCAAGAGTTTGCAATCTAAGCAAATGACTCAGGGATGGAGACACATTTGGTCTTACCCGGACACAGCTAAGACGGTCATTATTCGACCCTCCTCCTAAAGGCACTGGGGAAGGTGCTTATCACTCAACCCAACAACTGAATCACAGTATACCTGGCCCCTCCTGTGCTGGATGCTTAGGATAGAAACAAAAACATTTTCTGCCTTTCTAGGCTCCCACTTCCTAGGTTAACTACAGAGTTAACTAATCATCAGAGCTAGTAAGTTGCCAGGCACAACAAGGGCAGAGTTACCACCTGACCCATCGCTGCCTTGGGGCTAAGTGATTTGGCTTTGACACAGCAAAGAAATTCATAAGGACCACTATTGGTTTAACTGAGTGTACTGTGGTTCTGTGGCCCCCTGACCTTCATCCAACCTCTCTCTGAACTTACCTCAGTTCTCAGGGGCCTCAGCTTTACACCCTGAGATCAGTTATGTCCTGGCTAGCCATCTACCTTACCCCATCATGGCACCACACTCTGGCTCTTGACCATCATGCTGAAGTCTTAACACTTTATGCTACCCCCTTGTCCCTCTCAAAGTCCTTTGTTTCCATTCCATCTCCTGTCCCTGGCACTCAAAGCACGTGGTCCCTGACCCAGAAACACAGAGCTGTGGCCAGAGGCTCACCAAGGGCCTGCCCATCCCTGAGGAGCACTGGCGTCCTTTCCTCCTGTGTGGTACCTGGAGATGCTGCTCCTCTTCCTGGAAAGTCTTCTCTAGCTGCTCCACTCTGGCCTGCTGCTGGGCCTGCTCTGCACACAGCTGGGACTGTAAGTCCTGCAGCTCCTGCTCCATTTTCACAATTCTGTTTGAGTTCCCTTTTTGGGTCTGCTTTTTCACCTTCAAGACAGCTACCTGTTTTTCCTGCATTTGTATTTTCAGCTTCAGAATCCTGGACATGGTCACCCTGACTAGCTCTAAGCTGCTTTGAGATGCTGACGGGTTTGAGGCTTTCTGCTTCTTAGGATGAAGCTCTATGACTTTTGCGGAGCCAGGGTGAACATGAGCCTCTGTGGCCTTCTTCCTCGGCTCAAGAGAAGTCAACTTAGGATCCAGATATTCGGAGAGTTGACTGGCCACTTCACCTTTCCCATGAGACTTCACTGGTTGACCAAGTTCACAAGACACTTTATTTATTTTGGATTTCAAATTTGAGGGGCCTTCAGCTCCAGAACCCTCCAATTCATCCAAACTAAATTTCCTTTTAGTTCTCAATCCCCTATTTTTTCCCGTCATCTGGTCATTCTTTGGGGCAAGACAAGGATACATCCTCTCCCGGTCTTCTTCAGTAACTTCATATTCATACTCTGCATTCTCCTTATTCTCCAGAGGTACCCCGAGCTGGATGTGGTCTCCCTTATGGATAGAATAGACCTTTAAAGGTTCTAGACGTTCTCTGTTCAGCCAAACACCATTCAGACTCTGGAGAAAGGGAAATAAAGACGAAATAAGCTTCATGATTTTCTTCCTCTTAATGGAATTTTTCCTGCTGCTGCAAAACCTTCTGCCTTTTCAGAAGGAAAACCCTTGAGAACAAATAGAAAAGGTTCATAAACCACCACCCTTAGAAACAGCATTCTTCCAACAGCTCTGGCTTTTTACCTACATTTTACATTCATGCCTCCACAGAGAACTGCTGGTATAATAGGCAGGAATCACCTTATTACTGGCAGATGAATTACTCAACTGCAGCAGCATTAAAAGAAACTGCAGTTGAATAGCTCCTATTGACCTAAACTGGGTGCAATGGCCCAAGACAGGAAAAACAGCTATTAGCAAAGGAAGCAGCGTCTAATGATGAGGTTCAAAAGGTAGGCTTAGCCAGGAAAGTCACACATGCACTGTCTCTGAATGTGGCCCCCAAACACACTGGTGAATGAGCAAAGCACTTCCCAGTATACATAAACCTAAAAAGACTGTATCAGTACCTCGTACCGGGATCTAACCCAATTAATAGCCCCAGAGGTCCACTGGGGAACACAGCATAGTGGTTAAGAGTTGGTGCTCTGGCTCAGACAGACTTGAGTTCACAGCCCAAATGCACCACCTTGGGTTTATGAGTTGCCTGGCCTTCAGCACTTTACTTAACCTGTGTCCCAGTTCTGTCTGCAAAATAGGGATAGTACAGTTCCTTACTCATACCACTCCGTAAGGAATGAATGAAATAATAATACATGTAAAACACCGAGCACAGTGACTCATATATAACAAATACTTGATAAATATTTACTTTAATGACTTAAATTAAACCACAGTGTAGGGGTTGAGAGCATGGACCCTGGAGTCACAGTGCCTAGACTTGTAATCTGGCTTCATCACTCAATAGCTGTGTGACTCTGGGTAACTTTCTTAACCTCTCCATGCCCCAGTTAACACATCTATAAAATGAAGGATAATAAAAGACTCTCCCGCATGGATTTTGTGTAGATTTAATGAGATGACATATGTAATGTACTGAGAAAAGTGCCTGACACATGGTAAGCATTATGTAAGTGTTCACTACTATTATTATGTTCTGGCTCAATCGGCTTACCAACAGTCATTTCAATTCTGTGCTCAGCATCTTGCAAGGTAAATATACCGAGCACAAAAGTAGAAGATATGAAAACAACTTTTAGTAGCTGACTATATGGAAAGGAAAACACGAGGGCACATATAAGTAAATATGGGATTACAAAGCACAGCCTATAAATGCAAAGGACTATCATGTAGAGCTGGGCCAGAGAAGAGATGCTAAATGGCGATGACAGGTTCTAAAACAGACTTGAAACAAATGCAGGATTTAAAGTTTAAAGAGACGGGGGCGGGGGGTGCCTGGCTGGCTCAGTCGCAAGAGCATGGGACTCTTGATCTTGGGGTCGTAAGTTCAAGCCCCACGTTGGGAGTAGAGATTACTTAAATAAATAAATTTGGAAGGAAGGAAGGAAAGAAAGAAAGGAAAAGGCAAGTGGGCATTTTAACCCATTTTAAGAACTTATCCCCCTTTCTTGCTGTGTCTGTCAAATAAATAAACAAAATCTTTAAAAAAAAAAAACAAAAAAGGGGGCGCCTGGGTGGCTCAGACATTAAGCGTCTGCCTTCAGCTCAGGTCATGATCCCAGGGTGCTGGGATTGACCCCTGCATTGAGCTCCCTGCTCCGCGGGGAGCCTGCTTCTCCCTCTCCCACTCCCCCTGCTTGTGTTCCCTCTCTCACTGTGTCTCTCTCCATCAAATAAATAAAATCTAAAAAAAAAAAAGAACTTATCTTTGGGAGACAGTCCAGAGATGAAGGTCACATCTGAACTGGGACTAAGACTATGTTCAAGTTGGTAACTAAAGCTACCTCCTCACAGCTAGAAAAGATGCCTGGTCAACCCAAATATGAGGGATGGGGGCTTGACTACAAGGCACAGAGGATGAAGACTAGAGTTTGGATCTCAGTTCTGGGTTGGTAGTAGGCCCTTGCTTCTTGTTTTATATTATGTGGCTGGAGGGGAGAGAGGAAGAGAAAAATGAACACAGATACATACAGAAAGACTGGCTTTAACTCACTGCCTTGGGCCTAACCTGGCTTATCTGGCTAACTTCTCCCAACCTTTCTATTCATATTCAGCCTGAGAAATTATGAGAGTGTTGAGTTCTGCTGACTTCTGAAACAACACAGGCAGAAATAAAAAAGGAGGGGGAGGGAGGCCAAAAGACTCTATAGCAGTTCTATAGCAGAATAGTTAATTACAGATTATACACAGGAAAAGGGTCTCAGGGAAAGTATTATGACACAGGAGGCCACCTATTGCCAAGGTACAGATATTTAAGAAAAATCTCAAAGACAAAGAGAGGGTTAAATAAAAGAAGAAGGTTAGAGAAGCAGCCCAAGTCTGGAGCAAATAAGGAACCACTAAAAAACTGGGGTGAACTTTTAAGAGGTACTGCAAACCCTTCCCTAGATCCTCCACAGTAACCCGCCTCCTTCAGAGCCCTTTAGATCCAGAAAATAAACTCTCAACATTTTCCCATCCCATTTTACCCTTGGATCCATCTGTTTATCCATTCATCACTCCTTGGTGACATCTAGTGGTATACTTTGGACCACAGCCCCAAGTCAGGTCTGTTCACAAGGTGACTGTAGAAAAGGTTGAAAATACCATGACTGTATGAGAACAGTCGAGTATTGCCCAGCATATGATCTTAAATACAATGGTTTAAATAAACCAAACTGTGTTCAAGCCTTTTTTTTTTTTTTTAAGATTTATTTGAGAGAGACAGAGATGGCAAGAGAGAGCACATGAGCAGGGAGGAGAGGGAGAAGCAGACTCCCCGCCGAGCAGGGAGCCTGACGCTGGGCTCGATCCCAGGATCCTGGGATCATGACCTGAGCCAAAGGCAGACGTTTAACCAACTGAGCTACCCAGGCACCCCTCAAGCCTTTCTTGCTGTTGGTTTTCACAATCCCCAGTTTGAGCACTATCAGCAACAGCAAAGTGATAACCAAAGAAAAGCCTGCCCAGTGACTCCTAGCCATCGATGGGGAAAAGGTGGGATAACCAGCACCCACGTAAACGCCAATTACTTCACTTGATGCTCAATCTCTGCCCAGCGTCTTTAATCAGCTATTGAGGAGAGTGGAAACCCAAAGCCAACAGGCAATGTTTTCTCACAGTTCACTAAATGATTTATGTAGCCCAGTGGTTCTCAACCTTGACTGTCCAGTGAAATCACCTGGAAATGTTTAAAAGAAACACTGACTGGGCTAATTGGTCTGAGATGGGGACTAGGTATCAGGATTTTTAAAGTAAAGTTGCTTTTTTTTTTTAAGATTTTATTTATTTGGTGCGTCTGGGTGGCTCAGTTGTTAAGCCCCTGTAGAGCTCCACATTGGGCGTGCAGCCTGCTGAAGATTCTCTCTCTCCCTCCCCAACCCCCTTTAAAAAAAAAAAGAAAAAAAGACAGCCATCTTCAAACCAGGAAGTGAGTTCTCATCAGAAACTAAACCTGCCTGCCTAATCACTGATCTTGATGCCTACCAAACTCCCGAACTGTGAGAAGTAAATGTTTGTTGTTTAAAAAAACAAAAAAACTGCCAAACTGTTTTTCAAAGTGGTGGTATCACTGTGTATTCTCACTTGCGGTGTTTAAGAGTTCTAGTTACTCTGCATGCTCACCAGCATTTGGTATTAGAAATTCTTTACTAAAGCATAATATACAAACATAAAAGTGCACAAATCATAAATGTACAACTAGATGAATAATCACAAAGTGAACATCTCAGTGTAACTACAAGGTTTAAAAAAAAATTCCACATTCTCAGCATCCCAGAATGTCCCCCCACCCCCCACCCCTACTTCCCTCTAGCCCCTAAGCCCCTCCCCCTCCATAAGGGGACTACTAGTGTGGCTTAACATCACACACTAGTTTTGCCTAGTTTGGACAATTATATAAATGGCATCATATAATATGTATTCTTTTGTGTCTGTCTTCTTTCACTCAATACTGTTTGTGAGAATAATCCATGCTGTTGAATATAGCAGTTCATTCATATTCATTCTAGTATAAGGTTTCACTGTAAGATTGTATCTACTGTTGATGAACACCTGAGTTGTTTCCTGGCAGTGAAATTATTGTCAGAATATGTGCAACTGTATATATATATGCAACTGTAATAAATGCCAAATAACTTTCCAAAATGGTTGTACCAACTTATACTTCTACCAAAAGACTATTTGCCCCCATCCTCGCTAATGCCTAGGATGGTCATTATTTAATTTTAGCCACTCTGGCGGGTATGTAGTGGTATTCCATTGTGGTTTTAATTTGCATTTCCCTGATCACTAATGAGGTTGAACAACTTCTCATGGATACTGAACATCTGGACATAATCTTTTGTGAAGTGCCTGGCTCTTGCCCATTTTAAAAACTGGGTTATCTTTCAGGGCACCTGGGTGACTCAGTTGTTAAGCATCTACCTTCGGCTCAGGTCATGATCCCAGGGTCCTGGGATAGAGCCCTGCGTCGGGCTCCCTACTCTGCAGGAAGCCTGCTTCTCCCTCTCCCCCTGCTTGTGTTCCCTCTCTGTGTCTCTCTCTGTCAAATAAATAAATAAAATCTTAAAAAACAGGGCGCCTGGGTGGCTCAGTTGGTTGGGCGACTGCCTTCGGCTCGGGTCATGATCCCGGAGTCCCGGGATCAAGTCCCACATCGGGCTCCCGGCTCAGCGGGGAGCCTGCTTCTCCCTCTGACCTTCTCCCCTCTCGTGCTGTTTCTCTCTCTCTCTCTCTCTCTCTCTCTCTCTCAAATAAATAAATAAATAAATCTTTAAAAAAAAAACAAACTGGGTTATCTTTCTTTTTCTTATTGATCTGGAGTTCTGTACATATTCAAACATAAATCCCTCATCGGTTATGAGTAGCAAATATCATCTTCCACTCTGAGTTTACCTTTCCCTCTCTGAATGGTGTCTTTCGATGAATGGAAGTTCTTAATTTTAATGTGATACCAGCAGTATTAATTAGAAGAACCCCAGGTAAGCACAAAAACTGGAAATGGGGTTGAGAGCCACTGCTCCAGCTGCTGGACAACCAGAAGCTGAACTGTCCCAAGCAACAAGGTTTGTTCACAGACGATTGAATTCACCAGACACATTAAATGCCAGAGCCTGCAGACATGAAGGTAGGAATCACCAGGGAGCACACGAATAACAACATGAGAAGAATGAGAAAGGTTCAAACAACATGTCTGAGCCTCGAGGACTGAAGGCAAGTAAACCCACCAAGGCATTTCAGACTGACTCCGAAACAACAAATTTTCTGAATGAGCTGGATATTAATACATAAGATGAGCCATCTGAAGAGCTTTTCAACTGAAATGTACACAACGACAACATTCTGTGTGCAGAGTCAGCAGTCCCCCAGGGTTTTTCTTTTTTTAAGTCAATTTAAACTAAAATTGCATTTGTTGCAATTTTTAGGTCTGTACTTAAGCTTTCACTTTCTGGCCATTCCAGCATATAAGAGAGACCATTTAATGAAGAGAGAGTGTAGTTCTGAGTTTTGAATTATTTGAAATCTCTACCTCTTGAAAAGACTTGGCAAATGACTTCAAATATGACCATAACAATAATGTCCTGCATCTGAAATTCAAATCCTTCATCAGAAGAGGACTGCCAAGGCATCATGCCAGAAAAAAGCCACAAAGAAAAGGAGCATCTGTTAAGGAAAAAAAAAGGCAGGGGGTGGGGGGGGGTTGGTGCTTTTACCTGTAAGAACAGTTGCTCCATCAAAACACTCGAGTCACAGCTTCTCTTAAAAATCAGTTACCTCACAAATGGAATCACAGCTAAGAGGCTTAAACCAGAAAAGACTTGGAAGAATCTGCAGCCTGCCTTCTCTCTGTATTATGTCTGAGCCCTAAGAGAGGAGTCTCATGGTAACAACAGCCTTCAAAGAAAGGGTATAACGGCAAATGCTGGAGAGCGGCCCAGAAGCAGTCATGATCTGTGGCTGGCGTGGGCTGTCTCTGTGTCCCTAAGGCTGACATTCAAGGAACACTAAAACCAGTCAGCTGGTGGCTTCCCAACCTCTCAAAATCTGCTATCCCATAAATGGAACACATCCATACTGCACATAATCAAGGAGAGAAGCACCAGAGAACTCACCCCTCTAATACTGCAACCCCATTTCTCAGATAACCAACTCTGATAAGGAAAGCATCTTTTCCTAAGGTGGTTTGATATAAGCTACTGCAGGGGCTTTAAAACCTGGCATCTATGACTTAGATATGCATCATTAATTTTTTTTAATCATACAACTGGTACAGGTTTCCCCTGATATCCAAAAGTAGAGCGTTCCCAAGCCAATGGTGTAAAGCAAAGAAGCAAAGAAGCAATCACCACTAACTTATATGGAAAATTTTTTTATTGTTCCCAGACCCAAAATATAACCTCTCTTAGGCTTTTCTGATACCTTAGGACATCGCTTGCTAACAGATGCACAGAATAAATCGAGATTAAAGCACAGATGCTCCCAGATACAGTTCAAAGCTGTGGCACCTTGATGCTGAGATGCTGAGTGTAGTCCCCTGGGAAAGAGCTTAGCAGGGCCACTCTCAGTGCTCTGGTGCGCGCTGCCTCTATAACAGCTCACTGCAAAACAAATGTTAAACACTATTTTTGCCCTTTTTTTGTAAAAGAAATCTTCTGATTCTTTTTTGTAAAAGAAATCTATTTCTTTTCGTTAGCAAATACAGGCACCAATGTAGGTCTTTTGTAAAAGCGAAGTGTAGGATAGATAATGTGAACTTTCCAAAAGCGGAGCATACCTGTAGAGCAAATCAGAGTACTTCACTGGAATTTGACAACAGGATATGGTAGAGACTTATTTGAGGCTGGCTCATTCACTCACTCAACCAGTTAGAAGGCATATATCGGGTCTCAGATTCCTCTCTTCCCAGAAGATGTTAAACTTGATCATCTCTGAGGCCCCCTTTTCAGCACCAATCTCTATTGTGCTCCTAACGCCTTGCGAAGCGTACCAAACCAATTTACTTAGCACTTATACCCTCTCCTTCAACACAATGCCAACTCAACTTCATCCTAGTCAGGAAGGTAGTTTCTCAACAGTTTAAATCCAGCAGTTTTAAAAGCATGCAAAATGAGGCAGGCCTGCGGGATACCTGTGATATTGTGAATTATAATAAGAAATATATATTTGGTCTTTATCCCTGTTTCTAGCACAGAGCTCCTAAAAACTCTTGGAATTTCCTAAGTGGTGAGACAAAAAGGTGTCTTTTATTATGTTAATGAGGCAACCTTGGTCCAGGCCAAGGTCACCTAAGGATAGGGTCTATTTGCTAGGGGAACCAACCCAGTAATAGAAGGGTTGAAACTTTCAGTCCCACCCCTCAACCTTCTGGAGGAGAGAGGGGTTGGACATTGAACTGATCACCAATGGCCAATGATTTAATCAATCATGCTGTGTAATAGAGCCTTCATAAAAACCCAAAAGGATGGATTCAGAGAGCTTCTGGGTTGATGACTACATGGAGGTTTTGAGTGAGTGGCACACCCAGACAGGACCTGAAAGCTTTGTGCCCTTTCCCGCATACCTTACCCTACACATCTCTTCTGTATGGATGTTCCTCTGTATCCTTTATTCCTATCCTTTCATAATAAACCGGTAAACATAAGCAAATGTTTCCCTGAGTTCTGTGAGCCACTCTAGCTAATTTTTAGATTTTTTTTTTTTTTTTTTTTTGACAGAGAGAGAGAGAGCACAAGCAGGTGGAGTAGCAGGTAGAGGAAGAGGGAGAAGGCGGCTCCGGGCTGAGCAGGGCCCAATGCAGGGCTCGATCCCAGGACCCTGAGATCATGACCTGAGCCGAAGACAGTTGCTTAACCAACTGAGCCACCCAGGCGTCCGCAAGCCACTCTAGCTAATTAATCAAATCCAAAGGGGGAGAAAGTCATTGGAACCAGTTGGTTCCAGTTGGTTAGAAGTACAAGTAAACAACTTGGACTTGTGACTGGCATCCTTGGAGCCTCCAATCTACAGCTGTTCGTCAGATGCATAGGTGTTAACCTGTAGAATTCGATGCTATCAGAACTGAGGTGAATAGTAAGACACCGAGCTGGCGTCCCAAGCAGTGCTTGGCAGTGTAAGATAACCCCTCCACCCCAGCACACCTCAGAACTGGTCTCAGACCATTTACTACCCTTCTTTCTACCAGGTGTCGTTACAACCCTTCCAACCAGAGCAGTGTAAGATGGTGTCTGAAGGCATTTCCTACTTCCTAATGTCTTAGCTGTCAACATTTGAATTTCTTTCAGAGCATAGTCTCTATTTTCACGGTATCCCTGGGTGCATGTATATCTGCACTTTAGGTGCCTCCTAATTGCTGGGCTTTACACACTATTTCACCTCCCTTAGTATTCACACCAGACCACTGATTTTCAAATTTGTTTAAAGCAAAAAAGGCCTGTCTTCAAAGGAAATCTTCCTCAAGACACAAATATATAAAAGGGATTAAAAAGAGGATGGGAGTGTTGCTCTGATGGAAAGGAATTGGGAAGGGAAGGAGCTAAATGCAGTCAGCTCAATTCCTTCCTCCTCCCAGTGCTCTGAACCATAGGTATACTCCAGAATATCCATTAGATTTTTCCCAAGGTCTCTGTACCTATGACTTACAAAGGACAATTCCCCCAGTGACTCAGTCTTGTTTCTGGAGCAGGACCTACTGCCCCAATTCAGGAGTTTCCTTCGAAGTAATGAACTTTCGTTCAAGTCATTAGAAATTATTTTGGGGGGCACCTGGGTGGCTCAGTCATTAAGCGTCTGCCTTTGGCTCAGGTCATGATCCCAGGGTCCTGGGATCGAGCCCCACATCGGGCTCCCTGCTCCGCAGAAAGCCTGCTTCTCCCTCTCCCACTCCCCCTGCTTGTGTTCCCTCTCTCACTGTGTTTCTGTCAAATAAATAAAATCTTTAAAGAAAAAAAAAAGAAATTATTTTGGTATAATCTAATCTCTGGCAGCATACAGAAATGGTTGTCTGTGGGGAAGACAACTGGCTGGCTAGGGGAGAAGATACACTTTTGAACCTTTTAATTTTGTATTCTGTATTACCTATGCAAAAAAAAAAAGTAACTTAAAAATAAACAAGAATTCAGTAAAAGTCATTAGGCATCTGTGGATTCCTGTACCTTGTTGTCCATAATTGTCCACTGGCCCTCGACATTCTGCTTCAAAACACAGTGGTTTCGGGAAATCATCAGAGGGCAGATTTTTGATACCAGTTGGTATGTGACACCAAATCCTCGCCCTATAGTCACCTAGGAAGACAACAATGTAAGAGACACAATCAGTCATTTTGCTGAAAAGAGAGGGCCTTTGCAGTCTTGTCAACCAGCAATATTCACACGTCCTGACTTAAGATACCAGACTCTTGTGAAACCCATACAGCTTATCAGCTATCTCCTTAGCTTCCACGGGAACCAGCAGGTAGAAAAAGGCAAGAAGTTCTGACAAGGAGACAGCTGAATGAAGTTAATCATGGAATGTCAGAGTTGGGAGGACCCTGAACTTTTGTCATGAGATGGAGGAATCCTTTCCACACCGCCCCATCAACTAGTCTTTTTTTTTTCCTTTCTTTCTTTCCTTTAACATTTTTTTATTTAGTTATGTTAATCACCATACATTACATCATTAGTTTTTAATGTAGTGTTCCATGATTCATTGTTTGTGTGTAACACCCAGTGCTCCTTTCAGTACATGCCCTCTTTAATACCTGTCACCAGGCTAACCCATCCCCCCACCCCCCTCCCCTCTAGAACCTTCAGTTTGTTTCTGAGTCCATAGCCTCTCCTGGTTCGTCTCCCCCTCCAATTTCCCCCCCTTCATTTTTCCCTTCCTACTATCTTTTTTTTTTTTTAACATATAATGTATTATTTGTTTCAGAGGTACAGGTCTGTGATTCAACAGTCTTACACAATTCACAGTGCTCACCATAGCACATACCCTCCCCAGTGTCTATCACCCAGCCACCCCATCCCTCCCACCCCCCACCACTCCAGCAACCCTCAGTTTGTTTCTGAGATTAAGAATTCCTCATACCAATGATACATGTCTTTCTCTGATTGACTTATTTTGCTCAGCATAATACCCTCCAGTTCCATCCACGTCGTTGCAAATGGCAAGATTTCATTCCTTTTGCCCATCAACTAGTCTTAAACACTGCCAAGAACTACAGCCTCTATACAAGACAGTCCTTCCAATTTTTCAATGGCCCTAATTTGGCATCTTTCTTCCTATAAATTCCATCCTTTGGCTCTGGCTCTGCCCTGAACACCATGAGAAAATCTCCCATCCCCCTTCCACTTGACAGTTACAAAGTGTCTACTTAGTCTTCTCTTTTCTGGCCCTATGTTCCCAGTTACTTCAAACTTAACTCCCATGGCATAGGTTTGGGTCTCTTTGCGAGCCTAATACATCTGTGAAGGGACTCCTGGTTTATTTTTATTCCTAGATGTCACATTTAAAAAAAAATTAATTTTGGGACGCCTGGGTGGCTCAGTCGGTTAAGCGTCTGCCTTCGGCTCAGGTCATGATCCCGGGGTCCTGGGATCGAGTCCCACATCGGACTCCCTGCTCCGCGGGGAGCCTACTTCTCCCTCTGCCTCTCTCTCTCTGTTTCTCATGAATAAATAAATAAAATCTTTTTAAAAAATTAATTTTTATAACACAGTCAAATGCAAGCATCACTTTCCCAGTTCTAGATACCATCACTGGAGCATATAAATTGTATTAGCTTTCAGAGCAGATCTATCATGCTGCCAATGTATCCTCGGGCTTAGGAATGATTAAATTTCTTGGTCTAACCCTCCTCCAAGAATTGCTATGCTAAGTCATGTCTCTTCTGTCCTATACTTGACTAGTTGGTACATTTGGATTCGAGTGCAGGACCTTACATTGATTCCTATTAAATTTCATCTTGTTAGTTCAGCCTATCACATGAGCTTGTCAAGACCTTTCTGAATTTTTAATCTGCCATCAGACATACTCAATATCCCTTCCAGCTTTGACTCATCCACTATATTGATATAAGGCCTTCTGTACATTCAAGATACAGATAAAAAGATTGAAACAGGATGTAGCCAAAGGCAAAGCTCCCAGGAAAGCCTAGTAAACATTCCACCACACTATCTGGCTACACCTTTAACCAGTTGTAATTCAACCAGAAGTCTTTGCACTGAGTCCATATTTTCCATCTTATCCATGAGGACAGCATGAGAGCCTCTCGAAAAAGGTTGCAAAGAAGCCTCAATTCTCATCTATCACACTTTTCTGATGGACCAGTCTAGTTTATAATAACCCTGTCAAGGAAGAAAATGAAATTCCCCTGAAATTTAGATCTTAGAATCTCCTGCTGCTTCTTTTTGGTGCACAAGCCATCTCTATAATAACCCATACCACAACCTTAGCTGGGAACAGTAAGCCAAATGGTCTGTGATTTTCTAAAAGCTACCCATTTTGTTCTTTCTGAAAATCTTTCAGAATCATGCCAGTCCTCTTCAGTCCCTCAAAGACCATCATGACTCTCCTTACCCCGAAACTATGTTT
The DNA here is from genome assembly GCF_003265705.2 of Callorhinus ursinus. Classification (NCBI taxonomy): domain Eukaryota; kingdom Metazoa; phylum Chordata; class Mammalia; order Carnivora; family Otariidae; genus Callorhinus; species Callorhinus ursinus. The sequence continues at coordinate 3,602,995 of NW_027397121.1, forward strand.
CCGCGAAAACTCTCATCACAGTAACTGACACTACCATCTAAGCAACTGCTTAACCCCAAACCCACGAGCCATCTTTGATTCTTCTCTGTCCCTCCTCCTCACATTCAAATCATCAGCAAATTCTACTGGTTATAAATCAAATATCTCCTAAATCGGTCCACTTCTATCTCTATGGCCAATACCTTAGTCCAAACAACCTGACCTCCTCCAGCTGTTTTTGCTTCCGAACTGCCTTCCCCACTCAAACCAACTTCATTCTTCACAGCAGCTGGAGTGGTAATTAAAATCTTTTAATCAGACCACTTCCCTTCTTTCCAAACTACATTAACGATCCAAACTACATTAACGATCCAAACTTCCTAACCCCCTCCAACTCTTTAGTCTTATCTCATACCACAGTCAGAAACACTCACCACTACCTGAGGGTCTTTTCTCCAGTCCCCTCTACTTAGAACACTCTTCTGAGACATCTGTATGGGCTCCTTCTCATCTTTCAATTTCAGCTCCTCAAGGGCCTACCCTGATTACCCTAAAGTTGTTGCCTGCGCCCTCCCCCACCATTGCATTCCTTCATGTTGTTAGCATGCACTTGTCACAATCCAAAATTATCTTGTTTGCTTTACCTATTCCCCACCCCTTACTAAAAAAAAATTTCATAAGCAAGGACCTTATCTATCTTGTGTACCACTGTATTTCTGTGCTTGGGACAGTGTTTAGTAAATATGTGTGAGTGAACAGAGGAATAAAGAGCTTATGAGTCCTCCCAGATTCTAGGATAAGCACTTTTTAGGTCAGAAGTTTGGAAACTGGGTCATTACCACTGGAAACTATAGAGCAGAAGCCAGGAACTCTTACAATCTGATTTAAATTCTTGAGTTCTTTGAACAGTTTGCCAGAAATTCCATTTATTATCCAAGTTCCTCTGAATATCTATCCATCCATCTACCTACCTACCTACCTATATCTCCTTTAAAAATGGAATGTTTAGGGGCACCTGGCTGGCTCAGCCAGTAGAACATGCGCCTCTTGATCTCAGGGTCTTGAGTTTAAGCCCCATGCTGGGCATGGAGCCTACTTAAAATAATTAAATAAATAATTAAAATTTTTTAAAGATGCAATGTTTAAGGGTTTATCTGTCATCCTGGAGCAGTAAGAATTTCCATGTAGGTAGCTTTCTTTCTGTTTTTGTTTTTTTTTTTCTTTTTAATTTGAAAGAGAGCTGAGCATGGAACCTAATGTGGGGCTTGATCTCATGACCCTGAGCCGAAATCAAGAGCTGCCCAACCAACTGACCCACCCAGGCGCCCCGGTTAAGGAAGTACTCCATAGCCCATTTTAATACATGAGAGGAGACAGCCAGGTTACCATTGAGAGCTGTCTGGGTAAAGTATTACAGAAAAGGGAGATGAGTGCCTTTTTCTCCAATAGCCTCCTACAGACTCTGAATCCAGGGAAGTAAGGAACCACTCTTTTTCGTCCTACCCTTTACTGTCTGGTCCTATAATTTACCTAGGTACACCAAGGTTAGAGTCTGTGGTGCACTTATCCAGATATTCCAGCATCATTTGGACATAAAAGGAAATTTCCCATGGGAACTGAGTGCCAACAAACCACCAATGCAAGTGTTGGGGGTTGTTTCTATTTACAACAGTTTTGCAAGCCATTGTCCTTACCCACATTCACTGCTATCTCATTTCTCCTGGGCATGACTCCTATTGTTTCCCAGATGGCCAGCAAATACTCTAGAACCATCCTTTCCCTTTTTCCAACACCCTTAGGGCAAAAAAGTTTCATGAAAACCAAATACAAGAAAAGAAAAGAGAAAAACGAAGATACTATGGTTCTTCCCAAAGCCCTAGATACTTATAAGGCCTAGCTAATTTGCAATACATCTCTATCTAATTTGGTTTTCCCCCAAACTCTCTGGATTGGTTCAAGAAATTAAAGGACAGGGGTGCCAGGCTGGCTCAGTTGGTGGGGCATGCAACTCTTGATCTCAGGGTCCTCAGTCTGAGCCTCACGATGGGCGCAGAGATTACTTACTTAATCAATCAATCAATCAAAAGGCCTCTTTGGGGAAAAAAAAAGTTTAAGGACACCCATTCAGACAATTTACTTACTTCAGTGAAATAAGAAGAACCTTGTTTTATCGTTTTATCTGGGAAATCTGAGACTTTGAGGAGGACTGGAAAGGCAGGAAACTGATTCTGCTGCTATAACTACATCATATAAGCACACCTCCTAAATCTTGTACACACCACCTTATCTTTGGTTTGGGGCCCACTGAAGTAAGTTAGACTTCATCTCTTGCCTTCAGACCTCTCTTCACACACACTGCAGGCTATGCTCCAACTACTTCCTAACACCAGACCCTGCAGACAGCCAGGCCTGGCAGTTCTCTCACAAAGCACCCAGGGCAAGCCGGGCTTCCTACTATGTCTTTACCATTCACTATGGTTTGTATGGGTCTCTTCCCATAGAGGTGGCCCTACACAAAATTATCCAAGGGTTTAAAATAGATGTGGAGTACTTTACAGTTCCTCTTGCCTTTGCTACAGGGGCTTTAATTCTTTTGCCCCCCCCCCAACTCCTACTCCCACTCCCAGTGCTATCAAGCTATTCAGAAGTAATGAATTAGTCCACATCAATTGAATCTGAAAGAACGTTAACAACTAAGTACTGGGGCGCCTGGGTGGCTCAGTTGGTTAAGCGACTGCCTTCGGCTCGGGTCATGAACGCGGAGTCCTGGGATCGAGTCCCGCATCAGGCTCCCTGCTCAGCGAGGAACCTGCTTCTCCCTCTGGCCTTCCCCCCTCTCATGTGCTCGCTCTCTCTCTCTCTCTCTCTCATTCTCACTCTCTCAAAATAAATAAATAAATCTTTTTAAAAAAATTGACTAAGTACTTTATAGGGCTGTGTGTGAGTGTGGAACACTTTCAGGGCTCAGGTTAAGTAATACTTGTAAAAGCCCAAACCCAGTACAAAATAAGGAATAGCTACTAATACTCGGGTGTTGGTATCTTCATTTGTTAAACTTCCCAAAGGTAAATGCTTTTGGAAAAAGCCAGGCAGGGAAAGGTCAAGGCTCAAGCCTCAAGCTCAAGGAATGTGTGCTGAGACGTGCCTGGGTGGCTCAGTTGGTTAAGCATCAAACTCTTGGGTTTGGCTCAGGTCATGATCTCAGGGGTTGTGGAATCAAGCCCTGTGCGGTGGGATAGAGCCCCATGTCAGGCCCTGGCTCATCGGGGAGTCTGCTTCAGATTCTCCTCTTCTGCCTCTCTCCTAGCGTGTTCTTGCTTTCTCTTTCTAAAATAAATAAAGAAAATCTTAAAAAAGAAAGAATGTGTGCCTAATGTGGACTCCAGGCACTGATACCTGGATAGAAAAAGAGAGATCTGGGGGAAGAGGTGTTTTCCTGTTCTTCAAATCACAGCACCTGAGTAACCATTTAAAACCTCCTAATCTAGCAAGTTAAGGCTGGACCTGACTCCCATCTCTTACTTGAGGAACCACTGTTCTAGGATAGTACTAAATAATCCACATCTTGGCACTTAATTGTACAGCCTGCATGCCTGTTCTCAGACTGCTTCACTGTATAAAATTGTCTTTCCCCATTCAAGCAATAAACTCTGAGAGCAAAGTCGCTATTATTTGTCCCTCTCACAATACACCAAAAAACATAAATAATAAATATCTGGGAGACTGAATTGAGATTATGTAGCTTATAGAAAAAATCTAATTAAGCAGACATAATAATCAAAAGACTTATCTTTCATATAAATTATTTCCAAAACCCAAATGGTTCCCAGTCACCACCACAAGCTGGTCCCTGATCCAGCTCCCTTTCCAGAGGGGATTGCACTCTAAATCGCTCTGCCCCTCTTCTATCACTCTCTCGAAACCACCACCCCAGCGGCCCCCAACTGGAACCGTGCCTCACCTTTCCTCTTTTTTCTTTTTTGCATTCACGAGCGCATTAGAAAACATTACAAGCGGCCCCTGGAGAGGGCAGCTCTAATATTTCTGAATCCCTACCCCCAACCCACCTCAGGGGGTGCCACTCAACCCGTACCAAGACTCAAAGGATAAATGTGGACCCTCCCAAAGCGTCAATTTTCCTCAAGAGTTGGAAAAGAAGACATTTTTACATTAATATTTACGCATTTAAAAGGACATGACCCAAACAGTCTTTTTCAAAATAAACTCTAGGAAGTTCATGCTTCTCCGCTCCCCCTCTCCAACCCCCCCGGACACCGGGCGCTTCGTGACTCCGGGTGGAAGTTGGGGCAGCTCTGCCGCCAGGGCCAGACACCACAGGGCTCCGTCCGATCCAAACAGGGGCTGTCCCAGTGCCCTCCCCAACCCAGTCGCCTCCTTCCCCTCCAAACCCCAGGCTGGTCCGCACATCCTCCACGGCCCACCCCTCCTCCAGCCCCTCCCCCAGCTCCCTCCCGCAACCCTGACTCCTGCCCAAGCTCTCGCACCGCAGGCCCAGACCTCTCTCAAAGGGGCCATCTTTTCTCCCGAGCGGTCCCCACTTTCCCCCCAAACACTTCGCACCTTGACTCCCCCAGCCGCCCGCACCAGAACCCCTTCCTCCTCTCCCTCAGGACCCCCTCTTCACATTTCTCCCCTCTGGCCGGCTCCCACCTCCTCTCTTCAATTCGTCCCTCCCGCCGGGACGCCCCGGCTCCCTCCCGGCCCTGCTTCCTCTAACCCCCTTCCCCCGCCCAAGGACCCCTCCCCCTCACCTCGTTTCCGTCCTCCAGCAGCAGCCACTCCGCGTTCATCCCTACCCGCCGCAAGCACCAGCTCCGGCCACCGGCGCGGTCTCCCGTGACCAACGAGCCGGGCTCCTCCATAGCCCACTCCGACCCGGCTCGCGGTCAGCACAGAGCGAGACCCCCGCCCAGATTCCCGCCGCCTCTCAGCTTCGTCGCCGGCGCCATCCCTAAACAACAGACAGAAGCAATCGCTACGCGCTCGCGATCGATGTGAACACCCGCTCGGCCAGCAAACCGGCGTCACTGCGCCTGCGCCGGAGGGAGGCCGCGGCGGGCGTGGCACAGGTGAGCCGCGTCTTAGCTCCAGGTTTGGCGGGGTCGCGCGGAAGCTGCCCTTCTCAAGAACCACCACCCCAGTCCTGGACGCCCCTAGGTGGAACCTCTTCTCACCTTACCCCCCCTTTTTGGTAAAAAATTGATTTTACTTTATGACGAGTTCCATGTTACCTAAAACTATAACTTTTAAACAACTTTAAGCTTGTGATTTTTAAAATATGTTAAGTCTGGGGGCGCCTGGCTGGCTCAGTCAGTAGAGCATGAGACTCTTGATCTCGGGCTGTGAGTTCAAGTCCCACCTTGGGTGTAGAGCTTACTTAAAAAAAGGGGGGGCGGTGCCTGGTTGGCTCAGTCGTTAAGCGTCTGCCTTCGGCTCAGGTCATGATCCCCGGGTCCTGGGATCGTGCCTCTGAGCGGGGTCCCTGCTCGGCAGGAAGCCTGCTTCTCCCTCTCCCACACTCCCCCTGCTTGTGTTCCCTCTCTCCCTGTCTCTGTGTCAAATAAATAAATAAATAAATAATCTTAAAAAAGAGAGAAAGAGCACAAAATGTGTTGAGACTGTTACTAAATAGCATCTGTTTGGTATGACCTTTTACTACTGAATTTTTCAAAACTTACAGGAGACAAATCTATGGAGGCAGAAAAGTGGGGGCCAGGACTAAACGCAAACAGACATGAAAGAAGTTGGGGAGGTGATAGAAATGTTCTGAAACTGGATTGTGGTGATGATTGCACAATTGTGTACATTTATTGAAAAGTCACTGAAGCATTACATACACTTCCATCGGACAAATTTTATGGTATATAGATTATCCTCAATAAAGCTATTAAAAACAATATCTGAAATTCTTTTCTTTGATCCTCCAGTATAGTGTGGTAGCCCTTCCCTGCAGTGAGTACATCTGTGATAACTCAACACCCCCTCTTGTCTTTTCCATTTTCCAATACCTGGTTAGCAATTTTCTTAAATTCTGTCAGGGGAAAATATATACACTAAATGAATCATACAAAGCACAACAGCACAGGGCTAACATTTATTGAGAACTAAGTGCCAAGAACTAGGCCAAGCACCCTACTTACTTTATCTTATATGCTCCTCAAACACTATGATAGTGGTTACGATGATAATTCTTAATTTTAAGCTTGATGAGAAAAGAGGCACAGAGAGAAGTTTAGTAATCTCCAAGTAACAATTTCAATGGTAGAGTAGAATGCCAATTCAGTTCTAATTTCCTAACCACAGTTGCAACCCCAGCCCAGAGTTTTATCTGTGTGGCATGGTCGGATCAAGAATTTCGGCCTGAAGGGTGCTCAACTGGTCAAGCGTCTGACTCTTGGTTTTGGCTCAGGTCAAGATCTCAGGGTCTCCGCACTGGCTCCGAGCTCAGCATGGAGTCTGCCTGTCCCTCCTCCTCCCCCTCTACTTCTCCGCCACCCCCTTAATTAATAAATAAATAAATAATAATAAATAATAAATAATAAATAATAAATAAATAAAAATAAATAAATAATAAATAAATAATAAATAATAAATAATCTTTAAAAAGAATTTCAACCTGTGATGTAAAAGACGGTCAGGAAAATGGCTGGGAGCCACAACTGTACTCATGCAGGTGCTTCCCTAGGCTTTGGATTACATGTCTGTTGGTGCCTCCATCCCACCTTAGCATTCTGTGCTGGGAACAGCAAGGGCATCTAGAGGCCATCCTGACATTTCCTTGGCATGTCCCCTTAAGCTCCTCTTGGCTGTGACAGTTTCTCAGACTTACATTGTTTTTGATGACCCTGACAGTTTTGAGGAGTACTGGCCAGGTATTTTGTAGAATGTCCCTAAATTGGGATTTGTCTGATGTTTTTCTCATGCTTAGACTGGGGCTATAGGTTTTAGGGAGGAAGACCAGAGAGGTAAAATGTCATTCTCATCATATCATAGTGAGGGTACATACTATCACCATGAATTATTACTGTTGATGTTAACCTTGATCATCTGGCTGAGGCAGTGTTTGTCAGGTGTCTCTTCTGTAAAGTTCCTCTCCCCTTTTGCGGACGGTGCCTCTTGGAAGGAAGTCACCCCGCACCGCCTACACTTAAGGAGTGGGGAGTTATGCTCCACTTCCTTATGAGCAGGGTATCTACATATATTGCTTATAATTCTTCTGCATGGGAGGGGTACCTGGGTGGCTCAGTCAGTTCAAGTGTGTCTCACTCTTGGTTTCAACTCAGATCATGATCTCAGGGTTGAGATTGAGCCCTGTATCAAGCCCTGCATCAGGCTCCGTGCTCAGAGGGGAGTCTTCTTCCCCTCTCCTTTTGCCCCTCCCCCCCCCACTCTCCCATTCTCTCTCTCTTTTACTCTCTCTCTAAAATAAATAAATCTTAAAAAAAAAAATTCTTCTGCATGGGAGATTTGTCTCTTCTCCCCCATTTATTTATTGAATCATTTATTCATATTGGTATGGACTCATATTCATATTGGCATGGACTCACTTATTTTATACTTTGCTTTATAATCCAATACCACTTTACTTTCTTGCTCAAATTGTTCCTACTTTGATGACACTGTCCCTTTGACATACTTCCATCACTGCGCTTTATAGAGCACATCCTTACTTTCTGGCACAGGATGCTCTAGACCTAGAGTCAGCCAATTCTCCAAGGAGCCCTGCTTCCTTTCACTGGGAAATGGTATTAGAAACCAAGACCTGGACACTAATTGTGCTGGTTGCAACTGTTACTGCTTTTAGGTTCTCTCAGCTGACAGGGAAGTAAATATTTGTATGAATACTAACTCCTCCATATCCCCATACCTATGAATATTTATAACGTATGTATGCACTTGTATGTATGTATAGTGTATGTAGTAACACATATATCTCCGTTGGTAAGCTGAATGTGTGCATAATGATGGCTTACAACTCTAATGCATTACCACCTGGCCCCTGGATCTTTCCAGTCATCCCCCCACCCCTTGCTTATCTGTAACCTTCCGCTCTAAAACTGAAAAGCCTGGCTCCTACCATATGCCATCCATTTATTTGATCATCATTTCCAGTATACATATAGTGTTTTCAGAATTGTTAACCCATACACCCGTGGGAAATACTTTATCAACTAGAGTACACTACTTATGCATAAGTCTTTGACTTTTAGTCTTACAGACTTCACTCATTTCCAAAATTCCTTAGATCGGCACCCTTTTCCCCACCCCCTTCAAAGAGGTTATTTCATAGATTCTTTTGTCACAGTCTGTATTCTACCTAGGATCCCCTGACCTCCTATAATGATCTTTTATAATTCATAGACATTAAGGCTTACTTCATAAAGTTCCATGAGTTTTGGCACATGCATAGTGTCATATATTATAGTATCATAGAGAATAGTTTCATCTCCCTAAAAAGTCTCCTGTGCTTCATCTCTACTTGACCCTATACCTTGTTTTATTTTACAACATATCCTGGAGATCACTTCATAGCAGGATAGATCTACATTCCTCCTTCCTCTTTACAGCTGTGTATTAATCCATTGTGCAGATGTACCTTTGTTTCTTCAACCAGTCCTTGAATGATATACAGTTTGGCTCTTTCCAGTCTTTAGTTATCACTAATGGTCCTACAGTGAATTAGTAGGTACCATTTATGAGTACCTATTATATGCTTTTCATATATTATCTTACTAATCCTTACTACCATGCTGCCAGATATCTCCACTTACCTATGAGGAACCTGAGACCATTGGGTTGCTCAAGGTCTCCTCACCATGAGCTCCTTGAGAGTTATGTCTTGTTTTCACTTGTATTCCTGACATTTTTAATGATTGAATAAATGTAACTCAACTAGTAAATGGCAGTCCTGGGAACTGAAGCCAGGGTTGTGAGCTTGGACCTACCTAGCCCCAAAGGCTGCACTCATTACAGCCCAGCAGTGGTCTCTAAGGTGGAATGGTCATACCCCAGGGAGTACACAAGATGACCCGTTTGCTTGTGGGAAGAATATATTCGAATATCTACTTAGGTTTTTATCCACTCCTTTAAAAAACAAAGTCTACTTTTGTGGATATTTTATACTTACATAAAAGGACAACACAGAGGATATATATAGACTTTATACAAATAAATGCTGGGCTGTATCCTCAGCCCTTCTTTTGTTGCTAAGAGTGCATGGTCAAAACAGTTTGGAGAGGGGCACCTGGGTGGCTCAGTTGGTTAAGTAACTGCCTTCAGCTCAGGTCATGATCCTGGAGTCCCAGGATCGAGTCCCGAATCGGGCTCCCTGCTCAGCGGGGAGTCTGCTTCTCCCTCTGCCCCTCCCTCCTCTCATGTGCTCTCTCTCTCAAATAAATAAAATCTTAAAAAAAAAAAACAGTTTGGAGATACTGCCTTCTAAGATTTGGGGATTTTATTATCTCCATCTCCCCTGTTTATTCCCTTATAATAGTGAATCTCAACTGGGGGCAATCCCCCCCCAGGACATTTAGCAATATCTGGGAGCATTTTTTATTGTCCTGACAGGGGCATCTAGTGATTAGAAGCCAGGGATGCCCCAAAACATCCTACAAACCACAGGACAGCCCCACAACAATCATCATCCAGTCCAAAATGCCAGTAGTGGTAAGGTTGAGAAACCTTGCGTTATACCCATCTCCAGAGGGGAAAATGGAGGGGGATGAGAGAGCGGATGCACAAAAGGAAGTAGGGTGTATCTGTGTCTGTAGATCTGACACCTGTCTCATTACATATGCTCAATTAAACAGAATTGAAGGGGCGCCTGGGTGGCTCAGTCGTTAAGCGTCTGCCTTCCGCTCAGGTCATGATCCCAGGGTCCTGGGATCGGGCCCCACAGCGGGCTCCCTGCTCCGCGGGAAGGCTGCTTCTCCCTCTCCCCCTCCCCCTGCTTGTGTTCCCACTCTCGCTGTGTCTCTCTGTGTCAAATAAACAAATAAAATCTTTAAAAAAATAAAAAATAAACAGAGCTAAGGAATGTCAGAAAGGGTTGACAGTGGAAAGGCTTGGGAAGTAGGAAAGGAAAACAAGACGAGGAGGAGGAAGCACAGGGCAAGAGGAAGAAAGGGAAAGGGGGGAGAGAACTATGGAAAGGAAGTGGGGCAGACTGTTTTCCAAGATAATTATAAAATCTCCCATCCCACACACTCTTAAAACGGGACACTGACACTCCTCCCATTGGGAGATGGCATCGACATTTCCTCCCCTGGAATCTATGTGGGCATGCGACACCAGAAGTGATGTCATGCCATAAAAGATAATACAGCTTCCACCCAGCCTTTGTGGGATGCTCTTGGAACACAGTCCCCACAAGGAACTGGAGAGAACAAACACATGAAGAGAGCACATGCAGATCTGGCCAACAGCTCCAACTGAGGTCCCAACTGATATCCAACATCAACTGCCAGACATGGGAATGAAGGTGCCCCTAGATGATAGTGGCCCCCAAGAGTGAGTCACCCTTAGCCTTTGAGTCTTTCCAGCCGAGGCCCCAGGCCTCATGGAATAGTGATCCCCGAATTGTCACCCCTGTTGTGCTCCACCCAAGTTCCTGCCCTAGAGTCTGTGAGCATAAAATAATGGTTGTGCTAAACCACTTAGTTTTGGGGTAGTTTGTTCTACAGCAATACAGACCTGGAACAGGAAAGGTGTGGGGGAGGGTGGTTGGACAGTCATTGGTTTCTCTGTTTCCGTATTAGGGTAATACTAGCTGATATAACATACAAACCCCAAGTTTCAGTGGTTGAGCGCAAGAGTTTATTTCTTACATAATTGTCCAGTGCAGTGTTCCTGGTTGGTGGACAGGCTTTGAGTCATTCAGGAGCTCAGACTTCTTTCATCCTGAAGGGCTTGGAGTCTTCTGCATCTACAAAGCAAACCAGGGGAAGAAGGAATCAAGAAGGCACACCTGCTTCTTAACTGTCTTGTCCCCAGTGTGACATACATTTCCCTCGGCTCACATTGTGGAGAGAACTGGTCACATGACCCCACCTACCTCCAGGAAAGGTCCGGAAATGTAATCCCTGGTTGAGCAGCCAGTTCCCAGAAACTACTCTATTCCATGGAAAGGGGAGCATGAATTTTGGTGGACAGCTGTCTCTGGCAGACTTTAGAACCCAAGCTTATGAATTAAAATGATGATCATGACAAAGCTTTCTCTTCCTCTCTCCCATTTCCTTTCTTTTTATCTCCCTGGAATAGAGGTGGGGGGAAAGGATGGAGCATAAGTCATCACATTTTGCTCACTCTGTGGCTTTTGTGTAAGGTCAGCCCTGAATTCAGTGGGAAACTTAGAGGCTACTGTGGCATGGTGGTGAGGCATGTGGAGTTCGGAGCCACGTTGCCTGAGTTCAAATTCTACCTCTGCTACTTACCAGACATGAGACCTGAGGCAGGTTACTTGACTTCTTCAAACCTGAGCTTCCCCATTTATAAGAGAAGGGTGATGATAAGGGTAACGCTCGACTTACAGGATTGTTAGGAGGATTAATCTGGTGAATTCCTGTAAGATAGTTTTGCTTGGTACATAGTAAGTACCCAATCGCCGTGAGCTACTATCGTAGAAGAATGGAGCGTCAGTGCTGCAGAAGCTACCCCCGGCAGGTAGAAAAGTCTCTCTCCCTGGGCCTTCTCTATGTTCTCTTGTCTAAAAGACCAGAAACAAGATGTCTTCTCCTCTTTAAATTGGTTTATTATAAAGTTAGAAATCCCTTCAGTCAATTTTAGACTTCTGTTACCCATCTCCAAGCAAGATGGGTGTTTTAAAACGTCTAAAGCAAATAGTTCCCACTGTGAGCAAGGGTTGATCCATTCTGGTGGTACAGCTCTGCTCACTGATTTGAAGCGTGGTTCCCCTCGGTGAGGTTCAGTAAGGGTGAGGCAGAACTTTTTTTTATGTTTTCAAAAGATTGAGCAAAGAAAGGGGTCTGATGTAGCATCTCAAGCGAAGTTCCGTGTTTCTTCTTCAGTACTCTCTGATCCTGAGATCACAGGCCAACTTCTCAATAGACTGCTGCATTTAGTCATCTGTGTTCACTAGACTTGGAAGATTTCAGGGTGTCTGGGGGGAGGTGAGATCCCAGATGGAGTGATCCAGCCTTGGGGTGTGTGTGTCAGGGGTGGGCAGGTGGGGTTCTTGGCTCCACATTCTCACTCACTCTTGCTTTTTTCTTACTCTTTTATTCTACCCTCTCTTCCCTGCCCACCCCCAGCCGTAAGGCTCTATGCTGAAGGAATCCCGGAAAGATGCCTTTTATTTTTGAAAGGGAAATGTTTTAGAAAACCAGAAGTAGGTGAGGAGGGAAAAAGGGACCATCTGCTTTGGACAGCTTGTGTATTAAGTGCTATTTTGTGTAAACATGGGATATTAAGGATACAATTGTTAAGGTATTTCTGATACTTTTAATCAAGTTAAAAAGTTATTTTGGAAGTGTGTATAATGAGTCATCAAGTTTATTGTATTCTGGAGGTACCTTAATCAGTAATTAAGGTGGGTGTTTCGGAGGTCCGTGAAAGTAGTTCTGTAGGAAACTACCACATTCCTTTTTGGTTGGGGCTCCGGCTGTTTCTTTAAGTGTCCGCACCCTTTAACTTGCCAGGGATCAGTACCCACTTCAAATATTTATTACCCATCTGATTTTATTGAGGGGGAGAGGGAGGGAGGAAAGGAGGAGGTAGGCAAGACAGAGGGAAAGAAGACAGTGAGAATCAGGTATCAATAATTACTGCTTTGTTTTCTTCTCCTTACAGAGTTAGCTTCAGGCTGTTTATTTTGCAACTAATACACGGTATCAGGTGCCTAATATAAAATAGGCTTGGGGTGACTTACAATTGAATCCTATCACTCTGCGTTGGCTATTTTTGGACTACAAAAAAACGCAGAAATCCCTAATTCAATTCACCTTTGTCTGGGGTTGGGGAACAGGGAGAGGGAGTGGGAGTGTTTCTCACACGGAGAACCTTGAGTTCTATAATCCAAGGTTATAATGCAATTCTCATCACATTTTTTTGACTTACAAATTTATTGCATTATCAGCTGTGATATTTATTATTCAGGACTTGTTGAAACGTGCTCAAGTTTATTTCAGCTAGCAGCAGGCTTCTCTCTCCCATTTCAGTAGGCACATGCAGAGCTGTGTTTTTCAAATTCAAGTTAACACTCAGTAATGACTCTTGATCAGCATTTTTGAAAAATGAAATACAATAGAACAGGTCATAGGCCATCACACATAGGAAGGGTACATACTGTTTGTGAAATGTTCATTATTTGTGTATGTGTCTGTGTTTGTGTACTGGGCTCAATGTAAAACGTGTTTTTTACTGTAGGTTGTGGACGAAAACCTTTGGAGGATTTCTGGTGCTAGACAAGATGGCGTAAGCCCACTGCAGTTTCTCTCTTCCACTATGACGACTAAAAATGCTGTTCAAAATAGAACTACCTGAGAATTCTGAAAAGTAAACAAGCAGGCAAATTAGAGAGGGAGTCAAAGCTTGAAGAAGCTATCCGTAGGGGGTGAGTTTCTCAAAATTTTTCCATCTTTTCTCTCACAGCTTTGACTTGAGAGCCTCGAGGTCCCAGGTAAGGGGCCTCCCAGCAGCAGAGGCAGCAAAAACTGAGAGAAACCTAAAAGAAACCAGTTCTTGTTTCTTATACTCTACCCGGCAACACTTCTGACACCAAATGTGTGGGGCTTTTTCCCACATCAAACAATTCTCCAGCTCTCTGGATGCCAACGGGTCCAACTGGCATCCAATTGGACCAATTCTGACACCACCTGGAACTAGCACAGAACCCACAAGTTAAGAGCTCAGTCCCCAAAGACTGCCCCTACTTCAGATGCCAGTCATATGCCCCAGGTTGTCACTGGTATACTGACCAAATGGCTATAAATTGGGGGGGTCCCCTTAACCTCTTCCTTGGGTTTGATAATTTGCCACAGTGGCTCACAGAACTCAGAGAAACACTTACTTATATTTACTGGTCTATCATAGAGGAACATCCAGATGAAGTACATAAGGTGAGGTCTGGAAGGGTCCTGAGTGCAGGTGCTTCTGTCCCTGTGGAAGTTGGGGTGCATTACTCTTCCTGGCACATGGATGTGTTCACCAGCCCAGAAGCTCTGTGAACCTCTTTGGTAAGGGTTTTTTTTTTTTTTTTTTTTAAAGATTTTATTTATTTATTTGAGAGAGAGAGCACAAGCAGGGGAAGGGGGAGGGGAAGAGGGAGAGGGAGAAGCAGATTCCCCACTGAGCAGGGAGCCCGACCGGGACTCCATCCCAGGACGCTGGGATTGTGACCTGACCGAAAGCAGACGCTTAGACCAACTGAGCCACCCAGGCGCCCCTCTTTGGTAAGGGTTTTTAAGGGAGGTTTCATCAAATACCATATACCATAATTATTAACTCAATCTCCAGCCCCTCTCCCCTGCCCCAGATGATGGGGATGGGGCTGAAAGTTCCAAGCTTACAAGGATGGCTTGGTCTTCTGGTGACCAGCCCCCCATCCTGAAGCTATCCAGGAGATCACCATGAGTCACCTCAAAAGATGAGTTGAACAAAAGATGCTCCTATCACTCAGGAAATTCCAAGAATTTTAGGAGCTCTGCATCAGGGACTGGGGGCAGAGACCAAATATATATTTCTTATGTCACAAACTACATCTCTCTGACCAGAGGACTTGGGAAAAGTGTCCCTGCAAGCCAGGGCTGGGGGGATGGGGGGGCGGGGATTACAACGAATTCTTTTTCTCTCCCAGACCTGCCCCAAGGGCAGGACTCAATTGTGCAGCAGTCCATACCAGTATGGGCAGCAGAAATTTCCAGAGAAGCACTGTCATTCTGGCTGACTAGGAAAGAGAGCACTGGTAAGCCAGAGAGTATAGGGGGAATCCTAGAAAGAAGCCGTCTGGAGAAGGGGAGCCCAATTCTGTGTATGAAGTGGCACAAGTTTTGCATGGTTGAAACCAACCCAGCATAGCAAAACCTCTGAAAAACTGAAATGACCTTGGAACACGGTCATGGCCCACAGGTGAGAACCTAACTGGGTAGACTGCCTACTAAACCAAAACAAAACAAAATGAAGTCAGTGTTTTCTAGGGCAGAGATCAGATAATTTTTTCCATAAAAGGCCAGATGGCAAATATTTTGGGCTTTGTGGGCCATACAGCCTATCATGACTACTCAACTCTGCTGTTGTAGTGTCAAAGCAGTTAAAGACAAGATGTAAATGAATAAATACTGTGTTTCAGTGAAATTTTATTCACAAAAAGAGGAAGAGGGTTGGATTTGGCCCACAAGCCATAGTTTGCTAACTCTTGCTCTAGAGGATTTTAAGACTGAGATTCTCACAGGTAATATTCAAAATGTCTAGGATATAATCTAAAATGACTCAACACCCAAAGACCTAGAAAAAGGTGACCCATTTTTAGAGGAAAGACATGAAAGATGCCAACCCCAAGATGACCCAGATGTTGGAATTGCCAGACAAAAATGTAAAACAGGTATTACAATCATGCTCCATGAGGTGAAAGTAAACACACTTTAAATGAAGGAAGAAAATAGAAATTCTCAGTAGAGAAACTAACTATAAAAAGAATCAAATGGAAATTTTTGAACCCAAAACCACAATACCTGAAATAAAAATTCACTATGTGGGCTGAATAGTAGAATGGAGATGACAGAAGAGGAGTCAATGAACTTAATGAGAGATGAAGAGAAAGTCCCTAATCTGGGGGCGCCTGGGTGGCTCAGTTGGTTAAGCGACTGCCTTCGGCTCAGGTCATGACCCTGGAGTCCCGGGATCGGGTCCCGCATCGGGCTCCCTGCTCGGCGGGGAGTCTGCTTCTCCCTCTGCCTGCCGCTCCCCCTGCTTGTGCTCTCGCACTCTCGCTCTGTCAAACAAATAAATAAAATCTTAAAAGAAACTCAAACCCCAAACAAGATAAATGCAACAAAAAAACCCCCACAACTCCAAAAACAAAAACAAAAACAAAAAACCCCCACACTCAGATACGCAATCAAACTTCTAAAACCCAAAGAAAAAGAAAAAAATCTTAAAAGCAGCCTGAGAAAAACCATGGTGGTTTCCCAGAATATCAAAAATAGAATTACCAGATGGCCCAGCAATTCTGCTTATGGGTATATCCCCAAAAGAGTTGAAAGCAAGGTCTCTAAGTGATATTTATTTATTTGATGTATTTATTTTAGAGAGAGAGAGTGAGCACAGGCAAGTGGGGGGAGAGGCAGAGGAAGAGAAAGAGACTCCCTGCTGAGCACAAAGCCTGATGTAGGGTTCAATCCCAGGACCCTGAGATCATGACCTGAGCTGCCCAGGTGCCCCTCTAAGTGATGTTTATATACCCGTGTTCATAACAGCAGTATTCTCAAAAGCCAAAAAAGGAAACTCATCTGACCATCAACAGATGGATGGAAACAAAATATGGGGTGCGCACGCACATGTGTGTACATGATGGACTATTACTCAGCCTTAAAAAAATGGAAGGAAATTCTGGTATATGCTACAACATGGATGAACCTTGAAGACATTATGCTAAGTGAAATAAGCCAGTCCAAATGGCAAATACTGTATTGTTCCACTTATTTAAGTTACCTAGAATAGTCAAATTCCTAGAGACAGAAAGTAGAATGGTGGTTGCCAGGGGCCACATGGAGGAGGAAATGGGGAGCTGTTATTTCATGGGTACAGTTCCAGTTTTGCAAGGTGAGATGAGTTCTGGAGATGGACGGTCGTGATGGTCGCACGGCAATGGGAATGCACTTACCACTACCGAACTGTACACCTCAAGGTGATTAAGATGGCAAACTTTATGTTATGTACATCTTGCCACAATTTTTTAAAAAGCAGTCTGAGAAAAATAATAAATATAGAACAATGGGGCGCCTGGATGGCTCAGTCGGTGAAGCGTCTGCCTTTGGCTCAGGTCATGATCCCAGGGTCCTGGGATCGAGCCCCGCGTCAGGCCCCCTGCTCAGCGGGAAGCCTGCTTCTCCCTCTGCCTCTCACCTCGCTCTCATGCCCTCTCACTTTCTCTCTGAATTAAATAAAGTCTTAAAAAAATAAAAAATATGTAGAACAATGATTTCAAGGACTGTGGAGTGATCAGAAACTGTGGAAGAGAGAGCAGAACAACAGCTTTAAAGTGCCAAAAGAAAATAACTGTATCTAGAGAAAATATATTTGGGACTGAAGGCAAAACAAAGACCATTCTCAGATGAAGGAACACTAAGATAACTGCTCAAGAGTTGTTCAGGCAGAAGGGAAATCCGTTTCAGGGGGAAGCTGGAGCTTCAGGGATGAAGGAGAAACATACATGGTAAACGTCTCCTCCGAAGTTCTTTAAAATACACGTAACTGTTGTGAGGCGCCTGGGTGGCTCAGTCATTGGGCATCTGCCTTTGGCTTGGTTCATGATCCCAGGGTCCTGGGATCAAGCCCCATATTGGGTTCCCTGCTCAGCCGGAGGCCTGCTTCTCCCTCTCCCACTCCCTCTGCTTGTGTTCCCTCTCTTGCTATGTCTCTCTCTGTCAAATAAATTAATTAATTAAATTAAATTAAATACATGTAACTGTTGAGAGCAACACTTTTTGATCTTGAGCCAGGCGTATGGCTGCCTGGACCATACTAATCATCCAACCTCCCTTGAAACTAGGTGTGACCTAACCTGGGACAAAGTTCTGGTGAGTTGTAAAAGGAGATATTATGGAGCAGCTTTCTGGAACATTCCTTAAAAACACTGCTGACACATTTCCTTCATTCCTTTTTCTTGGTCCCTTCTTTGCTCATCCTGTTGCTTGGAAGAGGACACCATGGCCAGCGGGCCAGCTGCCATCGCCCACCCCCGCCATGGAGACCCAGAGAAGGAGTCAGGTTCTAAAGATTTTGTGAATCAGACCCATAGTACTAGCCCTGGGTGGCCTACTTTTGGATTTTCATAAGAGGGAGAAGTAAATTTCCCTGGTTTTTTTTTTTTTTTTAAGATTTTATTTATTTGAGAGATTGAGAGAGAGAAGCAGACTCCCCACTGAGCACTGAGCCCCATCCAGGGCTCGATCCTGGGACACTGAGATCACGACATGGGCTGAATTCAGACACTTCACTGACTGAGCCACCCTGGCACCCGGAAAATTCCCCTGTTGTGTAAGCCACAGTTATTTTTTGGCTCATGCAGCATGTTGCTGAATTTAATCCTAATATAGCTCCTAATTACTGAAACCAAGCAACACTCTCAAATGAGTCCTAGGAAGAAGTTCTGGGTGAAGAAACCACTCGAGTGTTTATCACAGGGCTTGCCTGGCACATGGTGAGGTGCTCTATAAATGTCCGTGGTTAGGCACGGTGTTCCTCATTTTTGTACTTCTCACAGGATCCATCACACAGTAGGGGCTCCGTTCTCTGAGACTGCCTGCTGATTTTCTGTTGATCCCCTGCTTGCCCTACAGAAAATGTGTCCCCCATACTTACTAATATCAGCAAGAAAAAGCCGAGAAAGGGGGGATTGCGTTAGGTTCCAGGTTACACAAATCCATGGGAGAAAAATCAGCACTGAAGGAGGAAATACACTATTTATTTACAATTCTTTCACTTTATCCACAATTTCCATACAAACGTAAAAACTAAAAAAATAAAACCACCACTTGGGAACACAAGTGTCTTTCTTTAATTAGTCCGGTTGAGGGGAGGGTCACAGCCCTCTCGCTCTGTGAAGGAGACTACTGAGGCCCACTGAAGGGGAAGAGGAGAGGGTTAGGAAGAACGCCTGAGAAACAGCTCCAGATGAGAAATGGAACGTGCCAGCGTGGTGGAGCTTCACTGGCAGAGACTCAAGGGTGTCACCCACCAGGGACACTGACCGGCTTCCTGGGAGAAGGACAGCTGCTCACCACCATCCCCCCCGACCCTCTGCTATGGAACTCCCAAAATCGAACATGTCACCCATCTCATGAGCTGTGTGGGGTATGGTGGTGACAGTGGGGGACACTGGATACCGCTCTCTGAGAAGGGCCCCAAACCCCAGGGAGACACAGAAAACCCCTTTCCTTGGCACTGATGAGTCAGTCACAGCTTCTGGCTTGAATACGACGCTGACTTAAACGGAAAAACAAAAGCTCTCCCCCAGCCTCCTGGGGAAAGGGAGGGGCTGAAAACATGCAGGAGGGCTTCTGCCTCTGGGGGTGAGAGGTGGGGGGCTCTGTCTGCCCAACACGGGGAAGGAGTGGGGCAGATGCTCCACAAAGACCCCGGGAGGGGTGGGGAGGGGCGGGGAGGGAAGAGAGAACTCTGAGACACTGATGCTGGGGCAGCTGCCACCGGTTGTCAAAGTAGGTCCATTTGCTCGGCGACACTCGCTCTGGCAGACTCCCACTCTCCCCCTCACAGGAGGGCACCCAGAAGCCAACCTGGAGATGCCAGACCCACCTGCCTGGCAACTTCATCTGTGCTAGTGACCGGGATTGCTTTCACATGTTGATGCACATTATAAATATAAAATCATATCTGCTACAAAGAGGACATATATTTGTACATCTTTACCCATATACATAATAACACAATTTACACATAATATCTTGGAGTGGGTCATCATGGGAAAAGGGTTTGGAGAGGTATAAAGCCCCTTCTCCCTCCCCTGCCCTGATCCTTCTCAAGGGACGCCTGTATACTTGGTCACCGGGGTCCTTCCCAGCTGGTGGTAACGGGGCTAGTCTGGACACATAAATTCAGACACATAACTAAATGCTGATGGGTGTGTATACCCACATACACACACAAACACAGGCGCACATACAGACATCTGGTGAGAAAAGGAAAAATAAAATTCCTAGCCCTTGGGTATAGGCCTCTTCCCAGAGTTATAAGGATCAGTATCTCCTCCATCTGAGAACAACAGTCTCAAGCTGCCCCTCACTGGCTCAGACCAGGGCAGAAGGGGAAGGGCTAGGAACCGGGGGGGAGGGGGTCAGGAGTCTTCTGAAAACATAAGGCGTTTTTTGACCTGTGATCAAATCAAACTACGTCACAAAAAGCAACGGCATCAGTTGGGGCCAGGAGGCGAGAGACAGTCAGTCCATGTAGGAACAATGTGAGTTGAGACCCTGAGCCTTCCCCTTCTTTTGTCCAGTTTCTTTTAAAGGGGCAGACAACCCTGTACCTCCTTTCCTGTCTTCTCCCAGAGCTGGGCCCATCCACATGTCATGGAATACTGATAGTGGTCCGAGAAACACATCCAGAGACATGGAGTGGCGGACAGGCACGCCAAAGAGTTAAGACCTGGGCGGCGGATGTGAGCTTTTTACAGCAGGAGTGGTTCCTGGCCGGAGTCCACGGCTCGCACAGTGGCCACAGTGATCAGATTGCCATCAGAGACAGGGACAGTCTGGGTCCCCCGGGGAGACAGCACCTACCGACGGTAGTGATTAGGGGCATCGGCAAACATGTACTTCAGTCTGTATGCCTCAGCGAGAAGCAGCCCGATCTCTTCGTTGCCCCAGTGTATCGTAGGTAGGTTTTGTAGCAGCATCAGGAGGCCCTGGAATGCAAGAAAAGAAATGTTATCATCCCTGGACTACAGACCAGGGGACCAGCAGGTCCCGGAAGGGGGTCCCTTCGTCCTAGATCACACATCCCGCAGGGTCGGGCTCCCTGCTCCCAAGCAGCACTCAGCTCCCAGCTCCCAGTTCACCTTCAGGAAGCCTTGAAAAGCCTCTGTTGATTCTGTCATATCCACTAACACCTGCCTCTTTTAAAAATATTATAAACAGAAAACGACACCAACAAATAAAGATATTGATAAAGAGAAAAATAATCACTCATCATCCAAATATACCTCTCTTTGTTTCCAAGTTTTCCTTTTCAGTCTTTTCACATGCGTATTTCTTTAAATAGCTGTAATCATCATTATGATTTTTATATGCTTTTTAATCATCCTCTTTTACTATAATTGTAGTGTTTTTCCATGCAGCCTTCAAAAATGACTGTTCTCAGTGTTAGTATTCCATCATGTGGCTATACCCTAATTTACTCAACCATTTGCCTTTTATTGGACACTGAATTTGCTTCCTTTAAAAAAAAAACAAAACACCTTTATTCAAAAAAAATCCCTTTCTTCATATTCACAAATGCATATCCTTTTTCATTTGCTGTATTTCTCCTAATGCCAGTGTTCACTTCTAATCACCATATTTAGCCTCTGCCCTGTTCTCCAAAGACCGTTCTCGACCTGCCTGTCCAGCTTATTTCCTATGTTCCCAATGCACATGTCTCTCCAGCTAGGTCCATTTCAGCCAGAATTATTTGTGCCTCTGGGGTTTAATTTATGTTGTTCCTTTAACTTGGGAGACCTTCTCTTTTCTCCTCTACCTATCTCAGTCCTATTCAGTTCTCAAAGCTCAGGTCCCTCAAACAGCTCCAGAGAGACAGCCTATTAAAGAGGATATTAGAATGAAAAGAGAATGAGAGGTTGTCTCTGTAATTTAGTTCCCCATGCTGTTGCTGCTGCTCTGTGTTTTTATCTCTTCCCCTCCCCCTCCTTTTAAAGTCTATTTACATATATTTATTTTTAAGTAATCTCTACCCCTGGGGGTGCCTGGGTGGCTCAGTCAGTCAAGTGTCTGCCTTCGACTCAGGTTGTGATCCCAGGGTCCTGGGATTGAGTCCTACATCGGGCCCCCTGCTCAGCAGGGAGACTGCTTCTCCCTCTCCCTCTGCCCCCCACTTGTGCTTGCTCTCTCTAGTGCTCTTTCTCAAATAAATAAAAAATCTCTAATTAAAAAAAAAGTAGTCTCTACACCCAACATGGGGCTCGAACCCATAACCCTGAGATCAAGAGTCACACGCTCTACCGACCAAGCCAGCCAGGTACCCCTGTCTCTCTTTCTGAACTGGATATTCTTCTTATTTTTCTGATTATAAAAGTTATAATGGCAAGACAAAACCCAGGGACAAGGAGATGGGCAGACTTGATTACATATAACTTCAATATGTCAAAAGGTGCCAAAAACCCGGTTAAAATCTAAGAAACTGACTATAAGAAAATATTTTGTAACACCTTCAAAAGACCAAATCCAAAATCAAGATACTATCCATACTCCAATACTATCCATAATAAAAAAGTAGCACCTACTAATCAGTAAGAGATAAAGAAAACCACCAGAGAGAAAAACAGGTAATACGAATAGGTAATGGGCAGAAGGCCCATGGCCCACCCCCATGCTGGGAGGACTTTTAAAAAGCCTGCTTTGAGCTGATCTGGACACTCCAGCAGTGTTTTGTAGTTTTCAGTAGAAAGGTCTTGCATATCTGTTATGAGACTTCTTCCTCTGGAAACAGACACTTAGCTGTGCACACACAGCTGCCTGGGGCACATCACTGCTAAGGACGGCCAATAGGATTAAGATCCCAATTCTGGGACAGTGTAAGTTCTGGCTTCTGCCCTAGACCTCTCCTTCCCCACTTCCCAGAAAGTGGATATGAATGGAGGAGTGGACACAGCCATCTCAGACCGTAAGATGAAAGCCGTGTGTTGGAGACGGCAGAGCAAGACAGAAGAGAGCCGCGTCCCTGTCACTCTGGAGGCGGAATGTTAGCCCTGGACTGCTTACCCTTAGACTAGGAATTAAACAACAAGTAAACAACTATCCTTCTTGCTTTAAGCCACTGCTGTTCTAGGGTCTTGGTTACAGGAGACAAGTTTATGTCATCTTAACACACACAGGCTGTATCTATCAAAATAAAAAATGCACATGGTCTTTGATCCAGCAACTCTACCTCTGTGTCCCTGAACTAAGGGAATATCCACAGTCCCGTGCAAAGGTTTTTGCCGCATGCACCGCGGCTTCAAATAGTGGGGAATCATTAGACAAACCGCGGTTATGCACATCATGAAATGCACGGCAGCACAGAGAAACAAATGAAGTAGGACTACATGCACCGTGGTGGAAAGATAATGAAGATATTTTTAGAAGTAAGAAAGAAAAGCATTGTAGAAAAAGACTTATAGTATGATCCCACTTCGGTAAATGAGAAAACACAATATATTTGCATATGTATATGCACATATGTATATAAAAAATTTAGAAATTGAGGAGGTAAACTGTTCACAGTGATTACCTTTGGGGATGAGAGATTTTCACTTTTTTCCCATTATATTTCTGTATCATTTGAGCTCTGTATTTTCAATTTTTACAATAAAGTGGGTTTTTTTTTTTTTTAAGACTTATTCATTCATTCCAGATAGAGAGCGAGCACATGGGAGGTGGGGGGCAGAGGCAGAGAATCCCAAGCAGACTCCCCGCTGAGCGCAGAGACAAGGGGAAGGGACTCTATCTTAGGACCCTGAGATCATAAGCCAAAACCAAGAGCTGGATGCTCAACCAACTGGGCCACCCAGGTGCCCCAACAATAAAGATTTTATATATTACTTGTGCGGTGGAACTTTTTCTCCATAGTAATACACATTCTGTGGTAGTTTTGTTTAGTAAAAAGTAAAAAAGCAGAAAATAAATGACCTATAATTTCATAATGAAGAGGAAGTCACTTTTAAACATTTTTGCCCTATTTCCTTCCACTCCCTTTTCTGCACATTTTCCATAGTTGAAACGATTTCTCTATATAATTTTGAATCTATTTAGCATTTATCATAAGCATTTCCTTTAATATTAAAAACTCCTCGTAGATACTTTCATGGCCAAAAAATTTCTCATGATACTGATGTACCATAATTTACATCTTCCTGTTTTGAGTACTTAATTGTTTTTTCATTATAATGAAATTATAATGAACAGCTTTGTGCATAGAGCCATATTTTAGATGATTTCCTTGGGCTGAATTCCTAGGAATGAAATTACCATGTCAAAGAACATGAACATTTTAAAGGTCCTTAACACTCATTCAGAAAAGGCATTCCAGAAAAATGCTCATTTCCCTAGATCTCCACCAGCACTGAATACTCTTATCAGACAAATTTTGTTAATTGTAAACCTTTTCCCTGAGATCTCCAGGCCTGAGAACAGAACTCAAAAGCCTTAAGTCAAAATGGTGGTGAACTCCCAGGAAGAACACAATGAGAATCACGCTGTATGCTTTTCCCAAACCCTGTAAGTAACCACCCCTTACCATCCCATCGCTGTCATGAAATTCATTCAACCAGACCCATTACTCAACCAATTACTGATACTCAACCCACCCAGACGCCAACTTTGCTTTTAAAAGCCCTGTTAGATGATCTAAACATCTCTGGCGTGCTCTTTTCTCATGGTTAACAATTTTCCATGGGTTTCTTGGCCTCTGTTCTATGTCTACCTTGTTTTTTTGTTTTTAATCTCAACTTAAAAAAAAAAATGTTGCCCTTGGAATACAATACCCTCCCCCATGAACTCCTGGCCTCTGGCCCCTCTGACTCTTCCCTCCTGCTTCCTATCCCTTCCCCCCCAAGTGTCTCCATCTGCACTGGAACTGGAAATGGCACCCCATCTTTTTGCCAGCATCCACCCCAGGGAGTCAACTTTTATTCTAATTCTGGCAGACTCTCTACTACAGAGGTCCTCACTTTTTCTGTACCTCAGACTCTTTGGCCACCTGGAGAAGGCTATGGATCCCTTCTCAGAATGATGGTTTTAAATACATAAAACACATACCGTCACAAAGGAGACCAGTTAAATTGGAACAGTCATCAAAATATTTGTAAACAAATTTATGATACCGCCATAGATGTCCTTTATTAATATATTCTAAAACAGGGCGCCTGGGTGGCTCAGATGGTTAAGCGTCTGCCTTCAGCTCAGGTCATGATCCCAGGGTCCTGGGATCGAGTCCCGCATCGGGCTCCCTGCTCCTTGGGAGCCTGCTTCTCCCTCTGCTTCTCTCTCTCTCTCTCTCTCTCTCTCTCTCTCTCTCTCTCTCTCTCTCTCCTCCTCTGTCTCTCATGAATAAATAAATAAAATCTTTAAAAAATATATATATATATATTCTAAAACAACATCGAATGGCAGATTAAAGAACTACCATTATTTCAAAGTAGTAATGAACACAAACAACGTTTTGAGACATCTGTAACAACTTCATAGGATATGAAAATGCTAGTAATAAGTGACAAAGGAAGGTACTGCAAATATTACTGTGTCTTCTTGGCTACATTCACTATTTTAAGAATTGTTAACTTTGAGTTTGGGGTTATTGAAAATAAAACTGAAATGATGTTTCCATTCATTTCTAGGGATCCCCTGACTTATAAATGTAAGCCCTAAATTAAAGTCTTTTGCTCCTATAGCTTGCCCTTCTCTTGATTCACACCACAGCCAACAAGAATTCTTATACTTCCAGGGCACCTGGGTGACTCAGTCAGTTGGGCGTCTGCTTCAGCTCAGGTCATGATCCCAGAGTCCCGGGATCAAGCCCAGCATGGGGCTGTTTGCTCAGCGGGGAGCCTGATTCTCCCTCTCCTGCTCCCCCTGCTTATGCTTGCTCGCTCTCTGTCAAATAAATAAATTTTTTTAAAAATTCTTATATTTCCCTTTGGAGGTAAGTTTAACACCCAAGTATCCATATTAACACTAATATTACATTTTGAATCACTTCATTTGTTGGAAAACATTTTTCTGTTTTCTCTCACTTTTTTTTTTTTTTTGGTACAAATTGCTTTTGTCATTATAGAATTTCAGTCCCATTTTCAATCAACTTGCTGGGTGAGGTCAAATTGCTACCCTATTTCCTGAGGACATACTTCATTGACTCAGAACCAACCCCTGCCTTCCATGGAGCTTCCTTGGGAGCTGAAGGAATGGTACGTGCTTAGCCTCATTCAGAACATAAGCAAGAAAATTCTGGGAACTTGGGAGTCTCAATGAAACCCTTGGGTTTCAAATGTTGGTCCTACCTGTCCAACCAGGCTGTAAAAGCTGAATCAACTGTAGGAACTCTTAGAAATACTTGGGCCCAAGCCTCATCCCTGGAGTTTTGGATTCTAAAAACCTGGGTGGGACCCGGCAACCACACTTCTTCAAAGATTCCAGTAGGCAACCAGGTGTGGGGTTACCACTAGAGGGATTAAAAAGCTCTTAAACGGGGTGCCTGGGTCGCTCAGTCGTTAAGCGTCTGCCTTCGGCTCAGGTCATGATCCCAGGGTCCTGGGATCGAGCCCCGCGTCGGGCTCCCTGCTCAGCGGGCAGCCTGCTTCTCCCTCTCCCACTTCCCCTGCTGTGTTCCCTCTCTCGCTGTCTCTCTCTCTCTCTGTCAAAAAAAAAAAAAAAAAAAAGCTCTTAAAGACATAAAAGCATATTTGGGATGCAGGCCTAATAGTGAGATCCCAAGGAAGGAAATCCCTAGATGTTATGGAGACAGTGACCTTTCATTAAATAAATTAAGGTAAATCTATAAAATAAAATATCCTTTTTAAAAAAGATTTATTTATTTTTTTAATTTTTTTAAAGATTTTATTTGTTTGAGAGAGAGAGCACAAGTGGGGGGAGCAACAAGCAAAGGGAGAGGGAGAAGCGGCTCCCCCCTGAGCAGAGAGCCCAACATGGGGCTCAATTCCAGGACCTTGAGATCATGACCCGAGCGGAAGGCAGAGGCTCAACTGACTGAGCCAGCCAGGCAACCCAAGATTTATTTATTTTAGAGACAGGGAGAGAGAGCATGGTAGGGAGGGGCGGAGGAAGAGAAAGAGAATCTCAAACAGACTCCATGCTGAGCGCAGGGACTGGTGTGGGGCTCGATCTCATGTCCCTAAGATCATGACCTGAGCTGAAATCAAGAGTCAGAAGATGCCCAACTGACTTAGCCACCCAGCTGCCCCTATAAAATAAAATATCCTGTAGCCAATTCATTATTTGAATGTTTTCACAATTTTTGTACAAGCATGTACTCATGCAACGTGTAAAAAGTATAAAAATGGGGGAAACATAGATTTACAGTTTTTGACATGATAGAACATCTACCATATTTTGTAAAGTGATAAAGAGGTCATAAAACAGAGCATGTAAAATAGTTGCATTAATGGTTATACATATAGAGCACGTATTTATTTGTGTAGATTTGCATGGCGAAATGTCTGGAAGGAACTATATTACCCTTGTGTGGTAAGATTTCAGGTACTTGATTTTCTTTTTGCTTATTGATGTTTCTAAATTTTCTATAATGAATGCATATGTTTGCACAATTGATAACAAAGGAGTGATCTCTCTAGAAGAGGACAGTCTTTGCTGGGATATCATCTACCTATAATTGCCAATCCCTCTAACCTTGCTGGAAGCCTTGAAATAATTCTAACCCTGGACAAGGTAACATCCCTGTGTGCCCCCAGGCAGTGAGGTGTAGCGTGAGGAAGCACTCTGCCACCTAGTGGCTATTTCTGGGAACTGCATCCTTTATCATAGTGCTTGCATCAATGGGAAACCCTGCCTAATGCACTGATAAATTTGAGATAGAAAAGAAGTAAAAACCAAATGGCTGTGGGAGGAAAGCGCTAATCACAAATCACGTGCTTTTATATAGGGACAGACACCGTTGGGGCAGGGAATAACTGAAGATTTGTTACAAAGCCAGCTCATGGGAGCACTAGGCATGACATGCAGTCGGATGAAACACTATAGCGATGATAAGACAGCTTATGGGGCAAGCAGCAGAGACAGCTCCAAATTAATGAGAAAGGAGCAAAGAAAAGCTGGAAATGGCTAAAATCGCAGGAAACAGCCTGACACAGGTACTGGCTGAGAATCCGTAGATCCTAAAGGAAAAGGAATAAGGCAGAAAAGGAACTGGAGGCACGGGGGTGGGGGAGACAACAATTAGGTAAGGGGTCCAAAGGAGAAGGGACAGAGGTTATAACTAAAGAAACTCTATAAGGAAAAGGTACAGGGGAAACCCATTAGAGAATATTCAATACATGGAGGAACCAAAGAGGGAGAACATCAAGAATAATAATCATTACAGTGATAGCTATCACTTACTGAGCACTTATTACATACCAGATAGGGCTCTAAGTGCTTTACATGTGCTATTAACTCATTTAATCCTCACATCAACTCTATGAAATGCATAGTATTACCTCCATTTTACAGATGAGGAAATCGAGGCACAGAGATTAAGGAATTTGCCCCAGGGCCACAGAGTAGTGCTGGGCTAGAACGTGAACCCAGGCACTCTGGCTCTAGAGGTTGTGCTCATAACCACTATAGTACATACTGCTTGCCCTGGAGTAAGAAGACAAGTGGGACAGAATGTAGTAGGAACAAAAAGAAAGGAAGTCATAGCAGAGGCCGTTTGAAGGAAAAGTGGAAGAGCTGCTTGATTTTACTCAGTGATGAGAACCAAGCACAACCAAAGATGGGACGTGTAATGACTAACAGGAAAAGAACTTAAAGACCACATAAAATATACATTACTAACTAAGATGCTGTGTGCAGAATCACTTAGCAATACTGGAACATCCTTTGTGAATGTAATGTGTATTCAGCCATGTAAAAATATTTTCTTAGTCAAATAAGTAGTACTTTAAAACAAATCCCCGTTTTGACAATCAGTGAGGGAGCAAAACAATTCCCCTAGTTACAATACAAACTTTCCAAAACATGTCCTTGAATGTAAACTTTTTGAGAATCAAACTTATTCCTTGGTTTTCTCTCAAAGTGCATTTAGCAAGTTTCCCATCAGAGAAGGCCTGGCTAAGTCCCCTTTAATGGCTTGTTTTATGCCTGGGGACCGTGCCCTTTCTCCTGCCAGCTTGCTTAGGGCGAAAGATCTTCAGTTCCCAGGGTTCCCTCTCAACCTTTCCTCTGCGCAGGATTCAAACCGACAATTCATGGGATGTCTGTTAAAGATGGGGCCTGCGTTGGACAATGTTCCGAAATCCTACATTTGAGTTCCTTGCAGAAGTGGTGGGTGGATGCCATCAGGTTGAAGGGATTTACTTATGGTTAATTATTTAGGCCTGGGACACCTCGTAGGCTTAGCACTGTTGCACTGAACAACTCTGCCCTGCCTCCCACAAAGATACTTTCAGAACAGGAATGTCTCCAAGGTTTTTTTCTGCAGGATGAAAGCAGAAGATTCTCAGATCAGCGGCCACTTTGCTTTAGAGTCATTGGCTGGCCCCACTGACTCCCTTGTAGGTTCCCTTTTTATGTAAAGGAATTCTGATTATTAGTCCTTGGAGTGCCCCTGGATGGTGCTTCTCAAAATCAGTTCGGAGCCATCTGAGGCCTTGTTGGCACCTGCCTGACATCCTGTAGGGTCTCATGCTCTTCTGGCCTCTCAGAGATGCTGCTTTTCCTGAGATGGCTTTTTAGACTATGGGGCGAGTGAGCAGGCATTTATTTACTCAGGTGCCTGCTCTCTCGGGCTCACACACTTTTCCTAGATACATTACTTAGAGTGGAATAGTTTTCAGGCTTCCCGTGGGTTACTTTACGCAGTACAAATTCAGTCTTTCTTCTTTTTCTTTCTTTCTTTCCCTCTTTCTTTTATCTTCTCTTTTCTTTTCTTTCTTTCTCTCTCTTTCTTTCCCCCTCCCTCCTTTCTTTCTAATATAAATTAAGGGTTTATTACAACCTTGGCTTGGTTTCTCATTATCAGGGATTCAAGAATCCGAGGCCATGAGCCCACGCTGGGAGGGGCTGGGGGCCAGAAGCCAGGCTCCAGAGCAGACCAAGTCACTGGTGTACAACCCCCAGCAGTCGGGTGCTCCCCAGGGTTGCTGCCACCCAGTTCTTACCTTACTGCCTGTATGCTGCATGCTCCAAGGCACGGACCCCCGGTGTCACGTGCATGCCCCTCCTGAAATGCTGGGGTAGGGATTGCAGAAGCCGGACCTTGACGGACAGGCCAATACGGACGGACGTGCTGCGGTGCAGGAGGGAGGGTATGAAGGCCACGGCCACCATGTTCTCAGGGTGGCTCACCTGATTCCGAGCTCACTCTACTACATTCCATTCTTCTAGGGGCTGCGGCAGCTCCGGGACATTGATGAAGCAAATCGGATCAAAGACCCCGTGTGCACACCCCTGCTGCTGGGAACCCGCTTGTCTTCCTTGTCCACAATCACCAGGTGTTCCCAGAGTGCTCATAGACGAGGAGGGGACCGGTCTCCAGTTCTCCAAGAAGCTGCCTCACCCCCTGCTGCCGGCCCGCACAAGCATTCTACACACACTTCCCCCCCGCCCCCGAGTACCCGCAATTCAGCATAACTCTTGTTCTTCCAAATGCACACTGAATTTTTGATTTTTGGAGGTGCTGCCCTTCTCCCCTGCAGCAGCCCCTTGTTTTGGTGTCACAATGTGGTGGTGTGCTGCCCACAGAGGACCTGCCACACGTTCCCTCACTCACAGAACTCACTCGACCATCTCCTGTCCTTCTGGGTTTGACAGGTTACCCTGCTCTGGGAAGCCTCCCCTACAGTCTGCCGCCCACGACCTGCCCTGACGGTGTACTCTGCCACCGGGTGACCAACTTCTGTGGCTCTCCAGGCTCATGTAACATTCCAGGTTCAGCCTAGGCCAAGGGGCAGGAAAGTCTACTCTCGCTGCTACGCTTCTCATTGAACAGTGCAGCATGCAGCCCTCGACTCCCCAGTTCACTCTGCTGGCCTTTTGGGGTGCGACTGAGGCGTCCGCCCTCACCCTGTCTCCACAAAGAGCTGGCAGTGCAACCGAATGCCCAGACATTCCCGGGCCGGGCTTTAGGGCTGGGGCTGTGGATACGACAAGGAAAGGGGGTCCAAGTCTCCCCGTGATCTCGGATCGGGCGCAGTCTCCTCTCAGGCTTCTCCAGAATTGGGTCTTGCAGCCCTGTCCTCTCCCCTGTGACACTCCAGCCCCACTGTCTTCTCTCTGCCTCTTCCCTCCTCCAACACCTCAACCTCCGACCTCTGCAGGGCCTTTGCTCTGGCTGCTCCCTTCCCAGAAAACTCTTCCCCGGCAGATCTGTGTGTGGCCGGCCACAGCTGCGACAACATCTCACTACCTCACCCCCAGGGAGACGGCACCCAGCAAAGCGTGGGCCAGCGCTAGGAAGGGCTGAGCGATTCGGCGGCCCTCCCAGCTCCCACCTGCTCACCTGGGACCCCTGGACGGTCCCCTTTGCTCACCTCCTCCTTTGAAGGCCTGCGGTGGCAACAAGAGACCTCCACGGGCCTCCGTGGGCAGACAGAGCTCTCTCTAGGCTCACAGCTGGGGGCAGAGAAGCACCCAGTACCCCCCCCCCCAGCAGGGCACGGCTGCAAGCGGGAGACCTGCCAGCTATGATTAGGGTGCTCACATCCACGGCAGACCTCACTCTCTCCGGCCACCACTGAAGGGTGTGCCACCGTCACCACTCACGCCCCTGACACCCAGTGTCACACAGCCTCTTGCAGGCCACCGCCCTCACAGCCGCAGCCTTAAATCCTATGGTCACCCTTTTCCCTTCAAGCACCCAGGAGGCAAATAACATCAAGATCCTCAATTAATACCAAGATTCCTCTGTGAGAAAGGAAGCATGTATCCATTTCGTTTTGGGTAGTTTTTACCTGGTCAACTATTTATTAGGCAGATTTTAGTGTTAGTGTGTTTTCCTCCATCATTTACTTTCCTCTCAACCTTTCAGTGGTGGAATGGTGCCCTCCTATCATGCACTCTGCTGTCTTTTTTTTTTTTTTTTTTTTTTTTTACTTTTTCAGTGAGGCATAACTTGTATACAATAACTAGTGTACAGCTGGGTGATTTTTACGTATGTCGCCACCACCCAGATCAAGATAAAGGACACTTCCTGGGCCCCAGAAGATTCATGTTCCTCCCCAGTCAATACTCCCTCCACAACCAGTGACCGGATACAAACCATGAAAAAGTTTTGCCTCTTCTTGAACTTCACATACATGCTTTCCCACCATCTTATTACCAAAGTTATCATGATACCTCTGAATATTTTTGAGTGGCAAGATACTGGCTTAACCGGGGCTCCTTGGAGAATGGTTGATTCCAAGGTGGGGCAAAGAAAATACAAGCTAGGAACATGTCATGGCACCAGAAACTAAGGAACTGCTTTAAAAATGATGGGATCATGGCGCCTGGGGGGCTTAGTCGGTTGCATCGGACTCTTGATTTCAGCTCAGGTTGTGATCTCAGGGTCCTGAGATCAAGCCCTGTGTCAGGCTCTGTGCTCAGCGTGAAGTCTGTTTGAGATTCTCTCTCTCCCTCTGCCCTGCCCCCTGCTTACGCACACTCTCTCTAAAATAAATAAAATCTTTAAAAAAGATTTTATTTATTTATTTGACAGAGAGAGAAAGCGAGAGCACAAGCAAGGGGAGCGGCCGGCAGAGGGAGAGGGAGAAGCAGGCTCCCTGTTGAGCAGAGAGCCCGGCATGGGGCTTGATCCTAGGACGCTGGGATCATGACCCAAGCCAAATGCAGACGCTTAACTGAGCCACCCAGGCACCCCTAAAATAAAATCTTTAAAAAAATGATGGGGTCAAAAAGACAACTTTAAGGAGCACCCAAGGGCCAAAGCTGGGACAACCTGAATAGCAAAATAATGACAGTGTCAGATAACCCACGAAATAAAATAAACACCCATGAATCTATAGTGATATAAATAAATACTTGAATAAGTAAAGGGGAGAGCAGGCACTGCTCTCTCTTAGAGTAGAATGGCAATTAATAAATGCAGAAGAAGTGGTAAAAATAGAAAATCTCCATTAGGCAAACATCACAGAAATGACTGTTACAGGCAAGAACCGTTAATGAATGTTAAGATTAGTGGGTGAAAGAATGATAAAACAATGGAATTATATAGTATCGAAGTGTTTCCCCAGAAGGTACCTATTAATTACCAAAGGAGAAATAGTAACTTTACAGTGGAGAAGCCTGGTAGACCCACATAAGGCAAGGGATCGAAAGCATTGGGAATGAGACATGCCAGCACCTTGTACCTCCTGACAGGATATCCTGAGGACGTATCATCTCTGTGGTTTCTTCCCCAAAAGGCATGACCCTCAATTTCATCATAAGAAAACACAGGACAACCCCAAAGTAAAGGACATTCTATAAAATAACTAATTAGTACTCTTCAAAAGTTTTGAAAATTTTCTTTGTCAAGGAAGACAAAGACTGAGAAATTGTCCCAAATGAGGATCCTGAATTGGACCCTGGTCCAGAAAAAGAACATTAATGGGAAAACTGGTAAAATTTAAATAAGGCCTGTAGATTAATAATATTTTATCAACTTGAAGTTCCTGGATGCTTAATTATAGCATGGCATATAAGATGTAAACATTAAGTGCATATGGGTGGGCTATTTGGGAACTCGACTATTTTTGCAACATTTTATAAGCACAAAATTAGTTCAAAATAAAAGAGAGAGAACATGGGGCACCTGGGTGGCTCAGTTGGTTAAGCGACTGCCTTTGGCTCAGGTCATGATCCTGGAGTCCCGGGATCGAGTCCCACATGGGGCTCCCGGCTCAGCGGGGAGCCTGCTTCTCTCTCTGACCCTCTCCCCTCTCATGCTGCTTCTCTCTCTCTCTCTCTCTCTCTCTCTCTCAAATAAATAAATAGAAAGAGAGAACACTTTTTTCAAAACCTGGTTTGAGTGGGGTCCCTCCTCCCCGGCCCCTCCTGAGGCTGACATTCAGCCCCTAGAGTGCTGGTGGCTCTGAAGTCTGGCGGCTCTCTCTGGGCCTGGGCGGGGCTCCAGGACGTCACAGACAGAAGCCCACATCCTCTGCCCCAGCAACTTGCACCCGTGCCCAGAACTCCCTGTTGCCTTCAGGCCTGGTGGTCATTCGGGCCCCACCTTCCCACAGAGACAAGTGTGGGTGGTTCTGAGCCCCGGGGAGGGAGGGCATGAAAAAGAATGAGGAGGTCACAGGTACTTCAGGCAGTAGAAGGAGAAAAACCCAGGAACCAGAATAGTAGATCAAAAGGAGGACCTTGGAGCACTTGTTTCTCAGTCTTAAAACAAGCAATTTTTTGTTAAACATTTACTTTGTGAGAAGAAAGTCCGCAAGGGGTTGTCAGTGAAAGGTGAGGAGCGGTGGAGGGCAGAGGAAGCCCTGAGAGGTGCAGGGAGAGGAGGGGAAGGGGAAAGGGGAGGGGGAAGTGGGAGGGTTGGGAACGGTGGCAGATCCTTGCCTGGGATCCTTGAGTAGCTCCTGTCTGAATTCGGCTCAAGTGCCCCAGGAGGTGCCCGGCCAGGCTCCAAGGTAGAGGCAGCACAATGCATGTGTGTGATAAGGATTCTGGTTATCTACCACTTACTCCCTAGGTGACCGGAAGAGGGAGAGAGATTCTCCAGCAGACTCCTCGCTGAGCGCAGAGCCCAACGCGGGGCTCGATAACCCAGGACCCTGGGATCATGACCTGAGCCAAAACCAAGAGTCAGACACCCAACTGACTGAGCCACCCAGGTGCACCAAGTCGCCACAGTTTTTAGCCCTAAAACTTCTCTCATCCAGGCTGGGCCGGTTTGGCTTCCTGGGATCCTGGTATTCATTTCCAGAGGTCCCGAGGCAGTGACTTCGTTACAGGTGGCCCGTTAGCAGTCAGCCTTCGTCCGCTGCAGAGCTCATGGGCAGCCTCACACAATCTCGCACGATGCTCCTGCACCCTGCTCCTCCAACCTGCACCATGCTTCTGTCCCCTAAGGGACACCGCCTGCCTATCTTAACACAGCCAGGCACGTGTTTTCTTTTCTTAGCCATACAATTAAGGAACTACGGGGCTAGGAGGCACTTTGCAGATCATCTAGTTTAACTGCCCATTCTATTTTGTCTAAAAGGAAGAAGTGACACTCCTCCAGTAGGCCGCCTGAGGTGTTAATACAGCAGCAGGCACAAATCCACATTGTCCTTCCGTGGGTTATGGCACAAAAGACCTCAAATTGGTCAGATAATCAAATATGCAACCCAGTGAAGAAGAACATCTCTGTGTCTAACATAGGTTTAAAGGCATCGACTATTATGGTCCTGTGCTCTGCCAATATTGTGAATCGCTAAAAGGCATTCCAGGAATCACCTCCACCTCTCTGAGCTAATCTGGGAAGCACTTTTATCACATATGACAAGGCCCTCTGAGCCTGGCTCATGAGAACTAAATTAGACTTCATGCTCTTGATAGCCTGCTCCACCTCAACCACAGGATCAGAACTGATAGCTTAGCCGAGCACACGGCGGTTCCAGTCCCCCGTGCTCATTTATCCTAGGACGCTGCACACACGGCTGGCTGGCAGAAGCCATGGCTCTTCCTCAGCTGCCTGCGGCCTCCGCACCACAGCTAGTGTCTACTTCCAGAAGTCCACTCTGCCCTCTTCCGCCCGGAGCCCCAACGTGGGCAAGCTGGGTCCTGCCTCTCCATCCATCCACGGATCAGACTCTGCACGGACAGGCACAGCACAGGGGCTCTGGGATCACGGGGAGCTGCTGCTCTTGAGAACACCTATGTTATTAGTTAGAGCTCAGAAGAACGTTCCACCTTCTCTGGCTTTCCCCTCCCTGCTCTTAAAAGACATATATGCCCATTAAGAAAGAAAGAAAAAGGAAACCACTCAGTTCAGAAGTGTGCGAAGTGGAGAAAGAAAAGCCCCCAGCTGTCCCCAGAGAGAACGACCATGAGCAGCTCCAGTCCTGTCCCTGCAGACTGCAGAGCCTTGCAGTCCATCTCCCTGATCCCCCAGCCCCCATTCTCCTCTCCCTGGACCCCCTGGAGCGGCGGCCTGGCTGTGCACCGCTAACACGTGCCCCCAGTCTTCTTCACATCCCCAGCCAAGGCTTCCAGGACAACGCCCCCCTCTCCCTGGCAGCCCCCTCAGCCTCCTCGCGAAGGTGTGCCCGGGCTCAGGCCCAGGCCTCTCCTCTCCTCTGTCCACTCCCACTTCTTCAGGGGGGTTCATCTACTGTCCCGGCTTTAAGGACCGTCTAGCCAGAGGCTCCTCAACATACGTGTCCAGCCCAGACCTCTCTCTCTCTTTTGAGCTCCAGCCTCGTTAACATTTATTTGCCTACCTAGATCTCCGTTTGGGTGTCTAATAGCATTTCAAATTCGACATGCCCAAAACTGAACTCCTGAAAGTCCTCCCCAAACCTGCTCCTCCTACAGCTTTCACATGAACTCAGTCATCTTGACTCATGCCTTTCTGTCCTAAGCTATACCCAGTTCATCAGAAAATCCTGTTGGCTCTATTTACAAAATATATGCACGATCTACCCACTTGCCACACCTCCACTGCCGCCACGCGGGTCCAAGCCACCCTCGTGTCTCCCCTGGAGGATTCTAACAGCCTCCCGCCTGGTCTCCCTGCTCCCACCTATGTCCATACCCACCACCTCCGTAGAAGCCAGAGTGAGCCTTTGAAAATATAAGTCAGATCATGTCCCTCCTCTGCTTAACACCCTCTTAGGGCTCCCTGTCCACTCAGAGTAAAAGCCCAAGTGGCTACGAAGTCCTCTATGATCTGGGTCCCTTGTGACTTCTTTGGCCTCACCGTTCCCTCCTCTTCATCTGGACCCCTGTGCTCCAGGCCACACTGGCCACCGCCATGATTCCACAAGTAGCCCAGGCATACCACCGCCTTCAGGCCTTTGCACTGTCTGTTCCTTCTGCTTGGACACTCTTGCCCCAGATGTCCGTGACTCACTCTCTCACCTTCCCGGAGCCTTGGCTCAAATGTCACCTCAGTGAGCCTACCCTACTTTTTTTGAAATTGTAAACTGTCCCTTCCCTATCACCTAACAATCCCTTTATCCTGCTCTACATTGAAAAAAAAAATCACCTAACATTCTGTCTAATTTACTATGTTCTTGTTTACTGTTAAGTCTCTTTCCCAACTAGCATGTAAGCTCTGTGGGAAAAGAGATCTCTGTCTGACTTACTTCTCAATATATCCTATGCCTTCAATAGTGCCCAGCACAGGGCAAGCATTCAGCAAATGCTTCTCAATGAATGAATGAAATATCTCTTAGGCCTGTCTACATGCTCTGCAGCATCTCTGGCCCTAAGACCCTTTTTCACACCGAAGAACTCTGGGGCCCGCTGACTTGGCCATTCTGCCAATCAGGAGGGGCAACCTCTTCTGAGCAGCCTGTCTGCTTCCCTCTTCCCAGCCATGTACCTGCCATGGCCCCTTCTATCTGTACAGCCCCACGGACGGGATAACTCCCACTCTGATGCTCATCCTGGCCCAGGCTGGGCTCCTGGCCACTCACCTGAAAGTCCTCCTCATCCAAGATCTCTTTTCTCCACTTGATCAAGAAGGCTGCACACACGTAGAGATGAAAGTGGGAGAACCCTTCTGGTTCAGACTGGGAAGGGAAAGAACTGTTAGGTCTCCAAGCCCTGACAGAGAGCCAGCTCTAGGCCTCTCGGTTCCAATCCTGCTGCAAGGTGGGCACACAGCACAGCACTCCTTTCATGGCTGGGCACACAGAGGCCGGAGCAGATTCTGCAGCGGCCCTGCCCATGAGACTGAGGCAGACACAGAAATAGAAAGGGGGGAGGGGCTTTTGAGCAGCACACTCCAGCAGGGCGGGGAGCTGGGCGCCTCAGGGACAGCCTGGCATGGAGTGGGCAGGGGCCCCTTCATACCTGGTATGTGTCCCATAGGCGGATGGTGCAGCGAAGGGGAAGCTCCCGCATGAGCAGGTTGTTCATCCAACGAAAGGCAAACTGTAGGTATTCGACCTCGTACCTCCTGAAGTGATTATGTACCTGCTCTGAAACAGAAAGCGTCATTGGCCCCAAGGGTTCAACCTAGGGGACTGGACCCTGAGAGAGTCACATGAGCTACAAAGGCAGTTTCCATCTCTTTTTCCCCCCTCTTCCTGGGGAAGCCCGGCATAGAAGGGCCAAACAGGCATCTGACCGGCCTTTAGGCTTGCTTCTACCATCTTACAGCCACACTGCCTGGCTAACGCAGCCCCACACGTAGTGAGACGATTTTAACATCCATGTTCTAGGTACCTTTCTTCCCTCACAGGCCTGCTCTCGCCATAAAGCGGCAGACGTGAGGAGGTCCACTTGGCTGCTTGACCCTATTACCTCTTGAGAGGAGGAGCCAAAATGGAAAAGAACCGTGGGGGTCACCTTGGCCATCCTCCCGCCGGTGAGGACTTCCTCCTCAGCATCCCTGACAGATGGCAGCCAGCAGGGACTTAAACACTGCCGGAGAATGAGGTTCACTGACTCCAGCAAGGGCAGCCTCTCCCACTGATGTATTAAGTGATTCACCAGAAAGTGCTTCGCTGTATTCAATAGAAACCAGCTCCTTCCTGACTCCCACCCTCGGTGTTTGTGTGGTGCTCTGGAACAACCCTACACCAACCGGATCCCTGTTCTACATGACAGCCCTTTAAACAGTGCTTACTAGCATTTTTAAAAAATTATTATCCTCCTCAGTCTCCTAATCTATAAAATGCAGATAATCATTCATACCTCA
The DNA here is from genome assembly GCF_003265705.2 of Callorhinus ursinus. NCBI lineage: Eukaryota > Metazoa > Chordata > Mammalia > Carnivora > Otariidae > Callorhinus > Callorhinus ursinus. The sequence continues at coordinate 3,641,461 of NW_027397121.1, forward strand.
GAAGGTTTGGGGGAGGATAAAATGAGAAAACAAAAGTGCTTACAACAGCACCTGGCATGTGGTAAATACATAATATAATTTTTTGAAAGAATAACTAATAACAATGGTTATTTCTGGGGAAGAGAATTTAAGGAAGGGGGAGGATGTTTATTTTGTATTTTTCCAAATTGTTTTAATTTTTCTAATGCGTATTACTTGTGTAACTCAATGAAACAGTAAGGACACAGACATTCATAAATCCCCTGTCCTCAAGTACTATGCCTTTACTGATCAGGTACTTGCGAGGGCAAACAAGGATGACGCAGATGGTGGCAGAAACCGCAGCCTCTGCCCCGGGAACCTGGGACGAGGGGTGCAAGGAGCTGCGTGTGGGCCCCACGCTGGGCTAACAGCTGGCCAGACAGAGAGGAAAAAACATCCTACGGACGACGTATCAGAAACCACTGTAAACCAGCAAACAAGATGGGAAGACTGAAATCCTAAGTCATAAAAGGAAGCTGGAATGAGTGGAACAAATCAGGGAAGGTTTTCAGGAAAAGAGAAGCTGGGGAAGAGGGAAAGACACGCAGTTTTTGTCAGGGGGGTGGGGGTGGGGCGGGGAAGCCATTGCTCTGGTGAAGCACAAAATCCCTGATAAAAAGCCAGGAATGAGATTTCTTAGTTGTGCAGTATCTGGCGGAGTCCTAAAAAAGCTTTACAACTTAGCTGGTGCTACAGAGCCCACTTAGCAGAAGACTTCGCTGTGAGGTGCTAGGCTATCTTTATGAAACTTAATTCCAACGTCTCTTGCTGGGTCTCGGTTTCTTTATCAGCAAAAAGCAGGGCTCCCCGAGTTGCCTTTTAGTTCTAGAGTCTGGGATCCCAAGCCAGGGCTGAGGAATGACTGCGAGGCTCCTGCTCCTCAAAGACACCCTGCTTTAGGAAGAGCCATGTCTCCCCTCCCTGCCTCCCCTCCCTGCCCAAACAGGTCCCAGGTTGCTGTAGAAAAGGCCTGCCAGAGTATCAGTCAGACCTGAGGACTGCGCATCAAGCCCAGGAGTCCTGAGTGACATCACCACGTCAAGGACAAGGTCAGACTACAGCTTGACGCTAAAAGCAATGGAGAGCCACAGGAGGCTTCTGAGCAAGAGAGGGACGTGACCAGGACAGTGCTTTAGAACGATGCAGTTGTGCAACAGAAGGTTTGGAAGAGGAAAGAATCTGGAGGAGGTAAGTCTTTCTAGAAAGAAGCTGCAGAAATCCAGGCATGGCTGGACCAGAGCTGTGGCTAGGGAAATGGAGCAGAAAGGGTGAATTTGAAAAGAAAAAAGGGGGGGGGTGGTTAAGGGAGAGGAAAAAAAGAAAAAAAAAAGGTGAATGTGAAGGGAGACTTGGTAGAACTTGGTGACAGAATGCAAAGGAGAAAGAAGAACTTGAGGTGCCAGCAGAGCTCTCCCCTCCCCTTCCTGCCAAGATGCCAAAGGACGTGGTACAGCCAATGGCACAGAATTGGAGAGGCTCGTGGCAAGGCAGGGGGCTGAGGAGAGGCCCCACCAGCACCACTGGCTTGTGTCAGAATCATACGTGCTTTATACCAGAGAATTCCTCTTCCTCCCACCTACCATCAATCCGGCTGACAAGCTCTTCCAGCGCCTTGACCTTCTTCTGGATCCCTGGTTGTGCAAAGGTGTAGTTATCCTGCAAATGACAGAGAGCCCAGGATGAACAGACTCCAAAGCTGTGCTACTGCTCTCAAGTTCACTGAAACACACTGAAAAGCACAGGCGGTTCTGGGGCGCCTGGATGGCTCAGTGGTTAAGTGTCTGCCTTCGGCTTGGGTCATGATCCCAGGGACCTGGGATTGAGCCCCACATCGGGCTCCCTGCTCGGCGGGAACCCTGCTTCTCCCTCTCCCACTCCCCCTGCTTGTGTTCCCTCTCTCGCTATGTCTCTCTCTGCCAAATAAATAAATGAAATCTTAAAAAAAAAAAGCACAGGCGGTTTTTCCAAAGCTGCTACCAGCGTTCTGAGGAACAAAGGAATAAATAGAACAGCAGAGTGTGGAGAGAGCCTGACAGAGCCTTGCAATGTAGGGGCACACCACCTGGCTCGGGGTGTCTAGTGGAAAGGAGCGGCACACTCTGAGGACAAAGCCAGGGGAACACAGAGACTTCCTTAGACTCCCGGTGATGCTGGACCACTGCCTTTGGGGGAAAGCTATAAAGTTAACAAAAGAGGTGAAGATGGATGGACCGAAACGAGGAAGAGGCATGCTGGGTGGGGGACCCTGCATGATGCAGAAGGGCAGGAAGGGCCTCAAAGGCCTGCGGGGAGCCCCTCGACCCAGGCCACCCACAAGGGCAGATCCGGCTCACCTGGATCCCATCTAGCAGCTTGCTCATGCACCAAAAGCTGTCGGCTTCAATGCTTCGAAGCATGTCCTGAGACAAATTGGTCACATCAAAGTTCTCCACATCCTCTTCTGTAAAACAAAAGGAGAAGAAAGTCCAGAGGTCTTCTCTAAAAAATGGAGAAAGACAGAGTCTAGGATCTTCAACAGGGTCCTTAAGGCCAGGGGAGAGCCCAGCTAACCTGATCCCCAGGAACAAGGGCCTGCCCTCCTCCTCCCCTGGTCAGGTGGGCAAGCGTGTCCCAGGAAAGTGCTTGAGGACCTCATTACAACACGGAACAGGCCATTTCTCACGCCAATTCCCCTGGGTCCAACATACCTTTCTCTTCTGCATTTGTTCATTCAGTTTTAGAAAAAGGTATTTCAGGCCTCATGCTCAATGAGCTTTACCCAGACCCTCGGAGATGGTCTGAAAAAATTCTTTGATTTCAGAAATTCAGTAAGCTGTCTGGCACACTCACACTTGTATGTAGTGAGAAAGCTGGGGCCAAATGGCCCCCATGGTTCATTTTAAAGACCAAATCTCCATATTCTGACAAGGCAGACCCACGGTCTTACCACTCAGAAATGAAGATGAGCGCGTGGGGCAGATGGGCAAAAGCTGTGGGGGCTTCTGGGATTTAGAAGTTGGTACAATTCTTGGATTCCTAAGCAGGGTTCCATAAAACATCAAAATGATAGGATACTCCAAAAGAAGGGGGTTCCATAGACGAATATGGTTGAGAAATGGTGCCTCACATACCTCATCATGGAGATTCACAAAGATCACAGCATACAGAAGGACGTGAGGAGTTATAACAAATTCTTCATTAAGTAAATCTGTTTAACCCTATTTATACAGCACTTTCCAGGCTTCTTTAGCCACCGGACCTCTTTTAAAGAGGATCATCTATTAGATTCTCATGGAAACCCCACACTAAGTAACAGTAGTGAGAGGTAGTCTATCTGGTCGGAGATCCAAGTGGGGACAACATCAAGAGTCTTCTAGAACCCTGAAGAAGAAAAAGGCCATGGGAGGTTTCCTTCCTGCCACAGAAGTGGAAGTACTAAGAAAGGCTCTCCTTGCCCAACACGATGGGCTGCCTCAACCCACAGGCCCGTGTGCTAGGCTGAGGCCACACGAGGAAATGTTCAGGCTTGAGTTCTGTGACAAAGGCGGCTTTTCTCTTTAGACCCAGAGCCCTATTTTGAAAACAGGACGTTCACTGCAGTCCCTGGTGCTGCAGAGACACAGGTACCTGACAAAACATATTCAGAATCCAGCCCTTTCATTTATGAGAATTATTACTAAGACCTACGAGTGACCCCCGTTGGGGCAATGTGTAACAATTCTTGGATTTTCATCCTGTATAAACTGCATTTTTAAATGGACATCAAGGGCTAATAAAAAACCTTTTTGGGGAGGGTGCGGTGCTTTGTCGGAAAAACTATAATGCTAGAAACAACCTAAAAGTCTGACTCGAAGTACGGCCACAGTTAATCCATGTCAAGTGCTAACAATGGTACCTGGCACACAGTAGGTACAATACAGTTTCTTTCAGATGAAGTTTATTAAGAATTTGTAATGACACAGGAAAGTCACAGTTTTAAGGGAAAAGAGCAAGATACAAAATTATTTATGGTATACTCTCAGCTACTGTACATACAATATTTATGAGTGCTTATATAAGCACAGAGAAAAGACAAAATATATCACAAGGTTTACAGTGTTTTTTTATTTTTATTTTTTTAAAGATTTTATTCATTTATTTGACAGAGAGAGACACAGCGAGAGAGGGAACACAAACAGGGGGAGAGGGAGAGGGAGAAGCAGGCTCCCCGCAGAGCAGGGAGCCCAATGTGGGGCTCGATCCCAGGACCCCAGGATCATGACCCAAGCCAAAGGCAGACGTTTAATGACTGAGCCACCCAGGCGCCCTGGTTTACAGTGTTTATTCCAGTAGGGATAAAAGATTTTTATTTTCTTCAAGCTTTACTAGACTTTTCAAAATTTCTACAATAAGCATAATTTTTATAGTCAGGAAAAAAAGGCACATTATTTTAGGAAAAAAGGGGCTACAATTGACTATAGTTGCCTTTTATCATTAAAAAGGAATAAGGATTTCGTAAACTAACACTAAGCTTGCAGAAACTAAGACTTCAGATAACATATAAAGGTCCACTTGGGAAATCACATAAAAAAAAAAAAGTCCAAGAAATATCATCTTCCCCTCCACCACCCCCCCAACTGTAACACTTACTCTGTAATATATACATACTGTGAATTTAGTTAAATACTACTGAGCTCTAAGTCCCAGTTCAGAATCTTCCTTTTTCTCTTGGCTTCCGTATTACATTTCCGAGATGCTTCCGTGGTGCACCACATGCACCTCCACCACGTTACATATCCGCACCACCCCTCCCTGGGGACGGATTTCCAGTCACCTCCCAACTCCCACCACCACCACAGACAACCTGACCCACAGGTTCCGCCAGCCCACTCTCCAGGGCTGGGCCAGCCGTATGCGAGGACAGTGCCATTCCCTTGAGTGACCACAGCTGCTCCAACCTGTCCTAGGCAGCAGCCCCCTCTTGCTGAGAGAAGAGGCTTATAGGAAAACTGTGAAACCCATGAGAAAGGCTCCAGACAAAAACCACTCCCGCTACTCCCACACACATTTCCCAAATGAACACCCAGAACTCCCTAAGAATTTGAGGAGTCTTCCCCAACTTGGGCACTCTACAATTCCAGAACACTGCAGTGGAAATGTAACTGGCAAGGGCGACAAGGGAGAAGGAGTCTGGGTCCCCAAGAACAATGGGGATTGGCCCTGGCAGCCTGTGGGTTTTTTGTCAGACAGACAGCATGGGACTGAGAGTAGAGACTCTGGTGCCAGACTCAGATCCTGGCTCTGTCACTCACTAGGTATGTGGCTTTGGGCAAATGACCTCACTTGGGTGCCTCAAAGCCTCCTTGGTTAAGGTGGTGATACCCTACCAGTAAGTTAATACAGGAAAGGTGCGAACAACCCTGCCTGGCACAAAATTAGCATTATGTAAATGTTAGCTAGTGCCATTGTCATTAAATGAGGAACAAATAACCTTCTATCTCTTCTTAAGCCTCTGTTTTTTTGGATCTCTTATTTGCAGCCAAATTTAACCTAATCCCAACATGTACCTTAAAAATAAGTCAATTTTCGAAGCTTTCCATTTCCACCATTCGGTCTAAAGGAGGAAAATCTAACAACATGAGATCTTAAGTCGGTAAGATGCCACTCTCAGTAACTGTACCAATTCCAAACCTTGAGCTGTCCAGGGAGCAAAGGGACCAACAGACAAGATGCTGAGCCCTCCTTGGGGGCTCTTGTCTCCCCATGTGCTGCCCTGATGCCCGGCCTGCCCATTAGCCCTTTGCTTTCACAGACAGCGAGTTCAGCAGCCTTTCAGGGAGTGGGAGGAGAGTTTAGTTCTAGTGTTCTGCCTGCTGGGAGGATAAAATTCACACATTCAGTCAAAAACTGTGAGCTGAGTGCACCAGCAAAAAGCAGCAGAGAAAGGGAGGCCCAAATGCTCTCTGAAGAGCTTCATTCAGCATAAACAGTCTGTTCAGAAGGATCATTAAACATTCCACTTGAGAAAATTCAACATATAATTGAAGCTGGAATGGGAAACCATGCCAGCAATGCAGTCTCAAATGAGGGCAGCGTCTTCGGTTGTCATTATGGAGCATACAACAGACAGGACTCAGACTGGAGGCAATGAGATTTTAAGGATATTTTACGGCTATTTTAAAAGGCAAAGCATCCAAAAAGAGGAAGCCCAAAAGCTCTTTATAAGAATCAAATTGCCGACTCTGGGCTTGACGAGAACATGCCCATTTATTAGCAGATAAAATGTACTTGAGCGGTGACTCCAGTCAAGTGTTTATTTTTCTGAGAACTCCAAGTCCTGGGCCTGAAATCAGCCTTGTAAATGCCTCAAATACTCCCCTACAGCTCTGGGAAGAACTGGTTCTGCTTAAACTGACAAGAGTAACTTGTCTCTTTGCTGCTCTAGGCACTTCCCAGGAACCATCTGTGATTGCACGGCAACTTCTAGATTTTGTGATCTGTTGGGTCAGAATGATTCAGCCCGACTGGCAGACAGGAGAAGGTTCGAAGCATCAGAATGCAGACAGCCTTTCTATTTCCCAAAGCCTCGGGTTTACCTGATTTCTGTTTTTATTTTTTTAAGACCAGACGCATAAGAATACCTTACGTAATGTTTTCTGAACACAAAAGTAAACTGACAAAAAGAAAAAAATAAAATTGGGGTCATACATCTAAATGTAATCATTCTTAAGTGCTATATAAACGTATTATTGGGGGCGCTGGGGTGGCTCAGTCAGTTGGATGTCTGCCTTTGGCTCAGGTCATGATCTCAGTGTCCTGGGATCCAGCCTGGTCTTGGGCTCCCTGCTCAGTGGGGAGTCTGCTTCTCCCTCTACCTCTGCCCCTCCCCACAGCTTAGGATTTCTCTCTCTCTCGCTATCTCTCTCAAATAAATAAATACTATTGGGCACTATTCATCTGGCATTTTCAGGTAAGCATATGATGGCAGTAGCTGAGACAAGGATGTCACCACAAAACCTAGCATGGAGAGGGTGGAGGGGCCCCCGGCTAATCCCTGGAAGGTCAAACGACCTGACAGAGAAAGAAGAGTAAGGAGAGCTGGTCTTGTCCAGGGAGAAGGTCAGAGGAAAGACTTCTTCTGAGGCTCCTACAGAGCAGAGATGCGCAGGGAGGCGGTTCTGTTTCATGAGGACCGCGTTACGGTTCGTGAGAGGGGAGGCATGCTGTCTCAAAGATGCAGAGAAGCAGCTGACCAGGGAGCCCCTCCCGACACTGTGCTTGTCAGTCAGTGAGGTGACTAAAAGGTAAGGATTAACTCAGAACGATACATGATCTCTGGCTGTACCCTACTCAGCGTGGAGTAGCCTGAGTATACGCGCGTCATGATACCCCAGTTAATTTTAAAAACAGCATACTGCCACATGTTCTCTATTTTCCTCAGGTTCCTGTATTACTTTTACTTAGCAAACATTTGTGACTGCTGGTTAACTCAGCCTCTTGGCACAGGCTCTAGGACCCCAGATCGTATAAACACAGACCATACAAGTATTCAGGTGACAGGGGCCAAAGAAGGGCCCAGTCCAGCACACTTACTCTTCTAGGACCTGCCCAGAGACCACTCACAGGGACAGGCAGCATGTCACCAAGACACCGTGATGTGAATAGGCTCTGGGGAGTCCAGGGCCCCCAATGTCAGCTGCTCAGAGGCTTTTCATCTAGGCTCAAACATCTTGCATATGTTAGCTATCACAATTTCTCCTCGGTTACAATTTCTCACTTATTCTGGGTCAGATGCCAGAGAGACAGAGCCAGCAGGCAGGCACGCACGTGCCACTCAGCTCACTGCCAGGGAGAGGGCAGGCGAGGTCTGAAAGTCCCAGAGATGATAAGCCACAATTTGCCCTTGGAGAACTTCCCTCCTCTGAGACAGGAAATCCAGCCCTGGACATCCCACCACACGCATACACTGCTCTCAAGCGTCAGCTCAAAGTGGTTCAGCTCAGCCTTCTGGCGGGGCTGTCTCCACAGAGATGTGTGTTGCTGTGAAGAGCCTCCCATAGTCCTCAACTGCCTGGCACATACAAGGCTACTTACTTCATCTACGAAGACAGGGCCAGGAGGCATCTTAAGGAAAGCATCTAAATAAGGTGGGCGCTAAAAATTTCAGCATCAACCACACTCCCCAACTCCCTCTAAACCAAGAGCATTAAGATAGAAAATGGAATACTGTTACTACATGATTTAATTTATAGAAAGTTTAGAAACAGGCAAAACTGATCGGGGTGTTAGAAGTCAGTGAAGTAGTTACCTCTGAGGGGTAGGGACTAGAAGGGAACACCGGGATTTCGGCAGTGCTGGAAATGTTCCATGACTTGATACAGGTGCTGGCTAGTTAGAGGAAATGTATTGAGCTGTGCATGTATGAGATATGTGCTTTTTAAAAAGTATATTATTCTTCAATATAAAGTTTATGCTTTAAAAGCAAACAAGAGGGGCACCTGGGTGGCTCAGTTGGTTAAGCATCTGCCTTCGGCTCAGGTCATGTTCCCAGGGGCCTGGGATCGAGCCCCGCATCGGGCTCCCTGCTCAGCGGGGAGCCTGCTTCTCCCTCTCCCTCTGCAGCTCCCACTGCTTGTGCTCTCCTGCTCTCTCTCTGCCAAATAAATAAATAAAATCTTTAAAAACAAACAAACAAAAAAAGCAAACAAGGAATGTCCTTTTAAGCCCATAATGAAAACCCGCCGTTACTACAGAAGTCTGTCCGGTTTCATCTTTGGCCTCCACACGTCACGAGACAGGGAGGAAGAGGATGGACAGGGTGGGTATCACACGCAGAGAGTCGGAGATGAGGCGGAGAAGGAAGCCTCCCGGGAACTGAGAGCACGGGCTGGGGTTTAACCCCCAACAGCCCAGGACCAGGACCTGGCGGCAGAGTCCATGGTGCCTGAGTATGTGGGGGTTCTTACCAACAACCCCTTTTCTCTGAAAATCTGCGTGCCAAATATCAAAAAAGTAACTGCCCAGCTCGCCCCGCACCTCCTTCAGGACTTAGCGCCAATGTCCTCTCCTCAGTGTGACCCTGGCTCACTGCCCTGTTTGAAGCCTGTTCCCGTCACCACTCTTGCCAACAGGGCATCATCCCCACTTCAGTTTTCTCCACAGCACTCGTCACAATCCCGCAAAAAATACCTGCTTTTCTATTCATTGTCCGTGTCTGCTCATCAGAAGTTAGGCTCCGTGAAGGGATTTCTTTTTATGTATAATTTACATACAGTAGACTACACATAAGTGCACAGTCCCTTTTTTTTTTTTTTTGAAAGCGAGAGATCATGTGTGCAAGTGGGGTGGCGGGGAGTGGCAGAGGGAGAGAGAGAATCTCAAGCAGACTCCATGCTCAGCACAGGGCCTGACATGAGGCCCAGTCTCACAACCCTGAGATCACGACCTGAGAGGAAATCCATAGGCGGACACTTAACTGACTGAGCACCCAGGTGCCCCCATTGTGACCCATGTATACAACTGTGTAAAAGATACCTCAGTCCAAAAAGAGAACATTTCCAGCACCCCAGAAATTTCCTCATGCCTCTTCCCAATCTCCAACCAGAGTCAACCACTGCCTTGATTTCTATGGCCATGGATTATTTTTGAACTCCATTTAAATGGAATCACACAATGTGTACTTTTTTGGTATCTGACTTCTTTTGTTCAACATAGTGATTTTGGGATGGTTTCTTCCACGATGTTGTGTTTATCGATAGGTTTTTTTTTTTTTTTTTGCTTAGTACGCATCTATTGAATTTTCCTGTATCAGGTTATTTAGGCTGGTTCCAATTTTTGTCTATAAGAATAAAGTTGCTATAAATATTTATACAGTCTTTTGGAAACTGTAAGCTTTCATTTTCCTTGAATAAATACCTGGAAGTAAAAGTCAGTGATTTTTGTCTACTTGATTTACTTATGGTTCATATCCCCAGTGCCCAGTATAGACGCTCAATGAATACGTGCTGTCCATCCCTTAGAAGAGAGAAAACTTCTGGCTAACTCAGCACAGCATCAAAATATTGTAATTCACTGCCCTCTGGTGGCCAAGTGTAGCAAAGCCATACTAATCCCCAAATGTCTTGGACAAAGTTGTAGTGACATTTTCATTCTGTCATTCATCTAGACACGTATGAAAGGCCTATTTTGGACATCAAAATGAAAGCAATGGGAATATAAGATATTTAAAATAGTCTCTGGTCTCAAAGAATCCTATAATCTGGTGGCAGAGAGCAAGAAGACAACACAAACGATAACCGGTATGGTAAAGTGCTACAAAAGAAATGTACAGGGTCATGGAAAGAGCACTATTGGGGTGACGTGGGCAAGGGGAGAGTGAGGGGCAGGATTCCTTCTGTAAAGGATGCATGAGGATTAGCCCAGGGGAGAAGGAGGAGATGGTGCAGGACAGGCTTTAGATGACAAATGTCAATTTGGGAGGGCTGAGTTGAAGGGGTGAGGAGGGAGCAGATCCCACAGGGCCTTGCACGAGCTAGATAACCCGGCCACTTGAACCTGTACGTGATGGGATGTTACTGAAGGGCTTTAAGCAGAGGAGCTACACGGGCCGGTCTGTGTCTGAACGGTGTGTAAGGTAGATTTGAAAGGATAAAACCAGAGAAGGAAAAACATGCTTGGCCATTTCAGCAATCCAGGCCTGACCCAGGGCAGTCACAGGAGAATGGAGAGGGAGGCAGATTCAAGAAACATTGAGAAAATCATCAGAGCTTTGTAACTCACTGGATATAGAAGGCTGAGACTCATGCCCAATTCTTAGCATTTCTGACTTCGGAGTCAGGAAACGCTGCCAACTGAGACAAAAGCGTGGCCGGGTGTGGGGAGAAAAGGAGTCAGTGAAACATGGAGGCTGCGGGTAGCAAAAATTGCAAGCTGTCCACAAATAACTGTTTCCCTTTACTTCTTGCTGAAGGGACCCCTAAAGGGTACCGGCCACCCGGGCTTCCAGCCTCACTTGCGGCTAGCTATGGCCATATGACCAAGTGCAGATAGAAGAGATTCAAACCCAAGCACTGCATATGACTTTGGGAAGTGTGCTGAAATGGAAGGAGTATGCCTTTCTTCCTTTCTTCCTCCATACTGGATGGAATACAGACATGATGGCTAGAGCACAAATAACTGTCTTGGATCACAAGAAGGAAACCAGAGGCTGAATAAAAATGGTAGAACAGCAAGAAAGAGGAGCCTGGGTCCCTGATATCTTAGGGCAGCATACAAGCCCTGGACTACTGACCTCTTGACTTTTCATGTGAGAGAAATAAGCTTTTCTATCTTCCTTAAGATACTATTATTTGGGGTCCCAGTCACATGGTTGTAGCCATGCTAGCCCTAACCTGATCATCTATAACATATCCTAGGGGAAATGTCACGTGGGGAACTGGACTCCTAAGTCAGAGACCTGGGAAAGACTTCCCCTCTGGCAGTTCCATGGCTATGATGCTTCTGAAAACTTCACGCTTCAAGTAAAACTTGAAATGAAAATCCTACTATATGGCTTCCTGCAGAAGAGAAGAGGGAGAGTGATTTAATACTGTTTCTTTTTGTACTAAGAGAAACCAGCAGACACCAATCTGTTTTTGAAAACAAGATCATGAACTCTGCTCTTCTGAAGGATTTCTTCATATGTATCCCTTAAATAGTTGCCACTAAGCAATTTATTTTGATGATGACCACACTATCAGTTATACTGGACCTTAATATGTTCATAACTAGATCAATAATATCATCTGAGCCCAAAAGTTCTCGTAGATGAGAGTCTGGAGGTCATCTGCAGTCCTGGGGGTCACAGGCCGGAGACTGTCTCCTTTAGCACCATCACCCTGGGCCCAGACACAGCTGCCTTAGCCACAGGTGACCCACCTCCACATGAGCAGCTGGCTTCAGCAGATAAAGAAGCTGCCTGGGGGCCAGGCTAGAGACAACTTCTCTGTCAGCTCAGAGGGAGTCACTTTTACAACAAATGACACACCATGAAGTAAGATCAGGTGCTAATTTATAGAAGTGACAGCGGTGGGACAGAAGAGATCGGGGAGGAGATACAGGAGAAGCTCTGATAGAGCAGATCCTCCACACTGGAGTTCAGCGAGATGGGGCGGTGGGGGAAGGCGACCTGGTGGAACCTGCCCGGGATGACAAGGGCAACAGTCTGGCTTATCCCACAGGCAAAGGATACCTGATGCCTCCTGCAGTAGGGAGTGTCACAGCAGCTCCTTATTAGGATATGACACCAACAGAGAAGGGGAGAAAAGCAGCATTACTACCCACACAAGAGAATTCTTCTTCTCCTTTTATTTTAATGTAAGCTCTATACCCAACGTGGGGCTTGAACTCACGACCCTGAGATCAAGAGTCACACACTCTACTGACTGAGCCAGCCGGGTGTCCCAAGAATTTTTCTTGAAGGCCACAAACAATGTTGTATCTCTGTTCAAGAAAGATCTTGAGGCTGGGGAGGAGTCTGAATGCCTTATTTCTTTAAAGCTTAATTTATATCCCTCAAGTGATGAGTACATAAATAAAATGTGGTAAAGCCATGCAATGGAATATTTGACCATAAAAAGGAAGTATACTACAACATGGATGAATCTCAAAAATGTGGTAAGTGAAAGAAGCCAGGCACAAAAGACCACATACTGTCAGATTCCACTTATATGAAATGTCCAGACAAGGCAAACCCATAGAGACAAAGTAGATTAGCAACTGCTTAGGAATAGAGGGGACACGAAGCTGGGCTAAGGAATACAGGGTTTCCTTTGGGGGTGATGAAAACGTCCTAAATTGGTTGTGGTGATGGTTACACAACTCTATATACTACAAACTACTGAACTGTACATTGTAATGGGTGAATTATATGGTATACGAATTACATCTCAATAAAGATGCTACAATAAAAAAAAAGCTCACAAAACTTAACTTATAAATTTACTGTAACTCCGATAAAAATTCTAAAAGGCTCCTACTTCCTGAATTTGGCAAGTTGATTCTAAAGTTCATGTGGTGGGAAGAAGAAATGAACAGACATTTCATACAGATGGCCAAGAGACACATGAAAAAGACAACATTACGCACCATCAGGGAAATGCAAATCCAAACCACAATGAGATAACACCTCACACCTGTCAGAATGGCTAAAATCAACACAAGAAACAACAGGTGTTGGTGAGGATGTGGGGAGAGAGGAACACTCTTGCACTGCTGGTGGGAATGCAAACTGGTGCAGCCATTCTGGAAAACAGTATGGAGGTTCCTCAAAAAATTAAAAATAGAACTCCTCTGTGATCCAGGAATAACACCACTGGATATTTACCCAAAGAATACAAAAACAAATTAAAAAAGCATACATGCACCCCTATGTTAATAGCAGCATTACTTACAACAGCCAAGATATGGAAGCAGCCCAAGTGTCCACTGACAGATGAATGGATGAAGATGATACACACAATGGAATATTATTCAGCCATAAGAAAGAACGAAATCTTGCCATTTGCAATGACGTGGATGGAGCTAGAGGGTATTATGCTAAGCAAAATAAGTCAGAGAAAGACTAATACCATATGATTTTACTCATATGTGGAATTTAAGAAACAAACGAAACAAACGAGCAAAGGGAAAAAAAAGAGAGAAAGGGGGGCAAACCAAGAAACAGACTCTTAACTATAGAGAACAAACTGATGGTGACCAGAGGGGAAGGGGTGGGGGATGGATGAAACAGGTGATGGGGACTGAACAGGGCATTTGTGATGAGCACCAGATGATGTGTGGAAGTGTTGAATCACTATATTGTGCACCTGAAACTAATATTACACTGTATGTTAACTGGAATTTAAAATAAAATTTAAAAAAAGAAAAAGGTAGAAACATAAAAATAAAGTTCATATGGAAGCAGAGCCACGACAATTTTTTAAAAAGGATAAGGAAAGGGCCCTGGAATAATGATAAAAACACACTATAAAGCTCAAAACCCCAAGCTGTGTGCTGCTTGCATAGAAATGGAGATAAATGGAAGAGAATAAGGAAGTAGAGCTATGTAAATAAAGGAATTAGTATTATATTACGAAAAGGGATGTCACAGCAGTGAAGAAAGGATGGTTATTTATAAATGGTGCTGAAATAATGAACCACTTGGTTGCACAGGAACTTTAATTTCAACCCTCACCATATGGGAAAGTAAATTAATAATGAAATTTAAAAAGCTAAATGTAAACACAAACCCACAAGAGAAGAAAACAAGGGAGAGTATTTTCATAATATTGGAGTGGGGAAGGAAAGACTTCCTAGGCACGACACTGAATCCCAAAACCATGAAGGAGGAGCGGTCTCCTTCGGGTCCTCAGCGCGGTTTGCGAGCACCTCCACCAGAGGGCAGGGCCCGCGCCTGTCGGCTCAGCCTCTCTATCCCCGGGCACATAACAGGAGCTCATGAACACCTGCCGAATGGGCAGATTTGACTACGTAAAAATTAGGAAGTTCTACATAAGGAGACACAACAAAGTTAAAAGACAAGTGATGGTCTTGGAGAAAAACAATACTAGGTTGAGCCATATAAAATTCCCATTTTGGGGGGGAGGAGTAAAAATGGCTGAATATTAGCAATTTCATGTGGTGAGACCTAGTATTTTTTAAAACATACCAGATAAAGGATGAATCTATCTAATTTACAAAAGTCCTTACAAAACTACAAGACCAGCAATCCAACAGGAAAAAATGGTGAAGAATTTGAACAAGCAGATCACAAAGACAGAAATGCTAATATGTACCCCTCACTCCAGAGCAAGTGGAGCAAAAACTGAAACACAGACGATGGTTAATTTACCAGGCTGCGGAAACAGGATTAGACTGACATATCTAGTTTTGCTAAGGATTCGAAGAAAAGCGCACCCACACATTAGTGGGACCGTGATTTAGTAGTACCTGTTTGGCATGCTCTTAGGACTACCAATCTCACTTCTGGGACTCTCTTTCAGAGAAATATGTATTTTTAAAAATATTTTATTTATTTATTTGAGAGAGAGAGAGCACAAGCAGGGGGAGCAGCAGGCAGAGGAAGAAGCAGGCGCCCGTTTTGATTTTTTAAATGAGCATGTTCTTTACCGCAATTTTTTTTTTTTTTTAAAGGCAAGGTGCAGTAAGAAAGGTACTGCCCTCTTTGGGGCACAGAATGGAGTAGAGGGAGCCATTAGAAGTCCAAGAACAGGAATCTAAGTTGAAACACCACCAAATCATATAAAGAGGACAGGTATTAAGGTCAAAAGACCTGGCTCTGAGTCTGGAAAGCTCATTAAATCTTTGAACCTTGAATTTCTCACCTGTAAACTGAGTTGATACACCTGCCTTAAAGAAATACTGGGGCCTCCTGAATGAAATACAGTATGTCAAAGTGCTTTGCAAAATGGTAAGGTGCTTTAAGAATCAGGGTGTTATCACCGGTTGGCATGGCAAAGCCCCAGGTTGAAAACCAGAAAAACAAGGTGCTAAAGCTACAGACTCCTAAGGGGAAAAGAGAGGGATGGGAACTGATGGAATAAGAGAGATTTAAGAGACATGCCAACCAATTAGAACATGTGGACCCAATCTGCACCCTGATTCAAACAAACTATTAAACATATTTATGAGAATCAGAAAAATGTGGATGCTGATTGTGTATTAGATTATACTAAGAAGCTATTGTAACTTTTTAGCTGTAATAGGGCATTTATGGCTGTGGGTTTCTTTAATCACTGTCTTCTAGAGGTACATATAGAAATATTTATGAATGAACGATATGATATCTGATATTGCTTCCAAATAATTCACAAAGAGTAAAGGGTGGAAAATGGCCACAGGCAGGGATGGAACAAGACTGGCTGGTGAAGGTGGGTGAGAAGTAAGATTTGTGGCATGCTATTTTTCTACTTTTACAAATATTTGAAACTTAACCTAATTAAAGTTTTTATAAAAAAATGAATGGACCCCACCTTCCTCAGTTTAGAAGGAGGTACCAAGACCCTTCTGAAGTCTGTTGCAGAAGTAAAACTGGGTAGAGCCTCGCCAAGACTGGCCCCAAGGAAGGGCGGAGAAGCCCACCCTTTATTGCATAAACATTGCCGGTGAGCAGGTGGTGCTGACAAATATCAACATCAGAACCCAGTCACATCTATCAAAGAAAGGCACAGTGCTTGGTGGGACCCACAGCGTTGTGCCTACAGAAAGAAAAGGAAAATCTGGTACAAAATATAAGTGGCAGCTAACAGGATAATTAAACATCCAATTAGAACTGCAGCTGCTGCGGATTATTTTGAACTGGCTTAATACTGTTACCAAGATTTCACGCCAGCATTTCCACTCCAAATGTTGATTAGTGAATGGCTTAATACCTTTCTAGGCTCATCCTTTAATACTATTTCAGAAAAGTGCTATTGCAAAAAACTACCCCCAAATCCCAACAGATCAGCTGCACTGCTCTTAATAAAGTTAAACACAGAGAATTAAGCTGCCTCCAAAAGCTGACCTATTAATGTGAAGGGAAAATGAAAAGTCCTCTAGCAAAAGCTTTATTTATATGCTTTTGGTAGCTACATTTTAACTTATCTTTCTTGTGCTTAGGATTCCCTGGTCGAGTGAGCAAAGGTGACCTTACTCCCAGTTCTGCCCTGGTTGCTGCCACTAAGGGGGGACTAGGGATGGTATCATTCAGTTGCCTTACTTTTCAGAGACTGCCTCATTCATAAAAGACCAAAACACCATCCACTGAGGCCCATCAGAAAACAAAGAGTGAGATGAAATCAAGTGAGACATTTTTACGCCCTTACCTTCCAAGGGGTTCTACTCTGGTCTGCTTCTCATTACCCTCCTCCCCTCCTGCACTGGCTTCCTCCAAAACCCACAATAACCCACTGCCTCCAGAGCCTAAAGAAAAGGGTTCTAGTCCTCACTCTGCCACCAATAAGGACACAGGGCATCTCACGACCCATCGGTGAAATGAGGGGATCACACGGATGGTGTTCTGGGACCCCCTCCAACGTTCTTATGTCCCCATGAGCTCCCCCTTAACTGGCTGAGAGAACCAACATGACAGATGGGTTTTCCTGTGAATCTCTAAGCACAAGAGGTTGAGGAAACCAAAAGGAGAAGGGGAGGATCCTTAACCCCTTTTAAGACTGCCTAATTCAGGCCTGGCCAGAGGAGGAGGCTGGAGCTGTAAGAAAACTTAACTGCCGCCATGATATCTACTTCTATCCAAAGTGACAAACACCTAATGGGGCAAGAGGCAAAGGAGGAAGGGAGAAATCAAGGTCCTGGAACTCTCCTCAGCCCCTTCCGTTACCTCCAACGTGAGCTCGATTCTGGTGCCCCCAGCTTTCCTCCTCTACACGGCCACATCCTGCTGCTAAGATACAGCATGTGAACTCAAGTGTGAAGGCCTCATGTACAATCTAAAATTCCAGCTTTCATGGAGGATGGCCTGTGTTTGAGACAAGTCCAAAACAATCCCAAAATGACCTCAAATAAAGCTTTGAGCCATCTGTGTATGGCAGAACATAAAGGTATCCATTTGGTCCTTCTGTGACAAAGCAGGTCGTTTCCAGGTGAGACCTGTGGCCATCTCAAGAGAGAAACTAATTCCAGACTGCTACTGCTGTCAAAACAGGGTTTGCTGTGTATTCGAAGGCCACAATCTCTTTAGCAAGACATGCCTACTGGCTGCACTCTTGGGAAAAACAAACACACCGCAGATAAGAAACAGCAATAGTTTGTTCAACTTGGGACTCATGCTTCTTACCCACATATTCTGAGAGGAAGACGACAAAGAACGGGGTGACCAGGTCATTAATTCCCTGGACATACCCACTGGCAGGGTGTCGGATGGCCCAGATAAATAGAATTCTTTCGAAGATCTAGGAAAACGAGAAAGAAGATGTGACTGTTAAATCATAGGGATACGCTCCCTCCCTGCACTTACCCACCTCACAACATACCTCAGGGATGCGGCTGAACTTTTATTAAATTATAAAACTACTGTGGGACAAAGGAAGTATATAAAAATGCAGAAAGTTTCTAAGAAGCTGGTTGTTTTTAAGCAGGGGTGGACAGTTCTTGCCCTCTGTTTCTCTTTGCAGTAGGCGGTCACTGTGATCTAAAAGTGGGAAAAGGGCAGGGGAGTGACACAAATGGCTGAGGAGAAGGTCTGCTATGGTTGGCACTGACAAGGCCACCACACTCTCATCTGTAGATAACTGGCTCTCCATCTCCAGAAGCAAGATGGTAGAACCCCTCAGTTCTGATACCTTTTCTAAATCTTTTTTATCATCACAGGAGGTGGAGAGGAAACACCCTCTCCACCACGCTCTCCTTTCTCCCCACGGAGACAGAAAGAAACGTAGACTTAGATGTACTTCTAGCCCCGCCTGACTGGGAGCCAGTGACAGACTGTCAATGCAGGAAGTCACTTCGCGTATCAGGATGCAACCCGGACATTCGCTGGGGATAGGAAGTCAAATAAACCTAATCCTACAGCTGGGAACTTGAGAACAGAGAAATCAGCCTGGACCTCCATGGGAAAGCTGCTGGGGTTCAGTATATTAGCCACAAGAGGCCAGAGACCTCCAGTGGGGAGAAAGAAAAGATTTTTGGGGTCCCTCTGCCTTCATTAGGCCCTCTCAGTCCTCCCCCCGCCTCCCGCCCCATCTTCTCTGATGCTGCTTATCTCCTGGCTTCATCCTGGTGACCGCAACTCCCCAGTTCAACAAATTCTTTACACTGGCTTTGACTGGGCTGCCTCATGTCTCTGTGAGCCACACCAGAGGAATGGCAGAGCTGATGGTGACCGCGTACAGGGGCACGGGAGATGAGTGGGGCCCCACAGCGCATGGGTTTTCTGGGGGAAGACTGCAGAGGCCTTCTCAGAGGTCAGGTGCAAGGGAGAACCCCACCCCCCACCCCCAGGGAAAACAATAGCAAGGAAATGCATGTATGGTTTTGGAGTTGGTGAGCTAGTGCAGGAGAGAAGTAGAGAATCCAGAGACATAATAAAGGATGTTTCCCAGCCCCCATGCTGCGTCTGCCTTCCAGCTGGCAGAGGGAGCTGAGAAACATGCCCACTGTCCACACTCCTGCCCTTACAGGCAATGAGAACAAAGCCCTGCCTGGAAGCGAGATGGCCTCTCTGCCTCCACCAGACTTGCCCACTTGCTCTATGAGGCCGAGGGAAGGGTGTGGCAACCTCACCTGTGTTAGGCCCAATATGCTAATGGAGGCCCTTTTAAATTCTGTCCTCCCTCCCTTGAAACAGAAGCTCAAGCTAGACTACCATGCTCAGGAAGATCTCAAGTAGCCCCTGCCCGGTGGCCTATGTCTGTCTGGGCATCTCTGTTAGTTCTGAAGGACTCACCAGGGCTTCTGCTCCACACTATCAGCTCCTTGTGAATACACAAATCCCAACTGACTGGTTTTAACAATGGCCAAGTGCCTGGAAGCTAGCAGTTCATGGTCAGGAGACTTGGGAGAATCCCTCTCCGGTAAGGATGGGACAATGCAGATGCACAAACACTGTACAAGTGAAGATGCTGAAGACATGGAAATTGAAGAGCACCAGGCCTGGTTACCAGGGGAGACCAGGGAATCTTCCTGACAGAGAAACAGCCTGAGATAATCTTGCCTTGTAGAGAGGAGTGAAGAGGATAATCCCTAAAGGTTTTTCTTGTACCTCTTGTACTTGTGCGGGTAATTCTGACTTATGATAGTCAATTCTCAAGTATCTTTCAGATATGCAAAGCAAGTCTTTCAATATTCAGTGTTAGTTCCCTGCTCCTTGGTTGGCATTTTAAGGATTAAGTAATACTCTTTGACCATAGCCTGCTAGATGTAAAGATGATTCAAGAAAAAATGGAAAGAATATACTTTGAGTTTCCTTCTTTGTATTCATGTTCCACTACTAGGAAAAGCATTTTCAACAAACTACTTCCCTGTCTCAAAGTTTACAGTCAGCACGCAGAGGTGAAAGGGAAGTTGCTGAACATCTCCGAGTTAAAGTGAGGGATAAGCAGGGCTGAGCTGAGGAAACAATGAGAGACACAAATGGATCCTCAGTGGATTTTTAGCTTCTCTGAGCTGAATCTTAGAGGTAAAATAATGGTGTCACCCTCAAAATTGTCTTTATGTTATTGGTAAGTCATGAGGGGTCCCACCAATAAAATTATGAATATAATCTAAATTCAAATAGAAATTATCTTGAGCCATGTTATCACCATCCCTCTCTATATGAGGATAACTGAAAATGGAGTTCAGAAAGCACTTACACCCAGTGTCCTCGCTACTGTGAAGCTGCTAAGGAAATCCCTAATCTCAAGACGGTTATAATTACTGCTTGGGTCAAAAAATAATAGTCCCACTGAAACCTTCCATGTGCTTCACTAGCCTGTTAGGTCTCCAGATATCACTACTAATTCAACCTCTGGGCGTATACCCAAAAGGATTTAAACCAGGGACTCAAACAGGTATGTGCAGACCCATGTTCACAGCAGTGTTATTCACAATACCCCAAAGGGGGAAGCAACCCAACTGCAGATGGATGGACGAATGGATTAACAATATGTGTTATACACACACAAGGAATATTACTCAGTTTTAAAAGGAAGGAAATTCTGACACATGCTACAGCATAGATGAACTCTGAAGATATTATGCCAAGTGAAATAAGCCAGTAACACAAGGACAAACATTATATGATCCTACTTATTTGAAGTACCCGAAATACTCAAATTCACAGAGTCAGAAAGTAAGATGGTGGTTGCTGGGGAATGAAAGATTATTGTTTAATAGATGCAGAGTTTCAGGTTGGGAAGATGGAAAGAAGTCCTCATGACGGGTGGTGGTGATGGCTGTCCAAGTGTGAATGTACTTAATGGCATTGAAACTGTACACTTGAAAACAGTTAAAATGGTACCTTTCATGTTATGTATACTTACTGCAATAAAACCAAACACCGCCCCAGCGTGATAAAGAAGAGCAAACACAGGACTAGGAATTCTAAGGTGTGAGTTCTAGTCTTCATTCTGTTCCCAGGTAACTGTAAGACTCCGGGTAAGTCCCTTAACTTCTCAAAGCGCTACCTGGCCCTTAGGTTTGTTAAGAAGAGCAGATGAGAAAGCCCAAGAATGTGCTCTGCAGGGACCACAGCTCCATATCTGAACATGAGGCACTACCACGATCGGCTGTCAACCTGCCCACGGTTGGAGGGAGGGCTAGGGCACGGCCATGCGGAACAGGTGCTGTGGGGGTTACCGGCGGGGGGGGGGGGGGGGGGGGTGGGGGGGGGTAGGGAGAAGGGCCCAGAATGTTAAGTACTTCCCTCACCTCCTGTACAAGTGGCTGCTGGAACAACGGAATGAGCGGATTTGTCCTTGGAATGTCAATGTGAATCTGAAAAAGAGAAGTCAGGTCTAAAAACACAAATGCCAGTTTGTTCTTTTGAGAAGTTTTTTCTTAGGAACTGGGAGTAAGAGTGAGAGCACATTTTATATTTAGAAAGAACTGACAGACACACCAAAAAAGTCTAGTGAAACCCACCTGTCCATCTGGAATACATTTCCATGAGAGCGAGAGCTTACTGAAAGTGAGGAAACCTCCCCAAATAAACCACTCACATCGACTAGCAATAGGCTTCACAACCTAAGAGGATCAACCGCTTTCTCCTCTTGCTCTGGAATCTGTTTCACTCTGGGCTGGCACTTACTCAACAGGTATGATCAAAATGGGTACCCCTCCTTCAGAATCTTCCTCCTCAGCAGTCACCAAGGACTGGAAGGGCTCTGATGGCTGAACTCATGTGCCAGGATGGGGAGCCCAAGGGAGCTGGCACTGGAAGTCCTCACTTCTGTTACTAAAGAGATCACTACAGTTGGTTTCAGCTTCAGGATGTCTCAGCACCCAGTCTAACCACCCCAAAGACTGTGTCAGTGGCAGCAGAGGCTACTTCAGTTCCCGAGGCTTGCTGAGGTCAACCCCCTCCCCTTCTTCTTCCTCCCCTCCTCTTTCAGCAGGCTGCAGGGACCGCTGTGAGGATGACGGGACACTCCCTGCCGAGCCTGCTGGTAACCACTGTGCCTGCAGACAGACAGACGGACAGGGGCCCTGAGAAGGCGCTACGGCTGCCAGAAGGACACACTAATGTCACACAGTCCAGAGGGACTGCACCACTCCTGGGCGAGCTCATCTTTCACTTTGTGCCCCATGACCCTTACTACTTGCAGTCTGGGGACCAGTAGCACTGGCACCATCTGAGAGTTTGTTTGAAGTGAAGGTCTCACCCTAGACCCACTGAATCAGAATCTGCGTTTTATCATAATCCTTAGGTGGGCTTTTATCAAGGTGATTTGTATGCACATTAAAGTCTGAGAAGCACTGCCAGTGATTAATGCCCCAAAAAAAAAAAAATCTATTTAAAATGGCTAAAATCAGAGCTATTCATTAGAAAGAGGGGAAGCAGTTCTAGGAATAAATTTAATTCCTAACCAGCACACGAGAGCCCGAAAGACTTGGAAATCCTGCACCATGACAGTACTCCCAGGAGACAAACCATTATGACTAGTAACCACAAAGGGTGACGACTGTACCTGTCGGTAGGTATCCTGGTGATGTTCCTCATTTCGAGAGTCATAATACTGCTCAATAAAGCCAAAATATTCCTCCCGCTTCCGCTGCAGGGTCAACTTCCTCCTCTCAGTGTTTGCTGGGAGATAGCCCTACAAACAGGACTGCTGGTCAGATGGGGACACACGTTGGTTGGATGAATCCTTAATTTTTTATTTTAGCCTGAGGAGTGGCTTGTAAACTGTGGAAGGAATGGAAGGACAACTGCCAAAAGGACAAGAGTCATCCCTTCTTGGGTCGGGGCCACCCAGTGCTTGCCCTCTCCTCCTTCAACGAGCCCCACACGTGGGCAGATGAAGCAAGGCCCGCTTTCCCAGGGTTATTTACACCCGTGGCCCCACACCGCATGGGGCGCGCATTCAGCGGGCCTGCACTCCAGAGCTCCGGGAGTTGGCTTGGCAGAACAATGCATGTAGGTCAACGGGAGGGAATGGGACCCAAGTTGAGGCCTCTGAGGGCTGCATGTGTGCAAGGTAATACGTCCAAGAATCCCAGCAATATGGCCACCTCGATGACGCATCTCAGCGGCGGGCTGTGTACGTCCGGGCCCAGTCACATAATCTTTTCCGCGGTAACAGTCAGAATTCCCAGCTTAGGAAGCTGAATGTAATCTGGGACATAGCAGCGACAATGCACAGACACAGAACTCCTGGCAGGGGCCTGCTGCCTGGCCAAACTCCAGGCCAACTTCCCTCCTCGCCCCTGCTCTAGATCCCACTCTCCATTCTTGCATCTCCTGCTCCCCTTCCGTTCTCACCAAATCTACTCTTCACTGCACCTGCCCTTCCTGGAAGTGGCCCAGGCACTGATAACACGGTTGTGGGACTGGGGGGCGGGGAGCATTCAGGAGACCAGGCCCTTCCTCTCACAAACATTTATGTACTACATCCCACGGCCAGTGCCTGGAGAGCGGGGACTGTGCTTTATTCATGGCCACCTATCTGTGCCCAGCAAACAGCGGGCCCTTAATCATTCCTGACTAGATGGATGAATGAATGTGACGGCTCAGGAAATCCTAGTGTCCCTATCCCAGGGGCTGGCCCAGTGCTCTGTCCTTTGGGAAAGTAGGACCAGTGCAGGCTTCTGAGGGAGGCCCATTTCTCAGCCCTTCACGGCCGCAGAGTGGCTCTCCCCCACTCTGGTTATTCCTACTGGAAGAGGAGGCAAGTCCAGGGAATGTGGGAGCTGGTCCAAACAAGTGCCGGGATCCCCAGCTCACTACACTCTTTCTCCCTGCTGTTGAGAATGTGAGATTGTGACCACAGGGAAAAGCAGTGCTCTTCTATATGTGTGTAAGCTTGCAAGAGCGTGTTTCTTCATGCACAGAAAAAAAGAGGACAGTCCCACAGATGTGCCGTACCCAGTGGGACTGGAGAAGTCTATGCAGTAAGATGAACGTGTCCAGACGAACCTCATCAGGTAAGAAGGGCTGTGTGAGGCTCACGCTTCTCTACACAGTGGGCAGAACTCACCGACAGGAGTCTCCAGGTTACAGGTCGAACCTCCCTGGGAACTCCTGGCCAGCTACACTTCCTCAGTTCATCTGCAAACAGATAACAGCTGCGTTGGATTAGCCCTTCCCACCAAGGCCCTAAGACGAACCTCAGCCGGCACTGCCTGGTTCCTCCCACCGTTCAAGAAAGACCACCAGCACCAGCACGAGCAGCGGCTACCGACAAGCACAGGGAAGGAGCCCCGAACAGCAGCCCCGAGCAGCAGGGTGGCCAAGACGCGGCTCGGCGGTGGTGATGCAGTCAGCTCGGAGAGCAGACTTAGAGGGGAAAAGGCAGACCCGTGAGGGTGGGTTTCAGTCAGAACTGCCTCGAGGTAGGGGAGACCAAAGCCAGAATAGCTGCACTATGGTCTACGGGCCACAGAATCCAGTCCCACCTAATTTGGTCCCTAATTTCTAGTAACGTACTTCTGACTTAATACCGGCATGTCACTGCAATGGGCATCAGATCAGGTGATGCTGGAAAAGTAAAACAAGGAAGAATAAAGAGCAATAGCTTCCAGGTCTCTCTGTGAGAATTCCGGTCACCAAGAGCTCCTACCTTGCCCAGGGGGCTCACGGGGACTCACCTAAGTCAGTGTTGTGGCTGGAGAGAAGCTGACGGAATTTTTCTAGGCGGGTTTTCTCCCGGACGGTCATCGGGGGCGCCCCAGACGCATTCTGGTCCGAGATGCGGGCAACCAGGGGGATGATGGGTCGGAGAGGGAGTGACTGCTGTTTGTGGAGCGGGTTCCTCAGGCATGTATCACCTGCGAGAGTGAAAAGGAGACCGGGCGGCGTGTGGAGCACGGCCTCGGAGGAGCACCACGCTGGCTGTTCAGCACTGGCCCCGCTGCAGGCGCGCCGCCTGAAGGTGCCCGCTGAGGGGTGGCCGGTAATGCAAAGCCAGCTGCGCCCCACGCATGTGCCCAGAGGAAGGGCTGCCTTGTGATCACATCCTACCAAGGCGCCTTCCGTGCTCACAGAGACTCCGGATGCCATAGCAACTCTGAGCACTTTTTTGGCCACTCCGGAGGGAAA
Source organism: Callorhinus ursinus (assembly GCF_003265705.2). Lineage (NCBI taxonomy): Eukaryota > Metazoa > Chordata > Mammalia > Carnivora > Otariidae > Callorhinus > Callorhinus ursinus. The sequence goes on from NW_027397121.1 coordinate 3,666,656, forward strand.
CCAAATGTTTCCACTCTACCCCAACTTAGAACGTTCCTTCATGCCTAATACTGAGTTTGGGGGCAGCACAGCCTAAGGCAGTGTTTGCCTTCCCTCTCCACATCACAGAGCATGTGCGCAATGACAACACAGGAGAGCGTGTGCGATAAAAACAGGTGGCTGCTGACCTGAGACCCCAGGCCCCACATGGCAGCCCCAAGGGCTGAGAGGATCAAGAGCCACGGCACAATCCTGTTTCGGGAGGCTAAAGTTCCTCTGTGCTCCCACATTTCCCACCAAGAGGAACCAGCTTTTAATCCTGCTGGGATATGACTGAAATAACAGGAATACAGACTCAAGCAGAACCATACATCTGGTTCTAGACATTTCTAACCTAGATGGTAGGCAGGAGAGAGGAGTGGTGATGGACTGACATTTATTGAGCTCTTACTATGTCTAAGACATCAGGCGGGTCACATTTACCTAGGATCTCTCATTTGATTCTTACAACATACGGTAGAGATTTGGTACTGCAGCTCAGAGAGGTTAACGGTGATTTGCTAGTGAGACCTGAGATGCCACCTTAAGTCTGTCTGCCTCCAAAAACCCTTATTTATTTTACTACCACAAAGAAAACTCAGTTTTAAATTCTGACTGTCGTTCCATGACTGTTTCATATTCTTCAACTGTCTGGGCCTTAAAAAGCAGTAGTCACGACAAGAATTAAATGATGAACACTCCGCAACCTGCACAACTAGAGGGCTGACGGAAATGCTGCCTGCCACAGGGTATTCGGCTGGGGTACCTCGTGCCACGTGGGGCCTAGAGAGCAATGTGCACCTCTGATAGCCCAGATTAACGGATGACGCTCACAGGAGGGAACCTCATAAAGGGAATGTTCTGGACAGTCCTGGCTGCACAAGTGCAGCACCTTCATTAGAGGCTGTGGCGGGGACCTCCCTCACAATGGGACCCTTGGAGACCCTCAGTCACAGTACACAGACACTTCCAAGAGCCTACAGCTATAGCCGCTCTGTCTACCAACAGCGAATGCCCACGTGGGCATGGCCCTGAGTCCGTGATGGAAAGTGGCCGTGGAATAATTTTAAAGGCATTAGGGCCTAATTTCACGACCATGTGCTTATTCTGAAACTGGAGAAGTTGTTCCCTTAGAACGAAAGTCGGGACACACTCCAGGGCTCTGCCGTTCCTCCGCTTCCTTTTCACCCTTTCCCAGTCAGCTGTTCTAACTTTCACTGGAATGATGACACTTCCCTCTCCAGCTCAGAATAACTGGCTTCCATAAAACCCCTTAGAGCAACATTACATACAGCCATGGATGCTTAAAAGAATACACTGACGGTCCCCAAATACAGGATAAAGCCACCATCACCTTGACCAGTTGCTGAAAAAAAGAAACAGGAGGGGTGTCCCCTCCCGCCCCTCCCACCTCATGGGCAGGGAGCTGTGACACAGGGCTTGCAGGCCCACGTTGCTCCATCCCTCGGAAGCAGGAAAAAGCCAGCCCGATGCTTGTGGGTGCTCCCCAGGGCTGAGGTGGCCAGCCAACAGCACCAAACGTTTGTGGAATTCAGCCACCACCAGCTTTACATACGCCAGTCAATATTCTTAAACCTGACCAAGTCTAAAGCAAAGTGAAGCGACCAAACTGCAAAAGTATGGGAAAGGAAGAAGAGAATGGCAGACAACGCTGGGCGTCAGGAACTGAAGCCCCAGGGAGCCCTCAAGGTGGGAGGAGTAAGTACAGCCTATGATCCATCAGGTCACTGATGTTGTACGACAGGCTTGCGCTTTCACGTTTTATCATCCAGTGAAAGATCTGAGTGATGCCCTAAAGAAAAACTGTGTATTTAGAATGCACTCTGCTGAAAAGGCTGAGGCTATAGAGGGGAACAGGATGGACTTACTGGAATTTCTGGACAGCTGAGCGTCACTGCTGGACTTTATGACCTTGTAGCTGGCAGGAACATCGGATGTTGTTGACTGGGAGCGTTCTGGTTTCACCCTCAGCTTGCTGTGGTTTTCTAGGACTTGGGCTGCGGTTGCCAGAGCAACTTTTGAGTTTAGAGTTTGGAAAGGAGGGGAGGAAAAGTCCTCTTCCTCATCATCACCAATGTCCCAAGCATCACTGGTATTCCGGGCAAACTCATGGAAACTGGAGGCCTTCTTATTCTTCAAAGGAACTGCGTTGACTTTGGACCGTTCTTTGATGAAACTTTAATAAAGGAGACATCGTTACCAAGGAATGATCTGATACGTCTGACCACGTTCACTTTCTTATATTAACCGTATGACAAATTACCTCATACACAGTCTTTACTTTTTCAAACAAAAAAAACATTCATATCCGTTCCTCATCCAGACGCATACGGACCAGCACTATGCTACAGAGACAGATGTAGTAAAGATCGCAATGCTCCCAAATATCCCACGTGCTCCTATTTCCCAGCCCCCTTGTACTTAGGTGAGGCCAGATGACTAGTTCCAGCCAATGGGCTGAGGAGAGAAGTGAGGCTAATCAGTGCCAAGCCAAAGCAGACAAGAAAGGTGTGAGTTCTCTCTATAAGCTTTCTTCTACCTTGGTAACTGCCGGGGAGCCAGAGGGTGGCACCTCCCTCACCTGGGAAACAGAGTGGCTGCGTGGAGCAGGGCCTGCCCCCCTCTCCCACTCAACTCCACTTTGGACATGTAGCATGAGCAAGGAAGAAACCTTTGTTGTGTCAATCCACTAAGATTCCAGAATTAATCTCTTACGGCAACATAACCTATTCCTTAGAGTAGAACATAAAGCACTGGCAGAACCAGAGATAATTTTAGGTAGTCCATATGCAGCATTAAACACTGAGTTCCAGAATGAACGAGCTGTTCCTTTTCCATTCTGTTAAAGCCCTTCTGCTAGCCGAGAGGAGACGATCTCATTTGGTGCTACTCAGTCTTTAAGACTATTTTTTAACAAAGAGAGGGCAGCCTCAGGATCAACACATTCACAAGCAACATCGGCTGGCTTAGAATTTTATTAATAAGATTGCTTTGGGGGCGCTTGGGTGGCTCAGTTGGTTAAGTGACTGCCTTCAGCTCAGGTCATGATCCCGGAGTCCTGAGATCAAGTCCTGCATCGGGCTCCCTGCTCAGCGGGGAGCCTGCTTCTCCCTCTCCCTCCACCTGCTGCTCCCCCTGCTGGTGCTGACAAATAAATAAATCTAAAAAAAAAAAGATTGTTTTGTTTCTCGCTGTGTTTATTTTTTAAAGTTACTTTCCATTTTTGGCAAATGATAATCGGCTTTCTACTTTTAATTTATAGAAGTGACAGGTTTACTTTAAAATATAAATCTGGGGCAACTGGCTGGTTCAGTTGGTGGGGCATGCGACTCTTGATCTCAGGGTTGTGAGTTTGAGCCCCACACTGGGTGTAGCAATTACTTAAAAATAAAATCCTTAAAAAAAAATAAAATATAAATCTAATTGAGTTTTTTAAAAAGTTCATTTTTTAAAATGCATCTGGTAAATAACAGTACAGAGTGTGGCAAAAAACTGTAAAAGATGGTACATGACTAAAATTTGGGAAATACCAGATTAATTCACTGATGAAAGAGAGCCTAGTTCTAAGAGTCATGCAGACCATTCCCACTTTCCTGACCTTTTTCCTCTTTGTCTCCCCATTAACGTCTATAGGCCCTTATTCTGGATCCAGAGGACTATGTAGTTGGGACAGTCCTTTTTTTTAAAAAAAAAGATTTATTTATTTAGAAACAGAGAAAGAGAGAGAGCGTGCATGTGCATGCACACGTACACGTCAGGGGAGAGGCAGAGGGAGAGAGAATCTTAAGCAGACTCCATGCTGACCCAGAGCCTAACTTGGGGCTCTATCTCATGACCCTGAGATCATGACCTAAAACCAAGAGTTGGATGCTGGTTGGGACATTTCTAACTCAGTCTCATCTAACATCCCTCGAACCCCAAACCTCGTATAAATTTACACCTGGGGACTGGAATGCACTGGAGTAAAGACATCACTAAATGCCTGTTTCCTCCAGCAACATACAGTGACTCTAGCAGGGAAACAAGGCTCTGCCAGAAGAGCGGAAGTTCCCCCATTTCCAGGAGCTGTCTCTTCCTCTTGGGCAGAGGTAGGCTGTCTAATAATCCATCTCATCTCCCTAGAGGAGTCCAATGCTTATTCTGAGAGATAATGGTTATTAACATTGAAGAATACAGTCTGACAACTCATACAGCTCATCAGAAGTCCCTACTATTAGCATCAGAAAAGGAGTAAGATTTTCTGAGGCATTACTTTCAAACACTGGTCTCATACAGAGTAAAGGAAGAAAAGACATCACACAATGTGTGATGAGAGAAAACTAGATTACAAGATGTAGCAGTTCAAATGTGTTGGAAACAAAATACCATTTCCCACCTGCTCAGTTAGCAAAGATCTAAAGGGTGTTCTCAGTGTTGACCAAGATGCAGTGGGACCTCCATCTGATACTGTGGGGGGGAGGGGATGTAATACTGTACAGCCCTCTGGAAAACCATCTGGCAACATACATACCATAATCTCTGACCCTAACAGAAAAACCAGAGGGTCAAAGATGCTCTAAGGCAGTTTATCATGGTGTTACTTATTTTGTTTAAAAACTGAAAACAACATAAACATCTAGAAATTGGAAATGATGAAATAAATTACAGTTCAGCCACCAGAAGAAATGTTATAATGCCAATGAAAAGCACATCTTACAGGCTATTTAATAACACTAGCAAATGATCTCAATAAGGTGAAAACTGGAACCAAAAAATATATTTTTATAATCTCTGTATTAAAAAAAAAGTATATGCATAGAAAAGACCAGAAAGAAAATACATCAAAATGTTAACAGTGCTTATCACTAGGCTGTGGAATTATAGGTGATATTTGATTTCATTTTTACAGGTCTCTGAATTATTCATGTTTTCTACAGTGAGCATATTATTTTTATTAATCAGTGGATAAGGTTGTTGCTTTCAGCAATCCCCAAAGTAAGAGTACTTATAAACTTCTGAACGAACAATCAGAAATGAACAAGAGCTCAAATCAAAGAAAATAAAACTGGGGCAACACATTGTGAATATCTGCTGTCAAAAATCCATCCATGAGCCAGAAGAGGCAAATTACTCCTCCACGGACCTGGTGAGGCTGCATGTTCTGGACTCGTCACCATGCCTGCTTCTCCTTTGTCGAGGGGGATGTAGGACCCACTGCCTGCAGTACACACCTCAGGGGGTCCACTGTCAAGAACAAATGGGCAGGGGGCGCCCAGGTGGCTCAGTCGGTTAATCGTCTGCCTTCGGCTCAGGTCATGATCTCAGGGTCCTGGGATCGAGCCCCACAGTGGGCTCCCTGCTCCACAGGGAACCTGCTTCTCCCTCTGCCTGCTGCTCTGCCTGCTTGTGCGCTCTCTCTCTCTCTGTGTCAAATAAATAAATAAAATCTTTTAAAAAAATAAAATGAATAAATCTTTAAAAAAAAAAGAACAAATAGGCAGATGTGTAAGATCTGTCATCAATAAAATACTGCATTGGAGTCCATGGTTATTGTTGTTTTCCTCTTTGAAGGCAATGTTTACCTCAAGATTGCACATGATGAACCCAACAGGGTGATATGGAGTGCTTTGGATACCAAGGTTCACTACTGTTTTTTTCTGGTTGATGTTTCCTAAATACTCTTTTATTTTTATTTGTTTATTTATAATTATTTTTTTTTGAGAGAGAGAGAGCATGCATATGTGCCTGTTGCGGGGGGGTAGGGGTTGGGAGAGGGGTGGAGAGAACTCAAGCAGACTCCCTGCTGAATGTGGAGCCCGTCCACAGGGCTTGATCTCACAACCCCAAGATCACGACCTGAGCCAAAATCAAGAGTCAGATGCCTAACCGACTGAGCCACCCCATGCCCCTCCCCCCTTTTAAGTAGGCTCCACGCCCAACGTGGGGCTTGAACTCAAGACCCTGAGATCAAGGGTTGCATGCTCTACTGACTGAGCCAGCCAGGTGCCCATCCTAAATACTCTCTTGGTATTTTGAGGATTTTTAAAATAAGCCATCAAATCAAGGAGCTGAATTTTAATTCTGGTGAAAGAACTGGCTGGATGCTGAATTAACACTGGCTGAAGCACATGCACACCCTGGAGTGGATTAAAACACGACACCAAGAGATGGGCCATGCTGAGCATCAGGCTCTAACTGACGCTGAGCTTTCTATATAAATGAAGGAGGCAAATCATCTGAGTGGTGGGTACATGAGGGTTTGTTATATTTTTCTTTCACCTTTTTATGCATTTTAAGTATTTCATTATATTTTTTGAAGCAGATGAAGATTCAGTATAAGTCAACTATTAAGATTAAGAATTGGAATTTCCTCAGATGAAGACTTTTGCAAATAGAAATTGGAAGGACATATTCCAACACACTAAGAGCAAAGAAGGGAGGAAAGAATGTCATTCCCTGCAACAGGAAAAGAGAGAGTCAAAGCAGACCATTTTGAGGCTGCTAGAAATCATTTTAGGGATACCTATTCCACAAAGCCCAAAACTCAACCAACCAGTTAAAAAAGCTCTGTTCTTAGGAAAGAGGCCTTCATGGAGGAGGGGGTGCATACCCCTAAAGGGGTAGGAGTCTGAAGACAGAAGGTTGGTGAGAACCACTCAGAGAACCAAAGAGGCATGTGAGAGTGAAAAGGTACCTGGGTTGCCGCTGAGAGAAAGCAGTAAAATCTACAGACCAGTAACAATGGGGGAAAGATTTAAAGCTGAAGCGTTTCCATGTCTATTCATTCTGTTCTCTCCAGAGGAGATAATATAAATGTACACATACCCAAAAGTTAACATGGCTTGGCTATTTACTGGGTGCCAGGTTCTGTGCTGCTGTATATACCCATTTTCTGATTAATGCTCATTCATAAGGCTATGAGGTACTATTATCATTATTATTATTATTATTTCCATTTGCAGATAAGGAAATTGAGGTTTACTGAGGTTATGAGCAGGCAGCAAAGTCTGGGTTCAAATCTAGGTCTACCTGACCTGAGAGCCTGCATACACTCTTTTTAACTAATCTACCTAGAAAAAGAGATCTAGTAAGATCCGTGGCCTGGGTAGAGTTGTTGCCAAGTGAACCGAGCACGTAACGACAGCTTTAATTTCCCAACTGTGCACAGCTGGGAGCCCCAATGTTCTCACCTTGTAGCAATCACTTCTTTTCTACACGGAACAGGCTGTGTATGCTGGTGGCCAGAATGGGAAGAAGCCACATCCAGGAATACAGTCATTGGAGAAGTCTCTCTCTTCCCTTTTGACATCAGCAGTCACAGTCAAAAAACCAATCCAGGTAATCCTAGCTGGGGGTACCTCTGGATTATATGCTGCCTCATTTTAACATGGTCCCAACTAATTAATAACCAACTCAAGGCATCCTAATACAGTGTGGCTCGAAGTTTAGCCAAGATTGTTTAAACAGATCTATATCAAACTTCCAACCCGGCTGGCCTCTCACAGAGACCTTCATCACACCTCCTTGCTACTGAATGCCAAATTATCATTTAAAAAAGCACTTTTGAGGGCGCCTGGCTGGCTCAGTCAGTGGAGTATGCAACTCCTGATCTTGGGGACATAAGCCTAAGCCCCGTGTTGGGTACAGACATTACATAAAGATAAAATCTTAAAAAAATTAATTAAAAATAAAAGGCAGTTTCACAAAGACCTCATTTAATCCTCACAACAACTCTGACATGAGTCTTATTATTTCTGTTTTATGGATGAAGGAACTAAGGCTCAGAGAGGTCTGGTAATTTGCCCTAGACCATGGAGCTAGAAAGTGGTGAAGAAAAAGAGACTCAAGAAGTGCACAATATGTAATAAAAAATAAACGGCACATCTGAGAGAAACTTAGTTGTTTGGTGAATGGTAACTTGTTAAATGGGAACACAAACCCCAAAGGATATTTTGAACAAGAGCGGTTGCAGGTTCTGCTGGTTAGGAAACAAAGGATTGATCACTCTGTAATTTGATGGATACGACACTGTTTTGCTGATAAGGCTGCTCACTTAATAGAAACAGGACACGAATTTATTTAGAAAAATAACGTCTGACACTGGTGAGGGGCAGGAAGCAAGTGGGGGTATTCAGTAACGTTCAAATAAACCCAGTCATCGCAATAACCAGGGTGGCTTCCTGTGAACTAGCTTTGTAACCTGGAACTAGGACCTATCATATTTTAGTATCAACTCAGAAAATAATAAATTTAGAAGACTGTCATACCATCCAGTGGCCAATGGGGCCACTCTGCAGTAAGACTAGTTTTATCTGAGCTGTAAAAATTATTGCAGGCAATATTATCATTAATGGTAATAATTTGGCAAATTGAAGTCACTATATCCAGACAGGGAACCGTGTACTCTGCTCATGCAGTTTAGATGATTGAAGACCCAGCGTAAAGGCTTCTGCTGTGATGGGGATTAACCACGCAGTAATTAATGGCAGCCTGAAGTGGAACGATAATCATGTAGCGGAGAAAGTAATAAAAATGTCCCAACAAAGGTACTAAAATAAGGGCAATAAATGTTTTATAGTAACAATCTGGAATTGTAAAATGGTCCGTGCAGACCTAGATGCTGTTCCATGTTGCAGAGTACTAATAACAGACCTCCATGTGCATGTAAAGGGGAAGCAATTTATTCAGTGACAATTATATTCCTCCCAAATCACAGAGCTAAGTGATTACTTCTATTGAAAGTATGATTGCAACTCTGCTGAATGATCAGAGAGAACATTCGTGGTTTTATATAACTAATAGGTGGGAAAACAAAAGTGGATAAAATGTGTCTTTGTAGTCTGGGGTATGGCAATATTCCTCAAGACCTGTCCTTAATAGAGAATCAGGGAAAACTCACTCAGTAACGGATGCAGACAAGGTGTGGTGACCCTGACACGAACATAAAACAAGACAGCACATTCTGCTGCCTTATGTGTGGGTGGATGGACTGATTTCTAGGTTAGCTCTGTTTTTATCAAAGACCATTATAAAATACACTGGAATGGACCTAGTACCAATCAACAAATCCTGAACATGAACAGAACTGGCTACAAGGAACAGAATACTCAACTACAATGCTTAAATTGTCAAGACCATGATGTCAAGGCACTTGGGCAGGTGTCTCTGTAGGTCTCTTGGCCTTTCCCTCATGTTACAAGGTAGCTGCTAAAGCTTCCAGCATCTCATTTTCCCACCACCACATTCAAAAGCAGGAAACTTGAGTGGAGACAAAAAGAGGCTCTCTTCACAAAATGATCTCTCTGGTCGAACCAGAAAATCTTTCCCAGTACCTTCCTTCAGGAGACTTTTACATCTCACTGGCCAGAACCAATGAGATAAGCCCACAGTAGGCCAGTCACTGAGATTACCAAGAAATTATTATAAAAGGCTTAAACTAATACGGATACCTGCTCTAAGTATATTTCACTGGCTCAATAGCTGAATAAAATTATGGTTCTTGAGCAAGAAGCAGCAGGGGCAGGGAAGACTGTTGAGTAGTGCCTGCTACTCTGGCCAACAGACCAGATAGTCTCTTATTGGTAAAACCAAGGAATAGAATGCATTTACTTAATGGGAATGTCACAGAAAACATGCTCCCCTCCCGCCCCAAAGAAGAGCAAAGTACGAACTAAGAAGCACTGAAGTAAAGCCCACTGACTAAGTAAATGCAATGATTTCACTCTTTCATTCCATAAATGTTTACTCAGTGCCTGCTAGGTGCCACATGCTGTTCCAGGTACTAAGGGCACAGTGGTGAATAAAACAAAGTCCCTGCCGTCAAAGAGCTTATACTCTATAGTGGTTTCTGATATAAAACCTGTGCATTACAGAAAAGAACAGCAGTCACGCTTCCACAGTCATTCAGAAGACCATACCTTCCACATACTGGCCAAATTGCAAAAATAATGAGTTTGGGGGGCAACCGGGTGGCTCAGTCGTTAAGGGTCTGCCTTCGGCTCAGGTCATGATACCAGGGTCCGCGGATGGAGTCCCACATCGGGCTCCCTGCTCAGCCTCTCCCTCTGCCCCTTCCCCCTACCACTCATGTTCTCTCTCTTAAATAAAATCTTTTAAAAAAAAAATGAGTTGATAGAATTACAGAAAGTTCACCACATATTCAGCTAAGTTACTTCTTTTTTTTTTAAGGATTTTATTTATGTATTTGACAGAGAGATAGAGAGCACAAGTAGGCAGGGCGGCAGACAGAGGGAGAGGGAAAAGCAAGCTTCCCACTGAGCAGGGAGCCCGAAGTGGGACTCAATCCCAGGACCCTGGGATCACGACCTGAGCCTAAGGCAGACGCTTAACCTACTGGGGCTCCTGGCCCTGCTTTTTTAAATATTAAAATACTGATAATATACATCTGACAGAGCATTTTTGTAGGTATTCAAAATATTTTAATATACATTATCTTTACTCCCTCCTTGACTGTGAAGGGAGGAAGGGTAGTTATTATTACACAGGCCCCCAGAAGGGTGAAAACCTAGGCCTCCCGTACCTCTTAGATCATTCAGCTTTCACTACAAACTACAGCTTTCCTAGAAATAAGTCTCTAAGATTAGCAAACCCAGAGACAGAACCCAAAGTTCTTAGAAAATCTGAGAAGAGGACCCATCTCCTCATTTAAATTCACTGTGGCTGAATGATGGCCTATGAGAGAAAGGAGTGATAAAGTGATAATTGGGGGCATGAAAACACACCCACACATCTTGGATTTAACCAGCGTTTCTACTGTGTTTGAAAATAATTTATTAGAATTTTACTAGAGAAATAACCTCCAGGGAGCTTTTAACTCTACTGTATGGCTGGGTTTCTTTAAGGGTGTCAGAGAAAAAGAGGACCTGAAGAATGCGAGACGTACAGTTATATTCTATTTGCCCTCATTCTCATAAAACATAAGTAAGGAAAAGGTAGCAGACCTATATATGTTCAGAAGCAATGAACCCCAGAAACTAGAAGGTCAGCAATCGTCCAATTTGGGGACCATATTTAATCAATAAAGATCCTTCCACCACAACACAGTCCAACACCAAACCCTGCATAAACCAGCTTCTGATGTAGGAAAACCAAAATCTCTGATGTGAGTTAATTTCCCACTTAGTAATAGACTGTTTAGAGGCAAGAAGATTGCTTATCTTCTGATCCAAAACAGAGCAGGGAAGAAGCTAGAAAAGATCAAAGTAGAAACTGTCATTTCAACAAAGTAGGGGAAGGTTCATTAAAAGAAGTACATGCATAAATGGAAAAATATCTTGACTTACTTTTTGGTGAGTCGAGGGTCCAGAGGAGGGTGTTGTGCTCCATACACAGGCTGGATGCTAAAAGCAAGAAAAAAGAAAGCAGCAAGTTGTCAGGAAGCTAAACATGTTGGGTAAGTACCATCTGCATCACAAAATCGGAAGAGACTTTGAGAAACAGGTTACTTCCAAGAACAACTATATCCACACCAAAGGATAGCAACCTGCTCTTTATTTTTTTTTTTAAGATTTTATTTATATGACAGAGAGCGAGGTCAGGAACACAAGCAGGGGGAGTGGGAGAGGGAGAAGCAGGCTTCCCGCTGAGCAAGGAGCCCGATACAGGGCTCAATCCCAGGACCCTGGAATCATGACCTGAGCCGAAGGCAGACGCTCAACCAACTGAGCCACCCAGGTGCCCCACAACCTGCTCTTAAAAAAAAAAAAAAAAAAAAGGTGCACCCAGCTGGCTCAGTCGGTAAAGCATGCGACTCTTGATCTCAGGGTCATGAATTTGAGCCCCACATTGGGTGCACAGATTGCTTAAATAAACTTAAAAAATAATTAAAAATGAATCAATAAAGTCTCTGGAGAATGTTCATCTTCCACTGGGGCTTCAGCACCCTACATACCTGACCATTGGAAGTCCTATCTGTAAAGAAGGCAGCATGGAAAGATAACAGGCCTGGAGCTAGAGAGAGCATAGTTTGAATGCCAGTTCTGGCATCCACCATCTCTGTCAACTGGCACTGAATTACATAACCACTTTGACCCTGTCTTCTCATCTGTAAAATGGGAGCATCTCCTACCCCAAAGGATCACTTGGACTAAAAGACAGCGAAGCAGCAGTAGATATCAAGGGAAGGGTGACCCAAGTGATTCCGACTCATGGCTGGTGGGGGTATTAAGTGATACAACTCACTTCCAAAAACAGTTTGGCCGTATCCAGGAAGAAATAAATATGCATGCCCTAAGGCCCAGTATTTTCATTCTCAAATCTGTATCTTTTTTTTTTTGATGGGCAGCAAAACAAGGTTTATTGAACAATGCTAAAGTGATAGTACAAAGCTCCCAAAGAGGGAGGGGACCTGAGAGGGTTGCCCTCAAATCTGTATCTTAAGAGAAATACATATGTGTGTCAGGAGAAATATACAAAACTACTCATATCATTATAGTTCCTTTTAGCACAAAACTAGAAATAACCCAAGTGTCCAACAGAAAATAAACTATAATATGTTCATATCACAGAATATACAGCAACGTAAACATACGAAGTAGGGCTGCAAGTAACAATGTGCATGAATCTTCCAAATGTTACGTTGAGCAAAACAAGCAAATAATACAAGAGTAAATACTGTATGATTCTAGTTATATACACTTCAAAAACTGGCAAAAAGGATTTATATCATCTAGGGATGCAGCCATAGTAGTAACATCATAAAGCACGGAACGATTAACATAAAAGGATGTGGTTATTTTGGAAGGAAGGAGAGAGGCGTGATTGAGAACAGACACAAGGAGGCTTCTGAGGTGCTTACTTCTAGGGTGTTCACTTTGTAATATTCATCAAGTTATCATACCGCACAATTGTTTCATGTAATAGGTCACAATAAAAAAAAAAAGAAGAAGAGTGACTATCCAGCCAAACTGTTGTTCAAATACAAAGGTGACAGAAAAACATGCTGCAACATGTAAGAACTCAGGAAATATGGTTTCCCTGACTCCTTCCTGAAGAAACTACGAGAAGAAAAACTTAATGAACAATGAGCAAAATGGAGAAACTACAACTAAAGGAGTGGTGCAGAGCATTTAATGATTTAGTCTGACGACTAACTCCTAAATTTGAGGCGTTATGGTTAGAGAAGAGAATGTAAAAACAATGTAACTGGCAAAGGTTAAAATGGGACAGAGACAGAGTGAATAAGTATATTGATTTCCTCGTCTTTCACTGACAAAGCTTAAAAGAGGGTTCTAGAGGGGAGAGGGGTTGGGGGATGGGTTAGCCTGGTGATGGGTATTAAAGAGGGCACGTATTGAATGGAGCACTGGGTGTTATACGCAAACAATGAATCATGGAACACGACATCAAAAAAAAAAAGATACTTAAAGCTGATAGCTCAAGGGAGGTGGGTGGGCAGATGGGGCAACTGGGTGATGGGCATGAAGGAGGGCACATGAAGTAATGAGCACTGGGTTTCATATGCAACTGATGAATCACTGAATTCTACCTCTGAAGCCAATAATACACTATGTGTCAATTAAATTGAATTTAAATAAAAACATTTTTTTAAAAGCTGATCACTCAAATAATAGAGACATAAGCATGTTTTAGGATATAAAATAAAACTAAAAAATAATATAATCAACTAAAAGCAGGTAAGGAAAGGGCAGAAAATATTAACTACCAATTCCATCACTGATCATGGTAATAAGCAGTCAATAGATGTCTCAAGAAATATGGTATAAAATTATACTTACAAATGCAATCGTTAGAATAAAATAAAAATAAAAATAAAAAGAACAAACTTCCCCAATTATCAGAATAGATACATGAACACCCAACTCCCAAAGCAAGTACAGTCCTCATGGTGAAAGATTTTTCTTTTAAAGAAAACATTAAAAACAGAACTAGAATCAAATATACATTCCAATAAATCTAAAAGGACTGAACTTGCCTATTAAAAGAAAAAGGATTGTTACTAAGAAGGGACTGTTTAATTACAGTGCATCTGTTAAAAAGAATGAGGCCATTCTATACCCACTGACATGAAACAAACTCTAAAAAAAATTAATAAAAGATACAGAACTGTATGCATAACATGTCATCATTTTTGTGGAAAACCTTTAAAATAAAACATATCCTCATACTTAAACACGCTGAGAGTATCTTTGAGAGAATACACAAGACACCAATAGCAAGGGTTTGGAAGAGGAACTGGAGGACTGGAGGACCCAGCAGCAGAGAGACTGCTTTTTTGTGCCTTACGGAACTTTTTTGTGCCCTTCCGAATTAGTATCATGTACATGTGCCACCCTTTTAAGAAATAAATTAAGCGACCTTAAGAGGGCTGGGAGGTTTAAATGAGACAATGTGTAAAAAACCCTTTAGCACAATTCCTGGCAGGTAGTAATTGTAGCCGGTAATGAGGTAGATTTGCAAACATCAGAATGGTACCTGGTACACACTCAGTGTCCAAGAAATGTTGGCTTTCTTCCTCCCTCCCATTTGGTAATTTATTCCTTACCCAACACTTAGGAAGTAGAACAAGGTTATCAAGTACTTCGTTTGACATAACAGATGTGATCCTAAAGTTACTTTTAAATAAAAATGCAGCCAATTCAATTATTCTCACATTGATTTCTACTAAGATTCCAGAGAGAATGTTCTTATGTACAATCTTTATGGATATAACTCTGACCTTTTTAGCGATTAAGAATCTCTAACTCCCCAAACTTTTCTAAAAGGTTACTCAATAATTTGTAAAGAAACCATTACAAACACTACTACAGAGATACAAATAATACAACTTTAACACGTTTAAAGAGTTTACAGAGTTTCGTAGGCAGAGGAAAAGGAGAAAGAAAATAAGAGGGATCAAAGAATAATGGGAGAGTATGATTTAGAGAAAGAAAGCTGAAACAAAACAAAGATGAAAACACAAACAAAAAACAAAAGGCATAGATAAGTGGAACAGAATAGAAAACCCAGAAATAAACCCACAACAATTCTATGGTCAATTAATCTTTGACAAAGCAGGAAAGAATATCCAATGGGAAAAGGACAGTCTCCTCAGCAAATGGTGTTGGGAAAACCAGATGGCAAACGTGCAAAAGAAAGAAACTAGACCACTTTCTCACACCATACACAAAAATAAATCCCATATGGATTAAAGACCTAAATGTGAGACCTGAAACCATAAAAATCCAAGAACAGAACACAGAAATCTGACATTGGCCGTAGCAACTTCTTTCTAGATATGTCCCCTGAGACAAGGGAAGCAAAAGCAAAAATACACTATTGGGACTTCATCACAATAAAAAGGTTCTGCACAGGGAAGGAAACAACAAAACTAAAGGCAACCTACAGGATGGGAGAAGATATTTGCAAATGACATTTCTGATAAAGGGTTAGTATCTAAAATAAAGAACTTCTAAAACTTAACACCCAAAACCAAATAATCCAATTTAAAAACGGTCAGAAGACATGAACAGACATTTCTCCAAAGAAGACATACAGATGGCCAACAGACACATGAAAAGATGCCGAACATCACTGATCATTAGGGAAATGCAAATCAAAACTACAATGAGATATTACCTAATACCTGTCAGAATGACTAAAATCAATAACACAAGGAGCGCCTGGGTGCCTCAGTCAGTTGAGCATCTGACTCTTGGTTTCAGCTCAGGTCATGATCTCAGGGTCCTGGGATTGAGCCTTGCATCAGGCTCCATGCTCAGTGTGAAGTCTGTTTGAGATTCTCTCTCTCTCTCCCTCTCCCTCTGCTCCCCCTACTCAAATAAATAAATAAATCTTTAAAAATAATAATAAAATGAAATAAAATCAACAACACAAGAAACAACAGATGTTGAGGATGTGGAGAAAAAGGAACACTGATGCACAGTAAATGGAAATGCAAACTGGTGCAACCACTGTAAAAGTTTGGAGGTTCCTCAAAAAGTTAACAGGGGCACCTGGCTGGCTCAGGTGGAAGAGCATGTGACTCTTGATCTTGAGTTTGTGAATTCAAGCCCCATGTTGGGCGTAGAGATTACTAAAAACAATAAATAAAAACTTTTGTAAAAAAGTTAAAAATAGAACTACCCTATGATCCAGCAATCACACCACTGGGTATTTACCCAAAGAATACAAAAACACTAATTCAAAGAGATACATGCACCTCTACTTTTTCAGCAGCATTATTTATAATAGCCAAGATATGGAAGCAACCCAAGTACCATCAGCTGATGAATGGATAAAGAAGATGTGGTACATATATACCATGGATTATTATTTAGCCATAAAAAAGAATGAAATCTTGCCATTTGCAACCACATGGATGGAGCTAGAGAGTATAATGCTAAGCAAAGTAAGTCAGTCTGAGACAGACAAATACCATATGATTTCACTCATATGTAGAATTTAAGAAACAAAACAAACGAGCAAAGGGGGAAAAAGAGAGAGAGGCAAACCAAAAAACAGATTCTTAATTATACAGAACTGATGGTTACCAGAAGGGAGGGGGCAGGGGGGATGAGTTAAAATGATGATGGGGATTAAGGAGTGCATTGATGTGATGCGCACCAGGTGATGTGTGGAATTGCTGAATCACTATATTGTACACCTCGAGCTAATATAACACTGTGTTAACTAACTGGAATTAAAATAAAAACGGTTTTAAAAGGGTCACTGATTTGTATTTTAATGTTTGCAAATACTCTAAGATGACTACACTTGAGCTCTCCAAGTCCACAAACCTCTTTAGAGCAAAATATAAAGATCAGAGGATAAGCTCTGCAGAAAGATTTCAAAGGGCTGGTTAGGTGAATGGGGAGGAAAAAAAAGAGAGGTTCCTTAGATTCCCTCTTTTTAAAAGAGTATTACCACCTGCCAGTAATCCAGGCAGAAAAAAAGCATACCTAACTGTGCGGGCTTAAAGGTCAAAGGCCATTAATTACTATCCAGGAAGGGGATCTTAAAATCACAGTAGACTGGGGTGGCTCAGTTGGTTAAAATCACAGTAGACTGTTTCTTAAATATGTCAATCCCAATGTGCTGGCACAGCCAGAAAGGCCAAGGTACGTGAGGGACTTCCTCAGCAAAGGTATCAGAGCCCAAGTTGAATTTGTTAACGTATTCTTCAACTAAACCATGATGTATCTATACCTGAAACACTTTAATTAATCAGTTTATTGAATCTCAAAAAGAAGAGGCAAGACATTAGAAGAGAAACCAAGGGAGCACCTGGGCGGCTCAGTTGGTTAAGCGTCTGCCTTCAGCTCAGGTCATGGTCCCAGGGTCCTGGGATGGAGCCCCGCATCAGGCTCCCTGCTCAGCAAGGAGCCTGCTTCTCCCTCTTCCACTGCCCCTCCTTTTGTTCCCTCTCTTGCTGTCTCTCTCTCTGTCAAATAAATAAATAAAATCTTAAAAAAAAAAAGAAGAAGAAGGGAAACCAAGATGATCACAGAGATGAAATGAAGAGACTGAAGCCTGGTGATGAAAGTGCTTAATTTCCTGGCATTTATAATTCACCTGTCAGTCTGAACCATCCCTACTCCTCCCAAACCACACTCAACTCCAGAGCAGGCTGGTCTCCACTCTGCCTTCCAAACATATCTTAGCTACTAAATCAGGCTCTTCTGCCATTTCAGTATTGTATTCAATCTGAAACATCCCCTTCAAGATCTATACCCCCCCACCATGTGATCTTCCCCGACACTTGCCCCCCCCGTGCACTACCCCATGTCTTCTCTGATTCCCTAAAATACATAAATCAGGGCTTATATTGCTTTTAATAAGTAAATAATTTTTTAAAATAAACTCAATTTAGATCATACTGTAAGGCACACCCAGGTCAGTGTTCAACTCATACATACATAAGAAAAGAGACATTATGGAGTTCAAACGCTGCACGCCCCTCCCTCCTGCCCTTGGAAATCACTTTATTGCATCTGCCATTTTTCCCCCTCATCTTTGTTTTTATGTTATTTTCCATGTTTGTATCCCTAAACAATTTATAGTATTGTTTTCCATGTTTTTAAAACTTTATATAGGGGTGCCTGGGTGGCTCAGCTGGTTAAGCGTCTGCGTT
Organism: Callorhinus ursinus; assembly: GCF_003265705.2. Lineage (NCBI taxonomy): Eukaryota > Metazoa > Chordata > Mammalia > Carnivora > Otariidae > Callorhinus > Callorhinus ursinus. The sequence continues at coordinate 3,684,765 of NW_027397121.1, forward strand.
CAGCTCAGGTCATGATCCCGGGGTCCTGGGATTGAGCCCCGCATTGGGCACCCTGCTTCGCAGGTAGTCTGCTTCTCCCTCTCCCTGCCCCCACCCCCACCCAGGCTCATGCTCTATCTCTCTCTCTAATATTTTTTAAAAAGTTATATAAATGGTACCACAATATACATATGACTTATTTTGACTAGTAATCATAAATGCTACTTTTTTTTTAAAGTAGGCGCCACACCCAGCATGGAGGCCAATGCGGGGCTTGAAATCACGACCCTGAGATCAAGCCCTGAGCTGAGATCAAGAGTCAGTCGCTTAACCGACTGAGCCACCCAGGCATCCCTAAATACTACTTTAAATATTACTTAATTTCATGGCTGGCTAACTGGTCTCTCCAAAACAAAATTTAAAAAACATTTGCTCCAGGGGCACCTGGGTGGTTTAGTCAGTTAAACATCCGACTTTTTTTTTTTAAGATTGTATTTATTTGAGAGAGAGAGAGCACAAGCAGGCAGAGGGGCAGAAGGAGAGGGAGAAGCAGACTACCCACGGAGCAAGGAGCCTGACTTGGGGCTCGATCCCAGGACCCCGGGATCAGGACCTGAGCCAAAGACAGCTGCTCAACCCAATGAGCCACCCAAGCGCATCTGACTCTTGATTTTGGCTCACATCATGATCTTAGGGTTCTGAGCTCAAGCCCCGCTTTGGGCTCTGTGCTGGGTGTGGCGCCTGCTTAAGATTCTCCCTCTCCCTCTCCCTCTGCCCTTCCCTGTCCCTCTCTAAACAAAACAAAGCATTTGCTCCACACAAGTGTAGAAAGCACTTCATTCACATTTTCAAACGAAAAGAAAAATACAGAGAAAAATTAACAAACATCCAGGAACCCATCACTCTGATTTAACAAATGTTAATATGTGTCACATTTCTTTAAGAAAATAAAGCACTAGGGAGACTACTGAAGCCCTAACTGCAGTCCCAAGTCCTGTTCCTCTTTCTCTCCAAGAGAAAACCACTCTCCTGAAGCGTGTACGAAATCCGTCCCACCTGTTTTTATACTTTAACACACATTCCCATGCACATAAACACCATACAATATTGTTTCGGTTTAAAACCGTACACAAAAGATTGCACACTACTTATCTTTCCACATCTTGCTTTTCTCACTCAACAGTGTGTTCTCACCCAGCTGCACTTTTCAGTTTTTTTTCTGATTACAAAGTGACATATGTGTAGTGGAGACACCAGAGAGTCAATGATAGGCAACATCCTCACCAGGGGAAGCCACAGCGCAAAGCATTTTCAACTTCTAGAGAGCAGTGGTAACGCCATGTCTTTTTCTGCAGTCCCCTCACCACCTGGCAGAGTGCAACACACCCCAGCAGGCAATTAACAACAGTTAGTGAGCGAAGACGGGAACTCTACAAACCCCAGGCCTCTGCTTAAGTGGGCTAGTGGCTCGTTAGACCTCAACACTAGAAGCAAAGCCCACCCACATCTTGGAGAAATCACATGGCACATGCAGAAAAATGAATGCCACAGCAGATGCCACAACAGAGACAAAACAGCAAAACTCCTGGTCAACCTCCGACATTCTCCTTAATAAAACCAACACCATGGGGTTTATCGGCATAGCTTGTCTGCACAGTTCCAACAGTGCAGAACCCTCGGTAGGAAAAATCAACAGGCGTTTGTTTAGCGCTGACAAAGGAGCGAAAGCAAATATGGGAACAGACCTATCCGATTTAAAGCAAATATGTTGGCAACTGATTCGGGTTCACACACTCATTTGATGAAGTCTTCCAGAGCTGGAGCTCTATGCTGTTTCGGTGATAATTTAGTACCTTCTAGTCACTTACTTTATCAGTAAAACATTTCCAAGTTAAGAATAGGTTGTAATATAATGTACCTGCCCAGACAGACTGGGAGCATAACACTGAGTCCATGTTATGGAAAACAACCAAATGACAGAGATTTTAGTTGGAAATCTACAGGCTCCTAAGTGATTAGACACTTTCTCAACTTTATTTAATGCTAAAGAGAGCTCCTTAACTTTAATAATAAACAATTTTGGGCCCCGCTGGTTCAGTCGGAGTGTGTGACTCAATCTTGGGATCATGAGCTCGAGCCCCATGCTGGGTGTAGAGATTAAATAAATAAAACTTAAAAAAAAAAAAAAAACCACTTTTGCTTAAAAAGGAGAAGCCCAAGCAGAGACACCTGGGTGGCTCAGTCGGTTAAGTATCTGCCTTCGGCTCAGGTCATGATCCCAGGGTCCTAGGATAGAGCCCTGCACTGGGCTCTCTGCTCAGCGGGAAGCCTGCTTCTCCATCTCCCACTCCTCCTGCTTGTGTTCCCTCTCTCGCTGTCTCTGCCTCTCTGTCAAATAAATAAAATCTTAAAAAAGAAAAGTGGGTGGGGGGGTAAGGCCTTCCCAGAAGGATTGGACATCAGAATGTGGAAATTTGTCTCTCCCATTCCAGGTCTTATCTACATCTTTTCCCTGGAAGCACCCACACCCCTGGACTGGATGAGGTGTTCAACAAGTGTCCTAATCCTAGCAGAGACTGAGGGAAGGCAGAAGAAGCACTGAAAGAGCAGTAGACTTAGAGTCAAGAAATCTGCAGTTCTGCAATGTGATTTGGGGCAAGTCACTTTCCCTCTCTGCCTTCAGTTTCCTTACTTGTAGTGGCCTTAGAGTCAAATTCTAACATTCTACAATTTCATGACACTCAGATGTTCATGGGGCCAGCAACTCCCTACTTCCAAAAGCACAAGATAGAAAAGCCCACCTTCAGTGCCCTCCACATCATCTACTCCCACCTATCAGTCATGCCTGCTGTGAGTGACAAAGCAAAGAGAAATATCCACTGATGTGAGTTGAAGCTGGTAACTACTTTTTTTTTTAGATTTTATTTATTTATTTATTTGAGAGGCAGAGGGAGAAGCAGACTCCCCGCTGAGCAGACAGCCCGACATGGGGCTCAATCCCATAGACTCTGGGATCATGACCCGAGCCAAAGGCAGACACTTAACCAACTGAGCCACCCAGGCGCCCTAAAGCCACTAACTTTAAACTGAACACTCAACTTCAGCCTTAGAGGTCACTGAATCCAAAATTCTCATTTCCTAGATAAGGAAACTGAGCATGGAGTATTTAAGTACTTTGTCCTAAAACTTGTCTTTTTCTCTGAGTCTATGACATCACAATCCTACCTGACCACCTAAGTCAGAAACCTGGGAGTAGCAACTCCTTGGTTCCTACTTTTCCCTCACTCCCCAAATCTAATGGTTTACCAAGTCCTATCAATATTCTTTTTTTTTTAAAGATTTTATTTATTTATTCATGAGAGACAGAGGGAGAGAGAGAGAGAGGGAGGGAGGGAGGGATAGAGAGAGAGAGAAGCAGAGGGAGAAGCAGGCTCCCAAGGAGCAGGGAGCCCGATGCGGTACTCAATCCCAGGACCCTGGGATCACGACCTGAGCCGAAGGCAGACGCTTAACCATCTGAGCCACCCAGGCGCCCTCCTATCAATATTCTTAACTTGACCTCTACTTGCCATTGCCCTAGTCCAAGTCATCACCACCTCTCCTTCTATTGACTGCAGTTGCCACCTAACTATACTCACCCTGATCCCCAGTGGGGGTCAGAGGTGGGTGGTGGCTGGAGTGTTTGGAAAGGTGTACGCTCAAAGGGTGTTTGTCCTAATAACTGGTGGGTCTTCCTGGCATTTAGTGGGCAAGGGCCAAGGATGTTAAACATCCCAGAATCCAGTACAGCTCAGTTTAACCCACCCAAAACACCAACTGTGTGTTCCCCACCCCTAACTGTTGAAAACACTGGTCCAAACTATTTTCCTCAGGGCAGCCAGAATATCTTTTTTAATTTTTTTTGAAGATTTTATTTATTTATTTGACAGAGAGAGAGAGAGAGAGAGCACAAGTGGGGGAAGCAGCAGGGAGAGGGAGAAGCAGGCTTCCCACAGAGCAGGGAGCCAGATGGGGGGCTGGATCCCAGGACCCTGTGATCATGACCTGAGCCTAAGGCAGACGCTTAACTGACTAAGCCACCCAGGCACCCCAGGGCAGCCAGAATATTTTTATAAATGGGAACGTGATCATGTCACAGCCCCCACCAACCTTTTAATGGCATCCCACTGCTCTTGGAATAAATATCAAAGTCCTTAACTTGGCCTCTCTTTCCAACATAAAGGGCCTGGAAGACTTAGAGTTTGGATTTCATTCTAATCACAAATGAAAGTGAGGTCTGCAGAGGGGCAAGAAGAGAAGCAGGAAGCTATAGCAGTAGTTCAGGAAAGAGAGGACTCGGTGTGATCCATGGCAGCCAAGGTGGAGGTGGTGAGAATGACTCAGTTTCAGGGTATATTATGAGCAGCCAACAGGACTTGCTTTCGAACTGGGTGTGGCAGGAAGGGAAAGAGAAGACTCAAATGCTAGGATTTTTGGTCTGAGGAATCTGGTGAATGGTGGGACCGTTAAGTGAAACTGAATGAATGGCTTTGCAGGAGAGAGCAGACATGGAAATCAAGAATTCCGTGTGGCTCAGTCGTTAAGCATCTGCCTTCGGCTCAGGTCATGATCCCAGAGTCCTGGGATGGAGCCCTGCATCGGGCGGGCTCCCTGCTCCTCAGGAAGCCTGCTTCTCCCTCTCCCACTCCCCCTGCTTGTGTTCCCTCTCTCGCTGTCTCTCTCTCTGTAAAATAAATAAATAAAATCTTTAAAAAGAAAAAAAAGAATTCTGTGTGGATGTGTTAAGTGTGAGATGCCTATCAGACAGCCAAGCGGAGATGCATTCATTGTTCGAGATCCACATGGCAAGAGCGCCCAACATTGGGACTCAGGTTTCTTTCATTTTAATTCAGGGCTCTAATCCCAGTGGTTCTCAAGGTGCAGCCCCCAGGTTAGCAGCAGCACTATCACTTGAGAACTTCTAGAAGCTCAACTCCTCAGGTCCCACCTCAGACCTACTGAGTCAGAAACTCTAGATATGGGGCTGGCAATCTATGTTTCAACAAGCCCTCCAGGTGACTCACTAAAGTTCGAGGACCACTGCTCATCAATAATGAACACCTGATAGCCACAGCTGCCCTGCATTAGGCTTCTCTGTGCCTCTGTAAACTCTCAGCCTAATGAACAATAGGTGGTGCTTTATTTTCCGGTTTTTTAACCCAAGACTCACTGGGGGCTCCAGACACATCACTGATCAAAGTTTTTGAATTTCAGTTTCAGAAACTAAAGCAAGGGGGGAGAAACTAAAAATAAAAAATAAGAAAATAAAGGAAAATAAAAAAGGAACTACTACAATCACAACTATTATGTTCATAATAACTGATACTGAGCACCTCGTATGCACTTCCTATGCATTATCTCATTAACCCTCCAAACAGGAGGGTTTGTACCACACACACACAAACTTATGGGGTAGGTACTCTGAGAAGGAGACAGGAGATGAGGCACAGAGAGGTTACATAACTTGCCCAGGGTCACACAGCTAGAAAGTAGCAGAGCTGGGATTTGAACCCAGGCAGTCAGGTTCTAAAGCCTGCATTCTTTTTTTTCTTTTTTTGAGATATAATTGACATATAACATTGTGTAAGTTTAAAGTGTACAATGTGCTTACCATCTTAGCATTAGCTAACACTTCTATCAAGTCGCGTAATTATCATTTTTTTGTGACGAGAACAATTAAGACCCAGTCTCTTAGCAACTTTGAAGTTTATAATACAGTGCTGTTAACTATAATCACTATGTTGTGCATGAGATTCCCTAGAACTTATTTATCTACTAGTTTTGAATTTCCAGAGCTGCATTCTTAACCACATGGTATATCGTGTCCCCTGTTTTTCTAGACATCTATACAAGAACCATTTGATATAATAAGCACACGAGGTTCCCATGAATAACTGAGAGAACTTTAAAAGATGTTTAATTCCATCAAGTTACCATATAACCCAGAAATTCCACTCCTACAGTAACTCAAAAGAATGGAAAACACACATCCAACAAAAACCTGCACATGAATTTCATTAACGTTTAGAATAGCCAAAAAGTGGAAGCAACCCAAATGTTATCAACTGATGAATGGATAAACAAAATGAGGTATAGTAATACAATGGAATATTATTTAGACATAAAAAGGAATAAAATATTGATGCATGCTACAACATGGATGAGCCTTGAAAACATTATGCTTCATAAAAGAAGCCAATCACAAAAGGCCTCTTTTCACATTATTCCATTTATATGAAAATTTACCAGAATAGGTAAATCCATACATACGGACAGATTAGTGGTCGCCAGGGGCTGAGGTGAGGGGATGGATACAAGGTTTCTTTCTGGGGTGATGAAAATGTACCAAAATTAGTGGCGATGGTTGCATGGAACCATCTATACTTTAAATGAATATATAAAATACCCCTGAATTGTACACTTTAAAAGGGTGCATTTTTATAGTATGTGAATTATCTCAGTAAAGCTGTTATTTTTTAAAAGGATGTTTAATTCATTTTAAACAGGCTAATTTACTAAATAAAATTCCTACTTGTTCTCATTAAGGTTGCTAGACCACAATCAAAGAAACTGAAAGTAACTGCCATCACTTTGAATTTTTACCTTTTCAATCTGCAGAGAAAACTAGTTTCACTTCTAGGTTGCCATGGACCCAGAAACAGCCATCTATGTCATTTCCCCACCCAGGAGAAAGTTTTTCTTCACCAACATTGAAAGAGTGTAAATGCAAAAGTTCTATGCTTGAGAAAATGCCCTAATCTTTTCCTTAAATCAAAGCACTTTCTATCTAAAAAAAACCTTTAATTTTCTCCCATAACCCGCGGCTGCTAGGGCTCCGCACTAAAAGCACACAGCTAAACAAAAGTACTCTTCAACCAGCAAGGTACTAAAAACTGTTATGAATTGTGGCAACATTTTAATGCCTTAAGATAAACAATGAACATAAATACCTAGTACTGGAGTAAGGATCTGAGAAACATTCTTTTAAATGTTTACTTACTCTAATAATAGAAATCCTCATAACTAGTATTTTTCAACTATAATGCGCTAAATAAATACTGTCTTGGGTTCTTTACAAATAAGATGTCTAATTTGGCCCTCACAGTAACCCTGAGGAAGGTATTTTTATTCTCATTTCATAGTTAAAGAAACTGAGGCCCAGAGCTATTGAATAAATCATTTGTCATGGATCACACAGGTATGAGAGTCCAAATAATAACTCAAGTCTTTCTGAAATCAAATGTTCTCTCCTCTATTCCTCAATATTCTATTCCAAAATGAAAAAGCCAGAAATGTGAAGAAACTGAAAAGACTCCTCTTCCTCTCACAAAAGTGATGCTCTAAAAAAAGTTGACTCTTCCTAGAGTCCAAAACAGGAAATACAGAAAACAAAAAATTGTTAATAACAACCAGCAGTCAGCAGGCACAAAAGACCATGCCATGCCCGCATTTCAAATACTGCTTCCTGATTTAACAGTTTTCCCACTGATTCTGATTACAACCTTAGGATGTCAAAATTGAATGATCTCACCATGGAAAACCCCAGAGAACAGCAGTTGTGAGACTGAAAAGAGAGCTCACTAGACCAGGAAGGAAAAGGAATCAGTTGCCAGGAAGTGGTGCCTATCTAAAAACATAGAAGTCTTCAGCATTAATATTAACACTGTCATTCCACAGCACTTTAATCTGAAGCTATTTCTGCATCCCCTTGCATTATTTTAATACTGCATTACTAAAAGCTGATTCCCATTCTCCATGTCTAATAAAATCCTAAGTAAAATAAGACTGCTATATAGCCACCACTGACCCTAATTTCTGCCTTGCTATTAAAACCAAAACAAAACCACACACACACTCAAAGGATTATCCCTAAAGGAAAAGACCTGAATCAATTAAGAAAGGTAGCTTGTGGGGCAGAACCATACATGAATTTCATCACCAAGTAGACTATGGCTGGCAGAAATCTTAAATTCACGACTGAAATACACATTCCCCATACTTCTCAGGGCTCTGGCCAAAACACACTGAAACTATAAACCAACAGCGGACTGATGGATGTACAAATGCTAAGCTCTCAACATACATCAAAAAGGGAAGGGGGGCGAGTAGCTTAGAAGGTCTGCTCTCCAACTAAACAACTGAAGAATGAAAGCATTTGCACAAGAGCTTGACAACGCGGTGGCGGGGGGAGGGGAAGAGGTCACTTGGGGTTGAACAAATTCATAGAAAATGTTAAAGAAATAACCTCGATTCTTGAGTCACTCCATAATCATTTCTAATGGGAAGTGGCCAACTCAAAGTAAGGTCGAGCTTGAGAATTTTCCTCATTTTTCCTATCCCCCTGGATACAAATTCCAAGCTCCCACCAGAACCTTTTGGGAGTCCAAGAGAAAGATTCTCATCTACTGACCTGGAGGGAGCAAGGGAAGGGGCCATCCTTATGCAAACAACCCCCCATGCGTGGTGGAGACCCCCAAGAAGGAGTTCTATTACAAGTGAGAGGCAGCTTTGGTGATGGCCCTCCAAACCCAGGACCGACACTGGCTACTCAGCCAACTCCACTGTCCCTTACGCCCAGACTGCGTCCACCTCCCGGCTAAGGGCAGCCGCTCCAGCGCCCTCCGCCCCCAGATCCTGGTCTGCTCCCACACCCAGCCATTCCCAAAGCTCGCTGCCCGCTCCTTTGCCCGACAGCTGACCCGCCGCCACCAGGCAGTCCCAGCTCCCCCAGTCCAGGTTCCCCAAACCAGCCTTTCGGGGTCGCTGGAGCCCCAGGGCCGCGGGATTTAAGGCTTAGGATCTGGAGGGTTTGGTCCAACCTCCTCTTCCTTTCTGCGTCCTGGGCTTACCTTCCCGGCAGCTTGGCGCTCCTCTTCCAAAACTGCTTGCTGTTCTCGGCGGCCATTGCTCTGGCCGGGGAAGGCCTTGTAGGCGGGCCAGGGGGGTACCCGGCGAGATGCCCCCAGGACCCCGCAATCGGAGGGCCAACCCAGGCCGCTTCCCTGCCGCCGGTCACCCGCTCCCAGCTCCTGGGGGCGCCATCTTGGATATGGGCACCCCCCCACCCAGCGCCGCTGCCATTGGTGGTTGCGCAGGCCGTGGTTAGACGGACCAATAGGAAGCCGGAATCCTGCAGGCCACTGAAGCCTAACGGTAACGTCAGGGACTGGGCACACAGGTGGACCGGGAAGGCGGAGCTTGGACAAGCAGGGAGGCGGGGCTGAAAGTTCCCTAACCCCGGGAGTGGAAGAAGCAGGTAAAGAAAAGGACCTATGGGAAGGAAGAAACGGTGCTGTTTTTTGGGGGGATGGGGAAGGGAGAATGAGGTTCCTGAGCCTAATATTTTTTTGGAAAGAGAGAGCATATGTATTTAGGTACATAAATCTTTGACCTAAAAATAAGGGCCCATGTGTTGGTTGCAGCCCATTTTTAACATCTTCTCCATCAACGACACTAGTTATATCCTCCCCACACTTCCCCGTTCCGTTTGGGGTCCAATTTTTTTTTTTTAATCTATGAAGGAAGATCAGTACGGATCCAGTAGACCAGGGTTGCTAACTGTTCAACACGTGAGTAACGGTTGTTTCATAAGGGTCTCCCACTCCTCTGGTAATCACATTAAAGGATTTGTGTGCTGTGGGTATAATTCAAATGATTTAATCCCTGTTTCACCATTAACTGCCACTTTCTGACTATGACAACCCAGATACTGACAGTGTTAAGGCATGTTCTTATTTTATCCATCCAGTTCAGACTACCAAGTAACATTTTTTAAATTTTTTATTGTTATGTTAATCACCATATATTACATCATTAGTTTTTGATGTAGTGTTCCATGATTCATTGTTTGTGCATAACACCCAGTGCTCCATGCAGAATGTGCCCTCTTTAATACCCATCACCAGGCTAACCCATCCCCCTACCCTCCTCCCCTCTAGAACCCTCAGTTTGTTTTTCAGAGTCCATGGTCTCTCATGGTTCGTCTCCCCCTCCAACTTACTCCCCTTCATTCTTCCCCTCCTGCTATCTTCTTCTTTTTCTTTTTTCTTAACATATGTTGCATTATTTGTTTCAGAAGTACAGATCTGTGATTCAACAGTCTTGCACAATTCACAGCGCTCACCATAGCACATACCCTCCCCAATGTCTATCACCCAGCCACCCCATCCCTCCCACCCCCCACCACTCCAGCAACACTCAGTTTGTTTCCTGAGATTAAGAATTCCTCATATTAGTGAGGTCATATGATACATCCAAGTAACATTTCTTGTGAGGACATAGCATATCTCCAAGGTGCAAATCACGAAGATTAAAGATATACCCCCAAACATCTTTAATGTCCCTTATTAATCTATCACCCTTGAATTTATTTTCAATCTAGTTTTACTCAGAATGAGATTTGATATAGCATTTTGAATCTTTTGAATGTTTTGTTGGTGTTTTTGCTCTTTTTGAGTTTCTGTGGTTGTATACCACAGTGATTGCGGTGGGAGGGGTGAAGTGGGGGCAGGGAGTACCCAGTCCAGAGTAGTTTTTGTCCCAACAAAGAACTGTTGAGGTGGGCTGCTGTCCTCCATCCCTGCTTTGGTTTAGGGCTGCAACACGCCCTTCCACATATTGGAGAACATCTAAGGACACCCTGTCTAAAAAAGAACATATGCCCTCAAATGTCCATTTTCTATGTAGACATTACCCTCATTTCAAGCTTCTTTTACACCCTAATTTTACAACCATGATATTGTATGAAAGGGGCTGTTTTTACTTTCTATTAATTTTTTCAAACTTCCATAGTCTTTCATCATCTCAGTCACTTTTATGGGCATTTAATCCATCAAACAAAAGCCCCTCTGGTCTTTTAATCATTTTATCTGCCTTTCTTTGGCTCTTCTTTTTCTTCGAATGCAGTGACCAGCACTGCTCCCTGAGCTCCAGGAGGAGTTTCCTGAAGTTTTTGTTGAAGCTGATGTTTTGTCTTTAATCTGAACAGCCAGAACTTTTGCTGGCATTTTGGACTTTACAAGAGCTGACATCTCGAAGAAATAGTGTACAACAACTTCTAGATCCCTTTCTTTGGTAGCAACTGGCAGGCAGTTCAGAGTTCTTTATCTTTAAGGAATCATCTGAATTGTCTCCCCCTATGTGAGCTGCCTCACACTTGTCCACGTGGCAAGTCACCCGCCACTTTCTACCCTACTCACATCGCTTTAGAAATGTTCCAGAAGATGCTTCCCATTGACTTGACATTTCACTGTGTGGAAAGCAGAGTATAATCTGTGTACCTAGAAATGTCTCAAAGTATTGCTTTTTCTTAATCATTTGTGAAATCTTAAATAACGCGGATTCCCAGGGGATGCTGTTAACATTGTTCGATCTGGAGAAGCTCTATTATTCCTACTCTTTGTTTTCTACATCGAAGACAAGTTCTCATCCAAAGCAAAAAAAAAAAAAAAAAGAAAGAAAGAAAAGAAAAAAGAAAAAAAGCTCCCTGTAGTCATCTGATAACTTTTTAAATCGTCTTTATTAAGGAAGTTGAGGTTGTTGGGCCCTCTCTCACCACCACCATCATCATCACCAGAATCTAAACCAACCACATTTTTATAACAACCTCCTATCAGTCCTTCCTGCTTACCCTCTTGCCCCCTTAAGAGTCTATTCCTCACACAGCATCCAGAGTGAGCCTTTTAAAATGTCAGTCGGATTGTGTCATCCCTCTGCTCAATACCATGACTCCATCATACTTGGCATAAAATGCAAGCTCCTCAACGAACCTAAATGATTTGGTTCTACTCTCTTTCTTGCTTCATCTGCTCCAACCACACTTATTGCCTTTTTCCTGCTTCTTGAATACTCCAAGTACATTCCCACCTCAAGGTCTTTGTATTAACCACTTCCTCTGCTTGAAATTCTCTCCCCCCAAATATCTGGATGGTTTGCTCCCTTGTCTCATTCAGATATATTCCTAAGTGTCTTCATGGGGGGGGGGGGTGCCGTCCGTGACCACTCATCTTTTTTTTTTTTAATTTTTAAAAGATTGTATTTATTTGAGAGAGAAAGTGTGCACAGAGGAAGGGGCAGAGGGAGAGAATCTTTAAGCAGACTCCCCACTGAGCACCGAGCCTGACACAGGCTCAATCTCACGACCCATGAGATCGTGACCTGAGCTGAAACCAAGAGTCAGACCCTCAACTGACTGAGACACCCAGGTGCCCCCCTAACCACTCATCTTAAACAACAGCTCCACCACTCTATTTTGGTTGTCTATCTCCATCTCCTAGAATGTAACCCCCACTGAGGCAAGGATTTTGTCTGTTTTGTTCTCTGCTCTTCTCACCTAGAATAGCACTTGGCACATGGTGCACAAGCACTTAATATGTACTAAGTAAGAGAATGAAAAGTATAAATTGTTCTTGTCTTTTGGTCCTCTGTTGTTCAAAAACATTTTTTGGTTGTTGTTGGAAAAGATGGTAGAAACCATGTTTTCTAACGGCCAGTAGGATGTGTCCACTTTACCAAAGTTTCTATAAGCTTGCCTATGCTCTTGGTTGAAGAGCAATCTTCCTATCTTGGGAAAGATCGTCCTCTTCAAACTCTTAGCTTCAGAGAAACAAAGCTGTACCTAAAATGATGAGGGAGGGAGGCCACCCACCTCGCCAGGAGATGAATTGAATCAACCCTGTCCATCAAAGGGATGATAGCTGTGGGAACCAAATCACCTTCGCAGCAAACTTTGCCCAACTGGAGGTGAAAATCATTGGTTTGAGGTTCCCAAGGGGTCCCTGGAGCACTTTTGATGGAGCCTCTTAAAGTGCAGATACTTGCTGGCTCACTAGACCAGTCTTCTCATACCTCAGTGTACGTGTGATTATGTTAAAAGCCTAGATTCTGATTCAGCAGGTCTGGGCTAGAGTCTACAATTCTGCATTTCTAATAGCCCCCAGGTGACACTGATGCTGCTGATTTGTGGACCTCACTTTGTAGATCTGTTTCTAGCACAGTATGACCTGTGACCCTTGAATTTATTCCAAAGATTTGATTTTTTTTTAAATTGATCTTTTAAAGTTATCTCTCTTTTTTTTTAAAGATTTTATCTATTTATTCATGAGAGACAGAGAGAGGGAGAGAGAGAGAAGCAGAGGGAGAAGCAGGCTCCCAAGGAGCAGGGAACCCAATGCGGGACTCGATCCCAGGACCCTGGGATCATGACCTGAGCCGAAGGCAAACGCTTAACCATCTGAGCCACCCAGGCGCCCTGAAATATATATCAGAGGGGCACCTGGGTGGCTCAGTCGGTTAAGCATCCAACTCTTGATTTCGGCTCAGATCATGATCTCAGGGTCGTGAGATCCAGCCCTGGGTCAGCTCCATGCATGGCACAGAGTCTGCTTGAGATCCTCTCTCTCCCTCCGCCACTCCCCCCACTCATGCTCTCTCTCTGAATAAATAAATAAAATCTTAGAAAGAAATATATGTCGCATACTTAACTAGGGGTAGGTAAACTTTTTCTATAAAGGGCCAGACTGTAAATATTTTCGGCTTTTCTGGCAATACAAACTCAGTTGCAACTTCTCAGCTCTGTCCTGTAGCATGAAAACAGCCACCAACAATATGAAAATAAAATAGTTGTAGATGTGTTCCCACAAAACTTTATTTGTGGACACAAAAATAGGAACATTATGTAATTTTCACAACATAAAATATTATTCTTTCAATTTTTTTCAACTTAAAAATGTAAAAACCAGGGGTGCCTGGGTGGCTCAGTCAGTTAAGCGTCTACCTTCAGCTCAGGTCATGACCCCAGAATCCTGGGCTCAAGCCCCACGTCAGGCTCCCTGCTCAGCAGAGAGCCTGCTTCTCCCTCTCCTTCTGTCTGCCGCTCTGCCTACTTGTGCTCTCTCTTTCTCTGTCAAATAAAGAAATAAAATCTTTAAAAAAAATTAAAATAAAAAAATGTAAAAACCAGTCTTAGCTCACAGGCCATACAAAAAAAGCCTGCCAGATTTGGCTCATGGGTGGTAGTTTGCCAACTCCTGCAATTAAGAATAAAGAATAGGGGCACTTGGGTGGCTCAGTCAGTTGAGCATCGGACTCGTGATTTCAGTTGTGGGATTGAGCCCCCCCATGGAGCCCCACCTTGAGCCCCGTGTAGGGTCCTGCACTCAGCGGGGAGTCTGCTTGGGTTTCTCTCCCTCTGCCCCTCCCTCCCACTTGCTCTCTCTCCCTCGCTCTCTCTTCTCTCTGGGATAAATAGATAAATCTTTAAAAAAAGAATAAATAATAAGTAATATATAAGAACAAGGTTAAGAAACAAAAAAAAAAACTTTACAATAAAATTTAAGTCCCCTTTTTTGTCTCTCCTTGATCCCATTCCCCTCCCTCTCTCCACTGGAAACCACAGTCCTGAGGTCTGTGTTCAGCTTTCTATGCACGTTGCAAATTTTTACTGTACATGTGAGTATCCATAAACATGTTTTTCACATTTTGAAACTTTATAAATATCACCGCACTGTACATAAGCTTCAGCCACTAGCTTTTTTCACTCAGTATTCTCTTGATAAATGGAGCTCCAGTTTATTTATCTGAGCTGCAATATTGTGTTCCACTCTATGAATATTCCTCAATTGTTCTCCCCAGTTTTTTTATTTTGAACAGTGCTCAATTAACATTCTTTTACATATTACCATGTGCAAAATTCTCTCTAGTACAGTATTTTTCAAATTAGTCTGTGAACTGTTAGTGAGTTAAAATGAATTTAAAGGTTGGGACCTTTAATGAAATAGAATGGACAAGAACAGTTACACCTTAAACTTACACAATGTTATATGTCAGTTATATCTCAATTTTTAAGAAGAATAGATGGGATTAGAAAAGATCAGAGTGTGTTGCCTGTAATGAGGATAAGCATTGTCTTGCAAAATTGTTGTTTCAACTTTATACACACTTGTATGTACATGTGTTTGTGTGCGTATGTGTCTACTTGATTGTAATGTGAAATGTATTTCTTAGTGACAGGTGATGGTCAGAAAGTTTGAAAACCACTGCTTTGAGGTCCATAGGGAATACCTGGGCGAGGCACTGCTAGATCACAGAATATGTACAACTTCTACTTTACTATAAATTGCAAAATGCTCTCCAAAATGGTTTTTCCAATTTATATTCAACCTAGAGCAATGAGTAGAGTTTTCATTGCTCCCCATCCTCACCTATAGTAGGTCTTTCTCATGGGATGTTAAATATAGCATATAGACAAGAGAATGTGTAAAACTAATATGTACAGTTCAATGAATAATAACATTTGCATTCATGGACCCACTCCCCACACTATGCAATAGGACATCACCAGTACCTTAAAAGCCTCTTGCACGGGAGTGGGTGGGTCGGTCCCTTCCTATAGGCATTCCCCTCACTCCAGGTACAACCACTCTGCAGAATGTTGTATTGACCTCGGGGCACCTGGGTAGCTCAGTCAGTTGTGCGTCGGACTCTTGATTTTGGCTCAGGTCATGATCGCAGGGTCCTGGGATCAAGCCCCTGCTCAGATTCCGCACTCAGTGGGGAGTCTGCTTTTCTCCCTCTCTCTCTACCCCTCCCCCTGCTCGTGCACTCGCTCTCTCTAAAATAAATAAATAAATCTTTTTTAAAAAGAATTTTGTATTGTCCTCTTGTTTTCCTTATACTTTTCCATTTATGTTTGTAACCTTAAATAATATATTGTTTATAGTAATGGTATTGTATTGTATCTATTCTGTTGTTTGCTGCTATTAGCAGTAGGGTTTTGAGATTTAGCTATTGTTTGTATTGAGGGGTGTAGCTAGAGTTTGCTCATTTTCACTGCTGTATAATATTCCTTTTTAAGATTTTATTTATTTATTTGACAGAGAGAGCAAGAGAGCGCAAGCAGGGGAAACAGTAGAGGGAGGGGGAGAAGCAGACTCCCCGCCAAGCAGGGAGCCTGATGCGGGGCTCAATCCCAGGACCCCGGGATCATGACCTGACATGAAGGCAGATGCTTAATCATCTGAGCCACCCAGGTGCCCCTATTATTCCATTTTATAAATAGCACAGTTTATCTCTGCTACTACTGATTAGCATTCAGTTGCTTCATATTTTGTGCTACTGTGAACTCTGCTGTTATGAACAGTCTTATCCATGTCTCCTGAATAAGTGGACAAGCGGAAGGGTTTCTCTAAGAGATCAATGTAGGAGTGGGAGTGCTGGTCTGGAGTGTGTGCATATGTTCAGTTTTGCAAAATAATTTTCAGTTGTGTTTCAAAGTGGTTGTCCTACTTTATACTTCTACCTACATGGGTAAGAGTTCCATTTTCATTTCCTATAACATGGTTTCAACAGTAAATAAAATATGGGGGGAGAAAGATAGATCAAAGCCAGATCCTTCAAAATTGGATTGAACTGGAAGCAGAAAAATAGAAATCTTAATATCTGTTCAGGCACATAAATCTTTTTTCTTTTCCTTGCTTCTTTCCTTTTTCTGTTCAGTCACATAAATCCTCTTCTTTTCCTTTCTTATTTCCTTTTTCTCCCCACTCTCTTGTGTTGAAATTTGTATTGAAAGTAAATGTTTTGCTGATTGAAATGATGGGGATTTCCTGAAAAGAAATCATGGACATGGGAGTTATTGGGCTTGTGATCAATAACGGGAGTGGACCACCTTCGTTTGAACTATTAGGAACCCTAGAAAAAAATCTCCTATGATTCTGTCAATGGAGTTCTTCTTTGTCTCCTTCCTTCCTTTTTTCTTTGCTTCTTTCTTTTCTTTAATTTGTACATGTTACCAATTCAAAACGTGCAAATAGGTATGTAGTAGATTGAATGGTGGCCTCCCAAAAGATATGTCCACATCCAAATCCCTGAAACCTGTGAGTGTTACCTTATTTGGAAAAAGGGTCTTTGTGGAAATAATAAAGTTAAGAATTTTTTTTTAAAGATTTTATTTATTTATTTGAGAGAGAGAGAGAATGAGAGATAGAGAGCACGAGAAGGAAGAGGGTCAGAGGGAGGAGCAGACTCCCCGCTGAGCAGGAAGCCCAATGCGGGACTCGATCCCGGGACTCCAGGATCATGACCTGAGCCGAAGGCAGTCGCCTAACCAACTGAGCCACCCAGGCGCCCCAAAGTTAAGAATTTTGAGATGAGATCATCTTCCTCTATTTGGTTGGGTCCTAAACCCAAAGACAAATGTCCTAAACCCCTGACGAGACAACATGGACAGAAGAGGGGGAAGTGACGGGACTATGGTAGCAGAGACTGGAGTCAGCCAGGACCCAGAAGAGGCAAGGAAGGATTCCTCCTGAAATCTTCAGAGATGCATGGCCCTGACAACCCTTTAATTTTGCTCTTCCAGCCTCCAGAACTGTGAGAGAAAAACTTGTGTTGTTTTATGCCCCCAAGTCTGTGGTACCTCGTTGTGGTGGTTCTAAGAATCTAACACAGGATATAAAAAGAAAGTCTCCCTCACATCCTTGACCCTTAGCCACCCATTCATCCTTCCCAGCAGCAATCACTCTTGACAGTTCCTTGTGTGTCATCCTTCTAGAGATATTCTTACAGAGCCCCTTCATAGGTGGCAAGACATTCAAGATCACTTTACAGATGAGGAGTCTGAAGCTCAGAGGAAGAAACTTGCCCAAGGACCTCCAAATCAGTCAGTGCCAAAGAAGAACAGGAACTCAGGTTTCCTATCTCTTGGTTCTATCCTCCTTTGATATAAAAGAAGAATTGGGGAGCAGATTTTGATGTCAGGGTAGGGAGGGAGAAGAGGAGGATATTAGGTGTATGAAGGAAGGGTAAAGTCATGGAGATGATAAGAGAGCACAAAAACTGTTATTATTTAACCTCAGGTTGACCACAGTTCAATGTAGCATTCCACCGGATCCTTGCCAGACTCTCTGTAGATAGAAGTTAGTCCTTCTATCCAAATAGCTTTTATTGAGCATCTACTATATTCCAGGCACCAAACTATATTAAGAGCTGTGAAATACAGCTCCCGCCCTTAACAAATGTATTATCTAGTAGGAGAGCAGTCTCCTAAGTAAAGCAGTCTGATAAGTGATAAAAATAGAGGTGTGTACTAATGTCCTAAGAAAACAGAGTGGGATGTGGTCCTCTCTGTTGAGGAAGATGGGAAAGGTCTCGGGATGCGTAGGAGTTTAGCAGGCAGAGAGGGAGGGAAAAGCTTCCTAGGCAGAAGAACGAAACATTTATGGAACTATGTGAGTACAAGAGAAGTTGCATTTGGGAAACCACGTAGGCAACACTGTCAGTACCTCACCTATATCTCTCAACCTCTCTATATGCTCTCTTTGCCCAGAGGCTCTTCTTTCAGCTCCCACAAACTGTAAAACAAAACAAAACAAAAAAAAACATACTGCCCATATTCATGGTGTACTATTAGTGCCTAGGAGTTAACTCCTCCTGGGAGTAGCTCTCAACCAACAACTCTCAGCAGTTGGTGTATAAATTCCCCAGCTCCTTCATTCCTCAGATGGGACAATTCTGAGGCATGTGTTCCCAGTTTCTTAACAGGATTAAGCTCCTGTCATTCACTGCAGTAGTTGGCTTAATAGTTCTTCCTTTATGGGCTGTCTTCCTTCCCTGTATCATTTTCTATCTCTTCTCCATTGGTGTTTTCATCCCCTCCCAAATAAACTACTTGCTCTCAAGTCCTTGCCTCAGGATTGCTCCTGGGAGAGTCCAAACTGAAATGAAACCTAAGTAGCACTATCTGGTAATAATAAGAGTGCAAAGAATGGGGTGCAGTGATAGTAGACATTGGAGCAAGAGCCTACCAATCATGGTGGACTTCCAATGCCATATGAGAGTTGTGGGACCTTTTACTGAGACAATGGGACATTCACTGAAAGTTCAAGTGGGGGCACGGCAGGACCAGATTTGCATTGTAGAAAGGCCACCTAGGCCCCCAACCAATCATTAAATGGCTTTCACTACACTTAGAATGAAATCCAAACTCCTAACCATGCCCGAAATGGTCAGGTATGACCAGGTACATGCCTGCTCCCCCCTCCTCTGAAAACTCTCTATTTGATTTGGCAATTGTAGAGTTCTTATGGACCCAAATGGCTCAGCTGGACTACTGTTCTCAGTTCTTTACTCCCTCTTGTTATGTGACCTTGCAGTGCATGAGGGTGGATGGATGCCTTAAGGGGCATCACAGATTTCGGTGCACCCTGCTGCACTCCTACCATTCACCATCCTAACATACCCTGGGAGCTGCTGGTCCAAGGAGGATAACAGGCATGTGTAGCAGACAAAAACCCAAACTGAAGCCTGGAACTAAACCCAACCAACATGCAGCCTGAAGCATGAGTGAGAAAAATAAGTGCTAGTGGTTGTAAACCACTGGATTTTGCATCCTTAGGGTGGTAATACTTGCTTACTACAGGAGTGAAATGGAAGAGAAGTAGATGAGAAAAGTGAGCCAGGCGTACTCTTTCAAGAACTTCAGCTGTGACATGTGCCGTGGGGGGTGTCTGGGTGGCTCTCAGGTTTAAAGCACTGTTATCTTGCAGGCATACTTATATCCTAATATATGAGAAAGCAGAGAGAGTACAAGAGTCGGTTGAGCGTCCGACTCTTGATTACCTTTCAGGTTGTGATTAGGGTTGTTGGATCAAGCCCTGCATCAGGCTCCGCGCTCAGCAGGGCGTCTGCTTCAGCTTCTTCCCTCCCCTTCTGCCCCTCCCCCCACTCAAATAAAATAAATAAATCTTAAAAAAAAAAGTTTAGCTGTGAAGGGGATAAGAGGCTAGTTTCCTCCTCTCTCTCCTCATCCTCCTCATTGTTGTTCTGTCTTGGTTCTTTAGCTGCCCGGGACATAAGCCCCTTTCCCACGCATAGAGGATTTTTCACTATATGAAACTTCACAGGAAGGAAAGCCCATCTCCCGGGACCGTAGCTCAAAATGCTAGCTGCTCACTTTCCCATCCTTCCCTGTGAACTTAGTCACGTGCATGTGTCATAGGCTCTGTGGATAAACTCTGCCCAACCTAGACTTTGAATGAGGAGGAGCTTGTGGTGTAAAGAAACACTAGCAGAAAAGAGCCCATTCTCTTGGTGAGCAGTGCCAGTTGTGACAGCAACACCCGGTTTGGAGGAACAGCCATGGCGGCGGCGACAGCGCCCAGAGTCGGTACCGCAATGTCTCTCAGTGTAACTAGGGCATCAAACGCTCAGCAGCGGCCCTAGCAGTGTCTATAGTAGACTGGCTCTGTGGTATGCTGTTGGCTACCACCCGTGAGCAAGACCTCTGAATGTGGGTGGTAGCTTGATGACATTAATGGCCTCTCCCTGCATCCATGTTGTCCCGTCGGACTTTCCCTTTCTGAGTCTGGACTCACCCTTTGTGACTTACTTTGGTCAACAGATGTTAGCAAACGTTATACGAGCAGAGGCTTGAGAAGCCCTGGTGTGATTGTGCTTGCTCTCTGTCTTAGCCTGTTTGGGTGGCTATCACAAAATACCACAGACTAGTGGGCTTATAGACAACAGAAATTGATTTCTCACAGTTCTGGAGGCTGGACGTCCGGGATCAGGGTGCCAGCATGGTTGGGTCTTGTAAAAGCCCTCTTCCAGATTGCAGCCTGCCAATGTCTTTGTGCGTCCGTGTGTGGTGAAAGAAGCGAGGATCTCTCTGGGACCTCTTTTATAAAGGCACTAATTCCTTCATGAGGGTGGAGCCCCACCCAATCACTTCCCAAGGCTCCACCTTCTAATACCATCACCTTGGGCATTAAGTCTTCAACTCATGAATTCTGGGGGGCTATAAGCATTCATTCTGTAGCACTGTCACTGTTGTCCCCAGCGTTGCCGTTACAATAGGTCTAGGCCAGCCAGTTGGATGATGAGAGACATATGGCACTCGGCCGAGTCTCCCTGAGTTATCCCAGCTGAGGCCATCCTAGATGAGCCAGCAACCGGTTGAGCCTCAGACATGTGAATGAGCTCGGCCAAAATCAACAGAACTATCCAGCCAACCAACAGTTGACCCCAGCCAGACACTTCAGGGAATTTAGCTGAGAAAGCCCAGCTCAGCCCAGCCCCAGATAAGCCGAACCCCATGGACTTTTGAACTAAGTACTGTTCCTTGTTAATATGCCACTGGGGTTCTGTGATTGTTTGTGTGGCATTATTGTGCCAATAGATAACTAACTGATGGTTCTCTAGCCCTCTCCACAATCTATGAGCTATGCCTTTTCTGCTTAAATCAGGCAACGGTTGGTATCTGTTGCTTTTTCTAACACAGGGAAAGACTGAATGTAAATTAGAAACAGAGGGTCAAGGGAAATATTGAGGTGGGGGAGATTTTAGCATGCTTTCAGGCAGAGGATTGGAGGCAGTTGTATTTATTAGGATATAAGTATGCCTGCAAGATAACAGTGCTTTAAACCTGAGAGAAGTTCACAGTTTTTCTCTCTCACGTAAAAGTCTAAGCTAGTGTGGTCTCTGTGCTCTGTGAAATCTTCAGAAGCCTAGGCTCCCTCTCTCTATGCTCCACTATGTCCTTGCCCAGTGAGTCCAAGATGACTCCCAATCACATCCGTGTTCTAACCACTGGGAAAGGGAAAGGAAAAACATGACTTTCTCCTTACTATCTGGTGCTTATACTCATTTCTTCCCCTTTTTGGGGCGCGTGGCTGGCTCAGTCCGTGGAGTGTGTGACTCTTGATCTCAGAATTGTGAGTCAAGCCTCACACTGGGTATAGAGATTACTTAAAAAAAAAAAATCTTAAAAAAATTATGTTCATTTCTTCCCCTTTCAACTCATTCCTAGAATTGGTCACATGCCCACACTCAGCTGCAAGGAAAGCTGGGAAAGGCAAATCTTATTCTGGCCAACCATGTGTATACCTAAAAATTTTGCTTCTCTGGAAGAAGGGGCAAATAGATAGCAGTGTTTCCTGCCATGTCAGTGGAAAAGAAAAGTAATTAATGGAGCAAGATCTCTGTGGTAGACTTATTAGCCATTTCCTTCCTTCTCCTTGCTAAGGGGACTCATGTTTTGGAGAGGTGGGGTAACTGTGTGCTCAGTCTGGGCATCAATCACGATATGGCTAAACCAGTTATGGTAATCCTACTCCGTTTTGCCAGGAAGTGGCTTCCCCAGCCTCCCTTGCAACTGTGGGTGGCCATGTGACCCCGTTCTGACCAGTGAGCCATGAAGGGCCGGCTGCTGGGAGTTTCCGGGAAATGCTTTCCTTCCTATGAAAGAGACAAACGTAAAGACAGCTTACTGGCACAGTCCTGCTTGGGATACTGGTGCGAGGCACCGTGGCAGTGGGCTTATGACCATAAAAGAAATGCCAAGAGAACTACGATGCTAACCTACAGCCTGACACCTTCTGCAGATTCAGATGACCTTGAGAGATGAGAGGAGATGAGCCAGGCGGATAAAGATATTTGAGGAAGTGAGTGCATTAAATACATGAGAAGAAATGCTCAGAGAGGCCCCTGGAAAGTTGGATGGGAGTCAGATTGTGAGGACTTTGTATGTAGCAGTGTGATTTGTCAGCATTACCTCATTCAGTGTTGGGGCTGGTTTCCTTGCTTGCTGGCTGCTTCACCACCGAAGTATGACACAGGCATTTTCTCTTTGTAGGTTTAAGAGTACTGCCCATCTTTTCTCCCACTGGAGGGTTGAAAGACTTTTGTTTTGGAAACTGTACGCTCTCAAAGGCAGAGACCTAGGTTATGAGGGTCGGTAGGGGATGCTGATTTGAAAAGTTGAGGAAGATGGGGGCCAGTGGGATTTCCCTACCCTTGGGAGGATGGAAAGGTGTCTGGTTCTGCTCACCATGCGGCCTATGTTTGACTCCTTCCCAGACCCTGGAGTGACAGGATGTCTGATGGGTTGGCTGTGAGGACCACAGGCTGGGAACTAAGCCCTAAGCCATAGCCTTCAGGGCTATGAGCAGTGGGACCACTGAGGCGTGAACATCAAGCCTCCCACAGTAACCATACCAGCCTGAAGTCCAGAGCCTTTCCCTGAGATTCTAGGATTGGGTGAACTTGGGAGTTAGTTCTATATGACTCCAGCAAGGGACAGGGAAGGAGGGAGTGGAAAAAAAAAACAAACACTGATTGAGATAGAATTTTTCCCTAACGCCTTGAGGAAGAGGGCTGAGTCAGATTTTATATTATTTTTAAAAAATAAAATAATAGGGGCGCCTGTGTGGTCCAGTCATTAAGCGTCTGCCTTCGGCTCAGGCCATGACCCCAGGGTCCTGGAATCCAGCCCCGCATCGGGCTCCCTGCTCCGCGGGAAGCCTGCTTCTCCCTCTCCCACTCCCCCTGCTTGTGTTCCCTCTCTCACTGTGTCTCTCTCTCTGTCAAATAAATAAATAAAAATCTTTTAAAAAATAAAATAATAAGGCTACTTCTTACATTAGAGTGTTCAATTATGGTACAAATTAATTCTGTGGTATATAAAGCCAAGGGAAAGGGAATGAGAAGAGATCATAAATTATCTCCATAGCTTTTTTTTAAATTGATAGATTTTTTTTTTACAAGAATATATAGATGTGTCTCTAGGAACTCAAGTTCATATACACAAAGCATCCATTTTCATTTTTTAAAAATCTAGTTAAATTGGCCTGATACTGCCAGGCTAGAAGAAAATCCAATCTGTACCACTGGGGATCCTCTGGCTCTCAGGGATGCCTCAGATTCCAAGTGTAAAACCTGATGCCAGAAATAGGGGCCAGCCTCTTACCGGCAGCCATCATGAGGGGTGCTGACAGGCACCTCACACAAGCCCACAGAATGGAGCCTTGAAGCCCACCAGCTCCTGATCCAAGCCCCACGTGAGATACAGACATCTTCACTGAGGTGTTGAAAAAAGTTTTCACAACACTTCTGAAAGACTGTAAGGATGACTTCATCCAAGAGGGACCACTCGCCATGGCGGTTTTGTAGCAGGAAAGAGAGACGGGCCCAGCTCTAAGTACAAAAAGGACCAGTGGAGATTTATAGCTAAGTAGCAGGGTGGGGTCAGTGGATGGAAAATTACCGAGGCGAAACATCAGGGCTAGGGGTATTTTTGCCAAAGGCAGGGCATCGTGATCAGATACCAAGGGTGGAGAATTCTTACTCAACTCACTTGGCAGCATTCTTACTAAAACTGGACCGAGCAGGTCAAGGACAGAGGCTAAGGTCAGGGCCTAGTCAAAAAGAGGACTCAGGAGGGACACCTGAGTGGCTCAGTTGGTTGAGCGTCTCGCTCCTGGTTTCAGCTCAGGTCATGATCTCAGGGTCGTGATCTCAGGGTCGTGAGATCGAGTCCTGAGTGGGGCTCTGCACTTGGTGTGGAGTCTTCTTGAGATTCTTTCCCCCTTTCTCCCCCTCTGCTCCTCCCCCTGCTTGCAGTCTCTCTTCTTTTCTCTAAAATAAATAATAAAATAAATAAATAAAATCTTAACCAAAAAAAAAGAAGACTCAGGAGCCTGACTCAAGTTTGGTAAAGGGGGGAGTTCTTAGTCCTTGAGGCTCGTTCCTCCCCGGATACTATACCCGGACATGCATCTCGAGGTCCTACTCCCAGCCTGCAGCTCTACCACTAAGGATTGCAGGGTCTTAACGGCTACCCACCTCCTACATGTTTTTTTTAAAAACAGTAATACCTTTTTCATATAAAGAATTCATATAAATTTTTTAAAATAGCCTCTTAACACATGAAAGTATTAGGTAAAGGACATAAGTAACTGGTAAAAAGTAGTAAAAATGCTTAATGAATACTTTTAAAATAGTCAACCTGAAGAGTAAAAAATTTAAAATATGAATTTTCACCTACTATATAGATTGAATGGAAAGAATAAGTTAAAAAAATTTTTAAATAATGATACCAAAAAATAAAATAAATAAATAAATAAAACTAAATTATGGGTCACCTGGCTGGCTCAATCAGTGGAGCATGCAACTCTTGATCTCAGGGTCGTGAGTTCAAGCCCCACGTTGGGTGTAGAGATTATCTAAATAAATAAAACTTTAAATAATAATAATAATAATACCAAATTATGGCAAATATGTCCTAAAACAAGTATACATACGTATTTTTGGTGGAAGAGTGAGTTAGTAACAATCATTTGGTATTTTGTTTAAATCTAGTGTTTTTGTAATTCTTTACTTTCTTGTTTTAAATTAACCTTATGCTTTTCTCACACACACACACAGTTGTGGTAGGCACTCCAAGTTGGCCCTCAGTAATTCCTGCCTCCTCATCCAAATCAGCAAAGAAGTCAAACTCTTACTTTTCGCAGATGACATGGTACTCTATGTGGAAAACCCAAAAGACTCCACCCCAAAATTGCTAGAACTCATACAGGAATTCAGCAACATGGCAAGATATAAAATCAACGTCCAGAAATCAGTTGCGTATCTATACACTAACAATGAGACAGAAAAAAGAGAAGGAATTGATCCCATTTACAATTGCACCAAAACCCATAAGATACCTAGGAATAAACCTAACCAGAGAGGTAAAGGATTGGTACTCAGAAAACTACAGAACACTTATGAAAGAAATTGAGGAAGACACAAAGAAATGGAAAAATATTCCATGCTCATGGATTGGAAGAACAAATATTGTTAAAATGTCTATGCTACCCAAAGCAATCTACACATTCAGTGCAAACCCTATCAAAATACCATCATCATTTTTTGCAGAGCTGGAACAAATAATCCTAAAATTTGTATGGAAGCAGAAAAGACCCCGAATAGCCAGAGGAATGTTGAAAAAGAAAACTGAAGCTGGAGGCATCACAATGCCAGACTTCAAGCTCTATTACAAAGCTGTCATCATCAAGACAGTATGGTACTGGCACAAAAACAGACACATAGATCAGTGGAACAGACTAGAAAGCCCAGAAGTGGACCCTCAACTCTGTGGTCAACTAATCTTTGACAAAGCAGGAAAGAATGTCCAGTGGAGAAAAGACAGCCTTCAACAAATGGTGTTGGGAAAATTGGACAGCCACATGCAGAAGAATGAAACTGGACCATTTCCTCACATCACACACAAAAATAGACTCAAAATGGATGAAAGACCTAAATGTGAGACAGGAGTCCCTCAAAATCCTAGAGGAGAACACAGGTAGCAACCTCTGTGACCTCGGCTGCAGCAACTTCTTGCTAGACACATCACCAAAGACAAGGGGAACAAAGGCAAAAATGAACTATTAGGACTTCATCAAGATAAAAAGCTCTTGTACAGCAAAGGAAACGGTCAACAAAACCAAAAGACAATCTACAGAATGGGAGAAGGTATTTGCAAATGTCTTATCAGATAAAGGGCTAGTATCCAAAATCTATAAAGAACTTATCAAACTCAACACCCCAAAGACAAATAATCCAGTCAAGAAATGGACAGAAGACATGAACAGACATTTCCCCACAAAAGACATACAAATGGCTACCAGACACATGAAAAAATGTTAAACATCACTTGGCATGAGGGAAATACAAATCCAAACCACAATGAGATACCACCTCACACCAGTCAGAGTGGCTAAAATTAACAAGTCAGGAAAGGGCGCCTGGGTGGCTCAGTTGGTTAAGCGGCGGCCTTCGGCTCAGGTCATGATCCTGGAGTCCCGGGATCGAGTCCCACATCGGGCTCCCTCTTTGGCAGGGAGTCCGCTTCTCCCTCTGACCCTCTTCCCTCTCGTGCTCTCTGTCTCTCATTCTTTCTCTCTCGAATAAATAAATAAAATCTTCAAATAAATAAATAAATAAATAAATAAAATTAACAAGTCAGGAAATGACAGATGTTGGCGGGGATGCGGAGAAAGGGAAACCCTCCCACACTGTTGGTGGGAATGCAAGCTGGTGCAGCCACTCTGGAAAACAGTATGGAGGGTCCTCATAAAGTTAAAAATAGAGCTACCCTATGACCCAGTAATTGCACTACTAGGTATCTACCCAAAGGATACAAATGTAGTGATCCAAAGGGGCACCTGTACCTCAATGTTTATAGCCGCAATGTCCACAATAGCCAAACTATGAAAAGAGTCCAGATGTCCATCAACAGATGAATGGATAAAGAAGATGTTATATAAGCACACAATGGAATATTACTCAGCCATCAAAAATGAAATCTTACCATTTGCAACAATGTGGATGGAACTAGAGGGTATTATGCTAAGCAAAATAAGTCAGTCAGAGAAAGACGATTATCATATGACTTCACTCATATGTGGAATTTAAGAAACAAAAGAGAGGATCACGGGGGAAGGGAGGGAAAATAAGACAAGATGAAATCAGAGAGGGAGACGAGCATAAGAGACTCTTAACTATAGGAAACTGGGGGTTGCTGGAGGGGAGAGGGGTGTGAGGATGGGGTAACTGGGTGATGGACATTAAGGAGGCCACGTGATGTAATGAGCACTGCGTGTTATATACAGCTGATGAATCACTGAACTCTACCTCTCTGAAACAAACAATACACTGTATGTTAATTTAAATTAAATTAAATTTTAAAAAATAATCCCTGCCTCCTGCTATTTATACCCTTGTGGAGCCCCTTCCCCATACTCTCCTCCAGGATTGGTGTGTGAGACTGATTGAATGCAGCTGAAATGATAGATGTCACTGCTGACATTAGGCAATAAAAGGCATTGCAGCTTCTATTTTGCTCTCTCTCTCTCTTCCTCTCTGTCATCACTTGCTCTGGATGAGGCCAGCTGCCATGTTTTGAGGACACTCGGCAGCCTATAGAAAGACCCAAAGGTGAGGAACTGAGGTCCCTGACCAAAGCCAGAAGAAAACTGAGACTTCCTGCCAACAACCCCAGGAATGAGCTTGGACAAGGAATCTCCTCCCCAAGCCGAGCCTTTAGAGGATCACGGCGCCAGCCAACAGCTGGATTGCAAATGCAGGAGACACCCTGAGCCAGAACCACCCAGCTAAGCCACTTGCACATCCCTGACTCACAGAAATTATGAGATAACAAATATGTGATACCATAAGCTTCTAAGGTTTGAGGTAATTAGTTACAAAGAAATAATAACTAATACAGGGGTGTCTGGGTGGCTCAGTCGGTTAGGTGTTGTCTGCCTTTGGCTCAGGTCATGATCTTGGGGTCCTGGGATCCAGCTCTGCATCAGGTTCCCTACTCAGTGGGGAGTCTGCTTCTCCCTTTCCCTCTGCCCCTCC
The DNA here is from genome assembly GCF_003265705.2 of Callorhinus ursinus. Taxonomy (NCBI): domain Eukaryota; kingdom Metazoa; phylum Chordata; class Mammalia; order Carnivora; family Otariidae; genus Callorhinus; species Callorhinus ursinus. The sequence continues at coordinate 3,712,962 of NW_027397121.1, forward strand.
CCCTGTTTGTGCTCTCTCTCTGTCAAATAAGTAAATAAAATATTCTTTTAAAAAAGAAATAGATAACTAATACAATAGTTGGGGCAGGGGAATAGTAAAATACACTTAAAGAGTTAAAAAAAAGTGTTCTATCCTACCTCTTATTAGCCGCCCAGACATGCCCCTCAGAGGCCAATGACCAAAGCCCTACCGCTACCAGACCTTTTGTTATGAAAAGAAAGTGAATCTTTATTTGTTTCAACTACTATTGTTTGAATCTCTGTTCTCTACAGTCAAATGTACTCTTTTTTTTTTTTAAAGATTTTTTTTATTTATTTATTTGAGACAGAGAGAATGAGAGAGAGAGAGAGAGAGAGAGAGCGCGCACATGAGAGGGGGGAGGGTCAGAGGGAGAAGCAGACTCTCTGCTGAGCAGGGAGCCCGATGCGGGACTCGATCCAGGGACTCCTGGATCATGACCTGAGCCGAAGGCAGTCGCTTAACCAACTGAGCCACCCAGGCGCCCAGTCAAATGTACTCTTAACTGATACAGGTGCCTTAGGCTGTAAAGCCGTCTAAAGGTTCTCCTTGGGGCCCCTGGGTGGCTCAGTCTGTTAGATGTCTGCCTTCAGCTCAGGGGTGATCTCGGGGTCCTGGGATCAAGCCCCTCGTCAGGCTCCCTGCCTGCTTCTCCTTCTCCCCTGCTCCCTGCTTGTGCTCTCTCTCGCTCTCTCTCAAGTGAATCAATTTAAAAATCTTTAAAAAAATAAATAAATAAAGGTGCTCCTTGTCACTGTTATTTTCCTCCCCCTGACCAAATAACGCAAGAGATTCAGCTGGAAGGGGCTAGTAGCAACGTCTTCTGCTGGGATCACAAGTCAAACAATGAGAGGAACTGAAAATATAAAATTCTTACCATCACTGAGTAAATCTAAAATGCCATCAACTGCAAGATGCACTGTTATTTCAGGTACCACTGGAGGGAACAATACTATGAATTAAATTATGCCTCAATGCTTTCTTATCACTTTGAATTTTTATTTTCTACTCATCAGAATAATTGTTGCGGTGGCTGGGTGACTCAGTCGGCTAAGTGTCCGCCTCCTGATTCAGCTCAGGTCTTGATTTCAGGGTCATGAGTTCAAGCGCCACATCGGACTCCATGCTGGGCATGGAGCCTACTTTTAAAAAAAGATTTTCTAGACTTATTTAGACAGATTTTAAAATCATTTATCAATACCTAGAAGAATGCTCAACTTCAGGGGTAAGCAATAAAATGCAAAAAGACTCTTTCAGTGTTGATATGCCTAGCAGATCTGTTTTTGTCTTCATGCCTGTTGCCTCATAGTAACAAAAGAGCTGCAGAGACTCTAGGCATCACACTATATTCAAGTTAAGAAAAAGAGAAATTGGGGCACCTGGCTGGCTCAGTCGGTAGAACATATGGCTCTTGATCTTGGGGTCGTGAGTTTGAGCCCCACGTTGGGTGCAGAGATTAATTAGAAAAACAAAATATAAAAAAATAAGGAAAAGAGAAAGGAAGTTGTAGGTAGGAATGGTAACAGCCACATTACCCTCTTTTATCAGAAAAGGCAAAAGTCTTCCTAGAGCCCCCAGTGGATTTCTGCTTGTATGTCATTTGCTAGAACTGTGTCCCATATGAGCAAATATCTAGAGAAGCAAATCTTTTGCCTGTGTCTAGGTTCATTGCCAACCCGAACAAAACCAGACTTCTATTAGCAAAGAAGAAGGAAATGGGTATTGGGAATGAAGCTAATGGTGTCTGCTGCAACTCTGTTTAATAAATAGTAGTTTTACATACATAATAAAAAGGAGTTACCCCTTGGCATAAAACAAAAAATAATGAAAGCAAAAATACTTACATAGTATGATGCTTACTAGGTTCCAGACACTGTTCTGAGTGTTTTAAATATATTAACTTAGGGATGCCTGGGTGCCTCAGTCATTGAGCATCTGCTTTCGGCTCGGGTCATGATCCCTGGGTCCTGCGATCGAGCCCCGCATCGGGCTTCTCGCCTGGCGGGAGGCCTGCTTCTCCCTTCTCCCACTCCCCCTGCTTGTGTTCCCTCTCTCACTGTGTCTCTCTCTGTCAAATAAATAAATTAAATAATTAATTAATTAACTCATTTAACCCTCACAGTAACTTTGAGGTAATGGTGTTATTATCCTTGTTTTATGTAAGTATTTTTTATCATGCCTCATATACTCACAGTTAGACTTACCATAATCCTTGGTTCATGACGTATTCCTCATTGGTCCAGTCATGGCTCCTTTATTTACTTTTTTAAATATTATTTTTAATCATGTGATAAGCACCCTCAAATCCTCCAACCAAAATAAAATAAGGATCTTGTCAGTAATTTGGATCTGACTGCCTGGTCTGCCCAAACCATTTTGCTGCCTCCCCTGACCTGAGGTGACCATCATCTAGAATCCTAAATTCATCATTCCTCTGCTTTTCTTATGTAGTTGCCTTAGACAGTTTTATAGTTTTATTGCACCTATATATACCATCATAAAATGTACGGACAGGGGTTATAATGGCATGTGTTATAATATATGTCTATATATAATATAATACATGTCTAAAGTTTTTTTTTTAACATTTTATTTATTTATGAGACAGAGTGAGAGAGAGTGGGAGTACAAGCCAGGGAGGGGCAGAGGGGCAGAGGGAGAGGGAGAAAGTCCCTTGCCAGGACCCCGGGGATCATGACCAGAGCAAAAGGCAGATGCTTAACAGACTGAGCCACCCAGGCACCCCTCTATAGCTGTTCTTAACTGTGTATCTTCTTTTACTACTTTTCCCCATTACTCTTACATTGCTAGGATTCATTCATATTGTGTGTTGCTATAGTCATTCATTTTGATGACCACTTACCATCCCATTGTATAAATATATAGCAGGTGTAGTCATCCTCAAACGATTCTTTATTGGAGTACCTTTTACATGCTTATAGATTTTTTTCTTTTGTGGTTATAACTGGTCTAACTCTGTCACATTCATTCACTAGTAGTTTTGTGGGATTTGAGCAATTTTTCTACATTTTTTTTATGGCTGCATAAGATCCTGCCTCTTCTGCAAGACTTGCAATCATGCTTTGCAAATGATTTGCCTTGTGTTGTCAGTTATTTGCATTGGGCTACCAGAGAGAAGCTGACCAATAAAGACTGATTTGATGGGCTTAGCACACAGAGCCCTTAGTTTCATTCAAGAGGAATGTTGGAGGGTGGGGAAAAGTGTAGAATGTTAGTCCACTGGTGAATATTTCTTTGTTATGATCACTTTTGCTTCCCTTGGCAACCTGGCAAATCTGAGAATTTGTATTATGAGCAGTGGGATAACAGAATCCCCTGTACCTGGGCAAATTCTTTAACACTCCTCCCATAAGAGGCAGACTCTAATTCCCCTTCTTTTTAATACAGGCCAGCCTTGGTGACTCTAAAGAATAAAGTTCAGTAGAAACTATGCCGTGGGACTTATAAGGCTCAGTTAAGAAAAGGTGATATAGGGAGGGACGCCTGGTGGCTCCGTCGGTTAAGTGTCTGCCTTGGGCTCAGGTCATGATCTCAGGGTCCTGGGATCGAGCCCGGCATCGGGCTCCCTGCTCAGCTTCTCCCTCTCCCTCTACTGCTCCCCCGCTTGTGCTCTCTCTCTCTCTCTCTCTCTGATAAATAAATAAAATCTTAAAAAAAAAAAAAAGCCCAAATGAGCCCACACAGAGAGACCTCATGGAGGGGAACTGAAGCCCCCAACTGACAGCCCACAGCAACTGTCAGGCCCCCCTCCCAAATTTGCAAGTGGTGTGAAATCATCCTGGTTGCCCCTGTCCAAATTCCTCATCACACACAATGTTAAGCTAACCTTGCGTTATGCCCAAAGCCTTCATCCACAGAATCCATGAGCATAATAAATGGTTGTCTTGTGCTATTAAGTTTTAGGATAATTTTTAATGCAAACTAGTAAAATTAGTAAAAAAGAAATAAAAATAGAAAACACCCAATTTAAAGATGTAGAAGCTGGGGATGCCTGGCTGGCTCAGTTGGAAGAGCATGTGACTGTTGATCTCGGGGTTGTGAGTTCAGGCCCCGTGTTGGGTATAGAGATTGCTAAAAATAATAATAATAATAATGAATTTTATTTTGTTTAAAGATTTTATTTATTTATTTGACAGAGAGGTACACAGCGAGAGAGGGAACACAAGCAGGGGGAATGGGAGAGAGAGAAGCAGGCTTCCCGCTGAGCAGGGAGCCCGATGATGCGGGGCTCAATCCCAGGACCCCGGGATCATGACCTGAGCCAAAAGCAGATGCTTAACAACAGAGCCACCCAGGTGCCCCAATAATAATGAATTTAAAAAAAAAGATGTGGAAACTTTGACCATTTGACTTGAAAATTTGCTGTTCTTAACCTTGATGCCCCCCTTACAAATTGTAAGCTATTTTTTTTTAAGATTTTATTTATTTGACAGAGAGAGACACAGCGAGCGAGGGAACACAAGCAGTGGGAGTAGGAGAGGGAGAAGCAGGCTTCCCGCTGAGCAGGGAGCCTGCCTGATATGGGGCTCGATCCCAGGACTCTGGGATCATGACCTTGAGACTTTGAACGACTAAGCCACCCAGGCGCCCCAAAACTATTTCTCCCCTTGCAATCTCTACGATACCCCTGATGGCTCAGAATGTGATTAATTAACTTGCTCCCCCAACCCTGGGATTGAACCTGGGAAGGCAGTGCTCCTCAAAAAACATACTTGCTGATGTCCTAGATATAGACCACTCAGAAAAAACTAGACTGATCTGCAGGTTGTCAAATGAGACCCACTCAAGTAAGATAAAAGTTTACTTCAGGGCCTAAAAAATGAGAAATATTTTTAAACAAACATTATAAATGTTAATCAATTAAAAAAGGATAATGTTAAAATGAAGTGGAAGGATAAAACTAAACTCTTACAATATTTTGTCATATTAATAATTTTTTATTTTTCTAGTGTATAGTTCATTTAAAAATCAATGTAGACATATCTTTCAT
>NW_027397121.1:3723998-3791690 GCF_003265705.2 Callorhinus ursinus
CAGAGTAGTAAAATTCACAGAAACAAAAAGTAGATGGGGTACTTGGCTGGCTCAGTCAGTAAAGCATGTAACTTTTTTTTTAAGATTTTATTTATTTATTTGAGCCAGAGCGGGAGAATGAGCTGAAGGCAGATGCTTAACCAACTGAGCCACCCAGGTGCCCCAAAGCATGCGACTCTCAATCTCAGGGTCATGAGTTCAAGCCCCACGTTGGGTGTGGAGCCTACTTAAAAGGAAAATAAAGTAGGGGCATCTGGGTGGCTCAGTCATTAAGCATCTGCCTTCGGCTCAGGTCATGATCCCAGGGTCCTGGGATCGAGCCCTGCATCGGGCTCCCTGCTCGGCGAGAAGCCTGCTTCTCCATCTCCCACTCCTCCTGCTTGTGCTCCCTCTCTCGCTGTCTCTCTCTCTCTGTCAAATAAAAAAATAAAATCTTTTTTTAAAAAAAAAGGAAAATAAAGTAGAATTATGGTTGCCAGAGGTTGTGGGAGAGGGGATATAGGGAGTTGTTTAATGGGGAGAGAGTTTCAGTTTTGCAAAATGAAAAAGTTCTAGAGATTGGCCGCATGACAATGTGAATATAGTTAACACTGTTGAACTGTACACTTAAAAATGGTTAAGGGCACCTGGGTAGCTCAGTCGGTTAAGCATCTGACTCTTGATTTGGGCTCAGGTCATGGTCTTGGGGTCATGGGATCAAGCCCAGCATCAGGCTCCACGCTCAGTGGGCAGTATGCTTCTCTCTCTCTCCCCACCTCTCCCTCTGTGCTACCCCGCCCCTGCTTGGGCTCTCTCTCTCTCTCTAGAATAAATAAATAAATCTTTTTTAAAAAATGGTTAAGGGCACCTGGGTGGCTCAGTTGGTTAAGTGACTGCCTTCGGCTCAGGTCATGATCCTGGAGTCCCGGGATCGAGTCTCACATCGGGCTCCCTGCTCGGCAGGGAGTCTGCTTCTCCCTCTGACCCTCTTCCCTCTTGTGCTCTCTATCTCTCATTCTCTCTCTCTCAAATAAATGGATAAAATCTTTTTAAAAAATTAAAAATTAAAAATTAAAAAATGGTTAAGATGTGGGGCACCAGGAAAGAGCATGCAACTCTTGATCTCTGGGTCATGAGTTCAGGCCCTGCATTGGGAGTAGAGATTACTAAAATAAATAAATAAGTAAACTCAAAAAATGGTTAAGATGGTACATTTTATGTGTATTTTACCGTAATCAAAAATAAAATTAAAATTTTAATGCAAAAAATGTAGTAACTATAATTGTTTCATAATTTCATATTTTTGCAGTTCTGTTTCTTCTGTTATTTCTGCTGGTTCTCATTTGCAATGCCTTGTTCCTTGTGTGCTAGGTTCTTCTTTACTGTGTAGTAGTCATTGTCCCTGAAGATGTACTGATGGAGATTCTTTGAGGACCAGCACAAAGATGCATTCCTCCAGAGAAGATTTGAGTTTGTTTCTGCCAGGAACTTAGAGATAATTCCAGTTCAGGACTACTTTAAACTAGATTTGTAACTTAAAGGGTTTTTTTTTTTAGATTTTATTTATTTATTTATTTAAGAGAGAGAGAGAGAGAGAGAGAGAGAGAGAGAGAGAGCGCAAGTGGCAGAGGGTGAGGGAAAGGAACAAGCAGACTCTGTGGTGAGCAGGGAGTCCCACAGGGGGCTGGATCCCACGACCCTGAGCAGAAACCAAGAGTCAGACCCTTAACCAACAGAGCCACCCAGGTGCCCCTTATAAGCTTTTTTGAATACTTCATATAATTTGGGCTACAAATCGACAAAAAGTCTAGCTACGGTTACAAAGTCCCGAGGAGAGTTTCTCCCCTTATGTTCAGCGTCGTACTAAGTTCTCTTTCCTGGAGTCTCTTAAGAGAAAGATGTGGGTCAGGTTTACTTCTGATTCACCTTTAATGACAGCCCTTTGGGGAGCCATAACTAATAAAAGGAAGGCTTTTTTTTTAAGATTTTATTTATTTATTTGACGAAGAGACACAGAGAGAGAGGGAACACAAGCAGGGGGAGTGGGAGAGGGAGAAGCAGGCTTCCCGCTGAGCAGGGAGCCCGATGTGGGGCTCGATCCCAGGACCCGGGGACCATGACCTGAGCCGAAGGCAGACCCTTAACGACTGAGCCACCCAGGCGCCCACAAGGAAAGCTTTCTAATAGATTCCCCACCTTGGTAAACCCTGAGCTTTGACTTCATTCACCCTTAACCTACAGAGTTTGCTCAGATTGGTAAATATCCTCAGCGCAAAATTGCCTCCCATGCTTGCTTACCTCTCCCCATTTCTGAACTCCTCGAGACTGGCTTCCTACCTCGTACTTTGCCAGCTCTTCTGTGCTTTTAAGAATATTTAAAAACTATTTTATCCAGCATTTTTAGTTGTTTTAAGCAGCAGGTTGACCCCAGTAACCCAATCAGAAATCCTCTACTTTCCTTTTCAATGATTTCTGCCCTTCTATTTATTTTTTTCTCCTATTTTTTGTTGTTCTTATTGTTGTGTTGGTTTTTTTCCTTAAATGTTTTAGCTGAACACACAGCTCATTATTGCTTTTTCTTTTCTATTATTAGGCTATTCCATCCTTGAGGCTGTAAATTTCCCTTCAAGTACACCTTTCTTTGTATTCTTTAAGTTTTGATATGTAGTGTAGGAGCGATTGCTGAAAGCCTATTGGTGCCCACCTGTTTTCATCAACTCCTCACACCAGCCAGGCTATTGTACTGCTGATTTTTCTCCTGAGACACCTGCCCTCAAGGTCTGGCAAGTGCGGCCAATTTCCCCCCTTCAGGGGCAGGAATGGTTGCCTAAGGCAATGCCGGGAAAGATAAGAGCATAATTAAATTACCTTTTCTACTCCGGGTTTTCCAAGAGGGGCTACGTATGGAAATCACTAGAAAGTTTTGAAAAATACCGATCTCTAGGTCGAACTGAGAGAATGCTCTCATTGGTCGGGGGTGGAGCCTGAGCATGGGTACTTGCAGTGATTCGAGTTCGAAGCCAGGGCTGGGAACCACTTCTCTCATTTATCTGCTCCTGGCCACCAGCCCCAGACTGCATCCTCCCTCCTCCCCACTCCCACTCCCAGGTGATTTTAGAGTCTAATGTCTTCCCAAAGCTGTTATTTCCTGGTTTCCATATCTCTCTCTATTGGTTTCCCAGGGTGGATCTTGGTGCAGGGAGCAGAAACCCTGATCATTTACCACATTGGCAGGAACCAGGATTGTCCTGCATCCTGTTTGTCTTCACAGGAGGTCTCTAGCATGAGACAGCAGCACTGGTTTGGGATGACTGCCAGGATGGGCACCGTGTTATCAGGGGTCTTCACCATCATGGCCACCAACATGTACCTCATCTTCGAACAGAAGTACATAAAGAGCAACGACTGCATTGAGAATTACGTACAGACCAAGAGCGCAGGTGTCCTGGTAAAGCAGTTCATCATCTGCTGGACTTCCAATGTTGTCTTCTTCCTGTCTTTCATTACCATCATCATCAGCTGCTTCCTCCTATACTCGGTATATGCCCAAATATACCGGGGCTTGGTGATCTACATCATCTGGATCATTTTCTATGAAATTGTAAACATTGTAGTTCAAATCCTTACCAACAATGACTCTGTCATTGAAGAGGTCAGGGTCGTGCGCTGGTTTGGCTTGCTGTCCCGTATATTCATGCACTGTTTCTGGATGTTCTATATCATCTCCTATGCCCACATAATCTATAAAAGTCAAACCCAGGGCAATATAATCTCCTACAACAGACGTATTTCTACAGGCAATGGAGAGTTCCCACGAAGGAAATCAAAGATCATCAACTTTACCCGCCACTATAGTGGATAATGTTTACCCTTGTCTCTCCCCTTCACAGGCAAAAATCCCAGGTTCTGATGGTAGTTGTAGCTCCATCTCTTTCACTTTTGCTGATCTGTTCGGCTATAGAGCCCCTACTGCCACCTTTTGGGAGGGAACGTGGAGAGAAATGACATTATAATCACAACTGGGACCACCTGCTCACTGAAGGCGTTTGGTAAAAGGACAATGGTTCTATTTCAAGCGCTCCTTGAGTTCCTCCTTCCTTTGTCAATCAGCACCACCTTAGAGGTCAACATAAAGACAGCAAGGGAATGAAACGAAGCTGACTTGCAGCAATCCTTTCACCTTGGTGCTTGTCTTCACATCAGCTTTCCACCCACAGCTCTCTAATTCAACCCTGGGACAGGCAGATCTGTATCTATAGCTCAGGTAGCTATGGTATGAGGGGTACAGGTGGTGCCTTGGGGTAGGTTTGTGCCATGGTCTTTCTCCCTCTGTCCTCTATGCTATATTCCAGATAAGTAGAAGAATAAAAAAATAGAGAAAATCATCCTTCATTTTCTGTCTTGAGTTCCCCCTCCCCCAGATTTGTCAGAGAGCGCAAAATGCACTTGGTTCACCAAAAGGTATGTGTTAAACTTTTCTATGTCTGTCACTATGCTAGACTTCATGGGAGGATACAAAAAAGTACAAGGTACAAGGTCTGACCTTGAGGATTTTGCAGTTTAGTGGAAGAAACGAAATCACTGTTGATGACTTAATAAGCCAGTCATATAAGACAGCACAAGACCACACATTACCATAGATCAACAAACATCACTTTGCATTCAGTTTCAGAAACTGTCAGAAGAAGTTTGAGCCAGGATGGAAGACAAATTGAGCAAATTTCTACTTCAAACATTAGGCATATCTTTTTGAGATTTTATCCACTTATGTGTGTGTGAGAGAGAGAGAGAGAGAGAGAGAGAGAGCAAGCACAAGGGGGGCAGAGTGGGAGGGAGAAGCAGGGTCCCCGCTGAGCAGGGAGCCTGATGCGGGGCTCAATCCCAGGACCCTGAGACCATGACCCGACGCTCTACCGACTGAGCCACCCAGGCGCCCCATTAGGCATTATGTTAAGTGTTTCTTTATTTAATAGCTTTTTTGAGGTATAATTAACATATAGTAAATTGCATATGTTTAAAATATATAATTTGATAAGTTTTGATGTAAGTATATCCCAGTAAAATCATCACAACTGAATTCCTAAACATATCTCCCCCAAAAGTTTCCTCTTAATACCTGCCCCCTCCCCTTCTTGCACACCCCCCCCACCATCTCAAGGGCACTGATTTGCTGTCATTATATATTAGTTTGCATTTTCTAGAATTTTACAAAGATGGAATCATATAGTATGCACTCTTTTTTGGTCTGGATTCTTTCACTCAGACTAATACCTTTAAGATTCATCCATGTTGTGGGGTCAGTACATGGCTCAGTCTGTTAAGCGTCTGACTCTTGATTTCGGCTCAGGTCATGATCTCAGGGTCATAGGATCAAGCCTCCCTCGCCTGTCAGCCTCCGTGTGCTCAGCACGGAGTCTGCTTTTACCTCTCTCTCTGCTCCTTCCCCGGCTCACACACACGTGCCCTCTCTCTCTCTAAAATAAATAAATAAAATCTTAAAAAAAAAAAAAAAGATTCAGGGACGCCTGGGTGGCTCAGTTGGTGAAGCGTCTGCCTTTGGCTCAGGTCATGATCCCGGGGTTCTGGGATTGGGCCCCACGTCGGGCTCTCTGCTCAGTGGGGAGCCTGCTTCTCCCTCTCCCTGCCGGTCCCCATGCTTGTGCTCTCTGTCAAATATATAAATTAAATCTTAAAAAAAAAAAGCCTTTAAAAAATAAAAAATAAATAAACCAAACATGAACATTCCTGGAATAAACTCTACTTGGTCATGCTGTATAATCTTTTTTATGTATTGTGGAATTAGATTTGTTCAATTTTGTTTAGAATTTTTGAATCTGTGTTCATAGGGGATATTTGTCTGTAGTTTTCTTATGTCTTCATCAGATTCTGGTATCAGAGTAATGCTTACTTCTTAGAAAGGAGTATTTCTTCCTTTTCAATTTTCTTTAAGAGTTTATGTACAATTGATATTTATTTCTTCCTTAAATGCTTGGTGGGATTCAGCAGTGAAGTCATCTGGACCTGGAATTTTCTTTGTGGGAGGTATTAAACTACAAATTCAATTAAAAAAAAAAGATATAAGGATTACTGGGGTTATCTATTTCTTCTTGAGTAAGCTTTAGAAGTTTGCGTCTTTCTTTTTTTTTAAGATTATATTTATTTGACAGAGAGAGAGCACCAGTCAGGGGAGGGGCAGAGGGAGAAGCAGACTCCCCGCTGAGCAGGGAGGGCAACACGGGGCTCCATCCCAGGACCCTGGGATCACGACCTGAGCCAAAGGCAGACGCTTAATTGACTGAGTCACCCAGGTGCCCCTAGTTTGTGTCTTTTAATTTGCCCGTTTTGTCTAAGTTGTCAAGTTTATTGCCATAAAGCTGTTCATAATATTCCCTATTATCCTTTTAACATCTGTGGAATATGCAGTGAAGTCACTGCTCTCATTCCTGATATTGTTAATTTTTTTCTCTTTTTCTTTTTCTGATCAGCCTGACTAGAGGTTTTAAGTTTTTAATGACACCAGCTTTTGGTTTCATTGATTTTTATCTCTTCCTTATGTCTTATGTCTCATTGATTTCCACTGTGATCTTTATTCTTTTCCTTCTTCTACTTAGTTTGAATTTAATTTTTTCTTCTTTTTATACTTTTCTTAAAGTAGAAGCTGAGGTCATTAATTGAAGACCTTACTTATTTTCTAAGACAGGCACTTGGTACTATAAAATTTCCCCCAAGTGCTACCTTAATGGCTTCACACAAATTTTTTTTTTTAAAGATTTTATTTATTTATTTGAGAGAGAGAGAATGAGAGATAGAGAGCACGAGAGGGAAGAGGGTCAGAGGGAGAAGCAGACTCCCTGCCGAGCAGGGAGCCCGATGCGGGACTCGATCCCGGGACTCCAGGATCATGACCTGAGCCGAAGGCAGTTGCTTAACCAACTGAGCCACCCAGGCGCCCTTCACACAAATTTTTTATGCTGTATTTCATTTTTAGTCAGTTAAAAATATTTTCTAGTTTCCTTTTGATTTTTTTCTTTGATCTATGGGTTATTTATAAATGTGCTACTTTGTTTCAATATTTGAGGATTTTCCAGAAAGTTTTCTGTTAATTATTTCTAACTTAATTTCAGTATAAGAGAACATACATTTATGATTTGAATAATTTTAAATTTATTGAAAATAGTTTTATGGCCCAGAATATGTTCTATCTTGATAAATGTTCCATGTGCTCCTGGAAAGAATATTTATTCTGCTATTGTCGGGTGCAATGTTCTCCAAATGTCAATTAGATCAAGTTGGTTGATAATATTGTTCAAATCTTTTAATATCTTTTCTAACTTTCTGTCTACTTGTTCTATTAATTACTGAAAGAGATGTATTGAAATCTCTGATTATAATTATGGATTTGTCTAATTCTCTTTATAATTCTATCAGTTTTTGCCTCATATATTTTGAAGCTCTATTAGTGGTATATAAATGTTTAGAATTGTTATATCCTTCTGATGAATCGACCCTTTTATCATTATGAAATGACCTTCTTTATCGCTGAGATTATTCTTTGCCCTGAAATTTTCTTTATTTGATATTAAAGCAGCCACTCCAGTATTCTTTTGATTTGTATTGACATAGTATATCTTTTCCCACCTCTTTTTTTTTTCAGCCAGTTTATGTCTTTATATATAAAGTATGCTAACTATAGGCAGTATGTAGTTGGGTATTTCTTTTTATTTATTTATTTTTTTAGCTTTTTTTAAAGTAAACTCTAATTGCAACATGGCCTCGAACTCACAGCCCTGCAATCAAGAGTTGCATACTCAGGGTGCCTTTGTGGCTCAGTCCATCAAGCATCTGGCTTGGGCTCAGGTCATCATCCCAGGCTCCTGGGATTGAGCCCTGCATTGGGCTCCTTGCTCAGCGGGGAGCCTGCTTCTCCCTCTCCCTCTGCCTGCTGCTCTGACTACTTGTGATCTTTCTCTCTCTCCGTCAAATAAATAAATAAAATCTTTTAAAAAAGGGGGGATGGTTTGCATACTCTACTGACTGAGCCAGCCAGGTATCCCCGGGTCTTCCTTTTTAATCCAATCTAACAACCTCTACTTTTTTGTTGGAGTATTCAGATCTTTTACATTTAGTGGCCATCTTGTTATTTGTTTTATTTTTGTCCCATCTATTCTCTGTTTCTTTTTCCTCTTTTTTTTTAACCTTCTTTTGGATTAATTTGATGTTTCTATGGCTTCATTTTATCTCCTTTGCCAACTTATATCTATGTGTAATTCTTTGTTGTGCATTTTAGTGGTTGTTTAAGAGTTTATGGTAAAGAGCTTTAACTTACCACAGTCTACCTTCAGTGATACAAAGCCTCTTCACATATAGTATAAGAACCTTATAACTATACTTCCAGTTTTCCTCTCTTATTTGTGCTTATCATTATACATTTTAGTTTTAAAACCTCACCATATAGTTATTATCTTTGCTTAAATTGTCTTTCAAGGAGCTTTAAATAACAAGGAAAAGATCTTTATTTTCATTTTTATATTTACCCATATTGTTACCATTCCCAGGGTTATTCGTTCCTTTGTATAGATCCAGATTTCTACAGGTATCATTTTTCTTCCGCCAGGACTTCCTTTAACATTTTTTTGTAGTGCAGATCTGTTGATGATTCTTTCGTCTTTTCTATACCTGGAAAAGATTTTTACGTTTTCATTTCTTAAGATTTAAATAATTTTAATTTTTTAAATTGTAGTAAAATACACATAACATAAAATTTACCATCATAACCATTTTTAAGTGTAGAGTTAAATAATGTTATGTCCATTCACATTGTTGTGCAACAGATCTCCAGCACTCTTTTTATCTTGCAAAACTGAAACTCTATAACCATTAAGCAATAGCTCCCCATCCTCTCTCCCACCAGCCCCTGGCAACCAACATTCTACTTTCTGTCTCTATGACTTGACTACTCTAGCTATCTCATGTAAGGGGAATCAAACAACCTTTGTCCTTTTTTGACTGGCTTATTTCACTTAGCATAATTTCCTGAAGGTTCATCCATGTTGTAGCATGGGTCAGAATTTTCTTCCTTTTTAAGGCTGAGTAATATTCCATTGTATGTGTATACCACAGTTTGTTTATCCAGATCTCTTCCCTCCTGAACAGAGCACTCAGCATCTAATGCAGGAATGTCACTAAGACAGAAGCACATAATTGTCCCCACTCGCAGTTCCAGAGCTGTGGCTCAAAGATTTTGTCTGGGACAGGGGAGAAGTAAGCCATAAAACAGATTTTTCATAATCTCTTCCCAAAGGAACTGGATTCATTTACAACAGAGCATGGAGAGGTTTAAAACTAAAGACACTCTTTAAAACAGTAAAGACGGGGCGCCTGGGTGGTTCAGTCACTGGGTGTCTGCCTTCAGCTCGGATCGTTGATCCCAGGGTCCTGGGATCGAGCCCCACATGGGCTCCCTACTCCACGGGAAGCCTACTTCTCCCTTTCCCACTCCCCCTGCTTGTGTTCCCTCTCTCGCTGTCTCTCTCTGTCAAATATAAATAAATAAATAAATAAATAAATAAATAAATAAATAAATAAATAAATAAATAAATAAAACAGTAAAGACTGTGGCAAAAGGCACTTGGTAGGAGATGTGTAAATCCAATGAAGATACAGGTTAAACTGTAGGCTAGCTAGTTTTCAGTAGAGAACTGGAGAAAGAAATAACTAGGAGAAACCCTCCTGGGGTCAGAAAAAATATCAAACACTGACTTCTGAAACTATTCCTTCAAAGGAGCCTGAATTTGATTGGATTCAGCTGTAGAGCAATTTATGTCCTAGGGCATTATTGAAAACAATGGAGCAATCGGCCAGTGATTAGTAAACCTTAACAGCTGAGGTATGATTAAGAAAAGAGGGAAAGAGTTCTTCCAAAACCACTCCATCCTAGAGTGACTGTGGGCACACCCTAAGCTGCACCTCCCTGACAAGCAGCATCAGAAGCTTCACACCATGGGGCACCTGGCTGGCTCAGTCAGTAGAG
The DNA here is from genome assembly GCF_003265705.2 of Callorhinus ursinus. Lineage (NCBI taxonomy): Eukaryota > Metazoa > Chordata > Mammalia > Carnivora > Otariidae > Callorhinus > Callorhinus ursinus. The sequence continues at coordinate 3,734,008 of NW_027397121.1, forward strand.
CATGTGACTCTTGATCTTGGGGTTTAAGTCTGAGTCCCACGTTGGGTGTAGAGATTACTTTAAAAAAAAAAAGCTTCACCTTTTGGGGTGTTGAGGTGCAAGGGAGAAGAATATCATTTACCAAAATAATCCAGCCTGTCACTAAACAAGATGCAAATAACAAGCCTAGTGGAGGGTGGCAGGTGTTCCCTCACCTAGAATGGCTATAATATATTGTCCAAAATGTCCAGTTTCTAACAAAAATGAAAGAATATAAGACAAGTAAAGAAACAGGAAAGTTTGACTCATATATCAGAAAAAAAAATCAGGGAACAGAAATTCCCTGTGAGAGTGACAAGATATCAGATTTAACAGAAAAAGTCTTCAAAGTAGCCATTATAAATATGTTTAAAGAACTAAAGAAAACCATGATTAAAGGAGTAAAGGAAAAATATGATGGCAATGTCACATCAAATAGAGAATATCAACAAATATCAATAAAAGAGATAAAAGTTATAAAAAAGAACCAAATGGAGACTTCTGGGTGGCTCAGTCAGTTAAGTGTCTGCCTTAGGCTCAGATCATGATCCCAGGGTCCTGGGATCAAGTCCCTGCTGAGCAGGGAGACTGCTTCTCCCTCTGCCAGCTGCTCCCCCTGCTTGTGCTCGGTCTCTCTCTCTCTCTCTCTCTCTCTCTGACGAATAAATAAATAAATAAATAATCTTAAAAAAAGAAAAAGAACCAAACAGAAATTCTGGAGTTGAAAAGTACAATAACTGAAGTGAAAAAATTCTCTAGAGAGGTTCAGGAGTAGATTTTAACTGACAGAAGAAAAAATTAGTGAACCTGAACATAGCTGCTAGAGATTATGCAATCTGAAGAACAGAGAGAAAAAATGTGAAGAAAAATAAGCAGAGCCTCAGAAAAATGTGAGAATCATACCAACCAACATATGCATAATGGTGGTATTAGAAGGGCAGGAGAGGGGTGCCTGGGTGGCTCAGCAGTGTTAAGTGACTGACTCTTAATTTCAATTCAGGTCATGATCCATGGGTAATGAGATGGAGGCCCGCATCAGGGTCCACAATGGGCATGGAGCCCGCTTAAGATTCTCTCTCTCGGGACACCTGGGTGGCACAGTCAGTTAAGTGTCCAACTCTTGGTTTCGGCTCAGGTCATGATCTCTGGGTCAAGGAATCAGACCCCACATTGGGCTCTGTGCTCAGTGTGGAATCTACTTAAGATTCTCTCTCTTCCTCTGCCCCTCCCCCCCCCCCCCCCCCGCTCTCGTGCTCATGGACGCATGCGCACGCTCTCTCTCTCTCTCTAAAAAAAGAGAGAGAAAAGAACAGAAAAAAATATTTAAAGAAATAATGCCTGAAAACTTCTCAAATTTATTGAAAAACACTAACCTACACACCCAGGAAGCTCAAAGAATTCCAATTAGGATAAATTCAAAGAGATCACAGACACTGCATAGTAAATGCTCAAGTCAAAGATAAGGAGAACATCTTGAAAGCAGCAAGAGAAAAATGACTCAACGCTTATAAGGGAATCCCAGTAAGATTAGCAGCTGATTTCTCAGCAGAAACAATGGAGGCCAGATGGTGGTGAGATAACATATTCAAAATATTCCCCCCTCCCAAACACTGTTAACCAAGAATCCTGTATCCAGCAAAGCTGTATTTCAGAAACGCTCAGATTTCTTTCTGAGTTCCAGGTTGATGGAGGTGACTTCATAATAGACACGTCTATTTGGATGTCCCAGGGGAACACAAACCTACCTCCTCCTCATCTTTCCCACCCCCATCCTAAGTGTGCTCCGCATCTCATTGAATGGGCCAACCTTTACCCAGGTGCTCATCCCAGACTCCTTGCACAACCCCAGGCCCCAAACGCAACCCCCCAACACCTCATGTTGGCTTGCTTCACCATTTCCTTTAAGTCTCTCAACTGCTCTGCCTACCTCCATTCCAGCCTCCTTTCTGACCCATGGTCCCCAAACTAGCAAAGAAAGATTTTTCTAAAACACAAATCAGATCGTCACACACACATCCGTAAGACCCTTCCAGGTCTCTCATTGCCTTCCAGAGAAACTTCCAAATGGCAGGTAAGTTCCCTTTCTTTTCTGGCCCCTGCCATCCCCTGTAGCCCACCCCTCGGCTCAAGCCACACCAAATTTGCTGTTTCCCACATGGCTTTTGCCTGTCCCTGTGCCTACCTGGGTATTGTCCACTTTGCCAGAGGTGAAGTCCCTCCCTTTTCTACCCAGTTATTGGCCACATCCTCTAAGACACAAACTTAATGATTGCCTCCACCAGAAAGCCTCCTGATTCTCATTCTGGATCAGATCTTTTTTTTTTAAGTTTGTCATTTAATTCCACTTAATTAACATAGTGTTCTATTAGTTTCAGGTGTACAAGATAGTGATTCTGGATTAGATCTTGCTACATCTTGAGGGCATTGGACCACCTGCTCCACGGCATTTATCACAATGCATTGTAAATGTTCTTTTCCTTAAAAAAAAAAAGTTAAAAACACTTTATTTGCTTTTTTTGTTGTTTTTGTCTAGCTTCCTCACCAGGACGTTTCTCTGTGCATTTCTAGTACCACGCTCAGTACCCAGCACATAGTCAATGCTCAGTAGATGTCTGCTGAGTGAATGCTGAGTGACTAGAATGCACCAGAGGAACATGGCTGGAGGCAGAAACAGAAGTGAGGCAGTTTTTACAGTGACCAGGAGGGTGGCATTAAAGGCTAAAACCAAGGCTGGGGCAGCAAGAACAAAGAGCCAATGGGATTTGTAAATACAATGGCTTGAAATCTGCAAAACAGTCTTAAACCAAGGAATAAGCCTGTGTGGTTTGGGGCCCTCTTTTTGAGTGGTGCAGGAGAGTATACCGTGGAATGTGGCTGCTCTGGAAGGTGCTCTGGGAGCAGGGACACAGTGCGGTTTGCTTGGTGGGAACAGGGGAGGTTCAATGCAGCTCTCTGCCAGCCAACTCACGGCTTCTTCCCTTCCCCCTCCCCCGACCTGGGAGCCACCAGAGCCTGAAGTGCAGCAAGAGGTCTGTGTATCAAGGACTGAACTCTGGAGTCACACAGAGTTGCAACGATAGTGGGGAGTGAGGTATAAGGATATTGGGGACAGCCTGGGTGTCTCAGTCCGTTAAGCGTCCTATTGTTGGGTTTGGCTCAGGTGCTGATCTCAGGGGTCGTGGGATGGAGCCCTGTGTCAGGCTCTGCACTCAGCGGGGAGTCTGCTCAAAGAGTCTTTCCCTCTGCCCCTCCCCCCACTTGGGCACCCCCCCATAAGTAAATAAATCTTTCAAAGAGTTATTTGGGATGAACTTGAAAAATATTATGCTAAATGAAAGAAGCTGGGCACAACAGGACAAATACTGTATGACTGCACTTAGATGAGGTACCGAGAGTAGTGAAATTTGTGGAGACAGAAGGTAGAATGGTGGTGAACAAGGGCTGGGGGGAGGGGCGCGGGGAGTTAGCATTTGATAGGTACAGGATGTTCTTCTTGGGGAATATAAAAAAATCTGGAGATGGTTGGTGGGGATGGTTGCACAACAGTGTGAAGGTACTTAATGCCACTGGACTAAAATGGTACAAATTTATGTTATGTATATTTTGCCACAGTAAAACAATTGCTACTGACAAAATAAAAAAAAAAAATGCAGGGATGGCCCTTGAGGAGCCATGCTAGTTTTCTTAACAAAAAAAAAAGATTTCATTTATTTATTTGGCAGAGAGAGACACAGCGAGAGAGGGAACACAAGCAGGGGCAGTGGGAGAGGGAGAAGCAGACTCCCCGCTGAGCAGGGAGCCCGATGTGGGGCTCGATCCCGGGACCCTGGGATCATGACCCGAGCCGAAGGCAGATGCTTAACCACTGAGCCACCCAGGCGCCCCCATGCTAGTTTTCTGACTTCAGAGAGACAAATATCCCAGAGAAGAATCCAGAACTGACTCCATCATCATTCTAGATATAGGAGCTTCCTAATTCCCACCAGCCAGGCACCAACAGAAACACACTTTTTGCCACTTTAAAGCACAGCTGCCCCTGAAATAGCAGAGCTGGGAGCTACCTAAGGAGAGTCCTGGGCCAATGAGGTCCTCACTTGCCAATGACGTGGTCACCTATAGTTCATTAGGTCAGAGCCGGGGCCAGACGCCATGTCCCTTGAACCCTTGAACCTGGGCCCCTTGCCTATCCATATACCAATTTACTCTTAGCTCTCCCATTTACAGCAGTGGCTCGAGGAATTTGTCAAGGGCTAACTCTACCATCTTGTGATGCATCTCCATTTTTTTTTTCCCTGCAGCGGATGCTGTGGTAAAACACGTATAAAATGAACAACAGGACGTTCTGCCTTGTGGTGGGCATCTTCTCTGTCCTCAACACCATCCAGTTCCTCATCTTTGACCTGAACCACATTACAGCCATTGGCTATGAGGACAAAGTCAACATCTACAAGGAAACCAAATCTGAGGTAGTGTCTTGGGTGATGACCCACAAGAAGAGCATCAGCATTGTCTTATCCACCATCACCATCATGTTCAGCCTGTTGCTTCTCTACTGCATCCACTGGAACAAGTACGTGGGGCTGTTGTGCTACGGCATGTGGATCATCGCCTATGAGCTCATCAGTTTCTCCATGGTCGTGCTCATCAACGGGATCATCAAAGAGCAGTTCAAGGAGCTGAGTTACCTGTACTTGATCTTCCAAATCTCCCGTATGCTCTTGCACTTCCTCTGTCTGCCTTTCCTCACCAAGCATACCTACATCCTTTACAAGGACCCCAAGATCTTAAGTAAAATAGGCCGCCGTGGGCATTCCTCCATCAGTACGGTCGATTCGTGGCCCCCTGTTGGGATGGGAACGTTGTACCACAGGTCAAACTGAACCATGCCAGGAAGACGAGAAAGAGAGGTGCTCCCCAGCAATAGTTCCCCTTCTCCCTAGCCTGCCTTCTGTTGATTCTGCTTACCTTCTTAGGGTTCTTGAGTTCTATGCACTGAAGAGTATTCTTGGGGGAGGGTGGGTTGCCTGGATCAGTTACTATGCATGTGTTTGTGACCTGTTTTCGCCTTTTATTATATACCTCCTTTGTTCTTACTTAATCAGCTCATGGGTGTATGCTGTTACTTCTCATGATCACCCCCCGCCCCCGGAAATCCTTAGTTTCTCATTTTTTCTTTTGGGGATTGTCCCACCAATGCCTGGTTCTGCTGAGCCCTTGTGGAGCAATGCTTGTCCTGTAGAACTTTCTGTGCCGGTGAAAATGTTCTGCATCTGTGCTGTCCACTAGTCACCTATAGCTACAGAACACTTGGAAGGTGGCTATTACAACCCAGGGATCAATAAAAAACTTTTTTTCCATTTTAAGTGATTTCAATTTCAGTAGCCACATGTGGCTGGCTCATGGCTACCATATTGGAGAGCACAGTCATCTGGAGCCTCATTTTGTTCCTGCGTATAATTGTACAAGGAATCCCTTTCCAGTTTCATATATCACTCTGCACTCTCATACTTTTCCAATAGGTATGGTCCTATTGGTCCATAACATGGCAAGAAGATCCAGGTTTAAGAAAGCTCCAGGATTTTTTTCAGTTTAAGGACTATTGACATTTTGGATGGGATAACTCTGTCCTGTAGGGGCTGTTCCCTGCATTAGAGGATGTTTAGCAGCATCTGTGACCTCTACCCACTGGACGCCAGGAGCACCCCCTCACCCTTGTGACAACCAAAAATATCTCCAGACGTTGCTAACTGTTCCCTGGGAGGACAGAATTGCCTCCAGTTGAGAACCACTATTTTATTTATTTTTTAAGTTTATTCATTATTTTTTAGTAATCTCTCCACCGAATGTGGGGCTAGATCCCATGACCCTGAGATCAAGATTCGCACTCTCTTCCAACGGAGCCAGCCAGGTGCCCTGAAAACCACTACGTTAGAGCAAACAAGGAGTCCCTTGACTTCACTTCCAACAGTTTTTGAATGAAAAGGAAATATCCTAAACGGAGGTCCCTCTTTTTTTTTTTTTTTATCTTGGTAAAGATAAGAGCGCTTCAGGGAACCAAGTAGGATATTGTGTATACATGTTGAGAGATGATACCATCTACTATTAACTAAAGGAGAGCATCTTTTACTGAGAGCTCTTGATATTCACTACCTGATGTCGTTTTAATTCTAATGCTCCCATTTTATGGCTTGGTGAAACGGAGACTCGGGGCACTTAAGTGATTTGATTGAGGTCACACAGTAGCAAAAGCAGGATTTGAATCTAGATCATCTGACTGTATACACAATATCCTACTTGGTTCCCTGAAGCGCTCTTATCTTTACCAAGATAAAAAAAAAAAAAAAGAGGGACCTCCGTTTAGGATATTTCCTTTTCATTCAAAAACTGTTGGAAGTGAAGTCAAGGGACACATTTATTTTAACCACACTCCTCCAAACCGCGAGCATAATGACAGTAGCCCACTTTTACCAAACACTAGATAAGCGCCTGTTGCTATTCTAACAATTCATTCAACTCTTCGCACCACCCTGCAAGTCCCAGATTTGGACCCGGGCCAGTTCCTAAAATGACCACCAGATGTCAGTCAGCAATAAGCTTTTGCTTAGCGCTGTTTGCCTTCCCAACCAGATCCTCTAGGGGTGGCTGATGAGGGATTTAGGGAGCCTCAAGGTGATGACTGAGGACCAACAGTATGCGTCCCCGCCCTAGTCTCACAAGGCATGCCTTGACTGGTACCAGAAACAAAAAATAAAACATGGGCTGACTTCAGGCTCTAATCCCCCTTCTCAGCTGGGGTACTGGTGGGGAGGTTGGGAGACCAGAGACCGGTGTAGAGAAGAGATGGAGAGGGAAGCAGAGTTCCAAGAATCAGCTCAGCTAAGAGTTACCTGACGCCGGGAAGCTTCAGATGATCAGATACAAGGCTGTGCGCCCCTCTACACTAGGACTCCTCAAAGTATTGTCTGTCTGTCGGCCTCCCCATCCCAGCTTCCCGTTCTCTCTAGAACCCAGTGCTCCACTCCACCGAGTCAGCTCTTGGTAAGGTGGTCTCCACATTGCCCAGTCCTGAACTCAGCTTTCTCTAGAGTGCCAGACTGCTCCATGGCTTTTGACCTCCCTGACCTGCAAACAGCGCTCTCTCTTTTGGTCTTGGGACACCAGGGCCCATCACTCTCCATTTGCCACCTGCCTCATTGGCCCTTCTCATCTCCCTGACCTCCAGACATTGGAAATGCTCCCTGTCATCCCTTTGATCTCCCTTCTGACTGCTCTCCTCCCTCCCTCTGCTCCAGCCAAACTGGCCTCCCCGGCAGTTCCTCCCCCACAGCCAGCATATGCCCGCCTCAGGGCCTTTGCGCCTGTTTTTCCTTCAGTCTGGAATGTTCTCACTCCAGGTATCCCCTCGCTTCCTCTCTTGCTTCTTTCACATATCTGCTCAAAATTCATGGGAGAGGCTCTCCCTACCAACCTCTATGAACCCAGCCCCTCCCCACTCCCTCCCTCTGTAACCCACTTTGCCTGCTTTATTTTTTTCATAACACATATTATCACCTGACTTACTATACATAGTTACCTCCTCTACCCCCCAAAATATAAGCACCATATTTTATTCATTGCTGTTTTCCCAGCACCTAGAACAACACCTGGCACATAGCATGCGCTCGCTCAATAATCGTGGAATGAATGGACACGGACCCTCGGCAGAATAGAATGAGCGACTGTCGCCCGTGCTCCACCTGGTCATTATGGTGGACACAGGCAATGTCCTACAGCTCTTCAGCCTCCTTTCTTCTTTCACTCACTCTGGAGTCTGTGGAAAGTTACAGGTGGGAAATATTCACAAAGGATACAATTTCAGCTTCCTTAACCCTCCCCTCCTTCCCTCTTTTCCTTTGCACCAGCTGCTGACACTAGAAATACCTCATCTTGCAGCTCAACCTCACCAAGCCTAAAACAAGCCTTTCCCAAACAGTGCAGGTGTCCCTGGGAAGGGCATGTTCTGAGAGCCGTCACCGCCACGCCCTCCCCCCCAGGGCCATGAAGATCTCTGGACTTCCATCCTCCCTTGCTTCACTAGGTTTGCTGAGTGTCTGCTGTGTCGCAGGCCCTGAGATAGGAACTGGAGGGTATCCTAGAAAGTAAGACAGCCTGCTTTTCAAAAAGCTCCCAGCCTAAGGAGGGCTGAGTCACTCAGGGCCTTTTGGACCCATATGATGGGTGCTGAGGGAAGCACTAGGAGCCATAGGAGGAGTCCTAACTCTTGAAGAATGGAGAGCCAGGGAAGTCTTCCTGGAGGAAGAGACATTTAAGCTGTAGCCGAAAGAGCCGTGAGAAGAGAGGAGAGGAAACAGAAGGGTGGCAGCCTGAGAAGGTGCAGATACCCCTGGGATAGCAGAGCTACCTCAGGGTGAAGGAAGCGGATCTGTGTGGGGGAGGATAGTGTCAAGAGGAAGCAAGCAGACACAAACTTCCCCAGAGAGAAGAGGGTCTCCCCTTTTCCCACGACCTCTGTTGGCTGCTCCCGGAAGGTGTTTGCTCTTAAGCACACAACCACTAAATATTTCTAAACATCTTCCCCGCCTCACTGTTATCACCTATAACTCCAAGTTTCTCCTAGCAGCCACGTCTTGAGGACAGACTTCATTCTGGGCTCACTTCTCCCCACCGGTTTCAAGATGTGTCAAATGTTTCTATCTATTTTACTTCTTTCTTCTCAGGGCTTAAGTCCCCATTCCCCCTGCCTCCTTTCTCCCAGAACTGCCCACATCAATTGCTACTATCATCAGCCCTCGAAGCCCTCTCTCTCTCTCTCTCTTTTTTAAGATTTTATTTATTTATTTGACAGAGAGAGAGCAGGGGGTATGGGCAGAGGTGGAGGGAGAAGCAGGCTTCCCGCTGAGCAGGGAGCCCGATGCGGGGCTCAATCCCAGGACTCTGGGATCATGACCTGAGCTGAAGGCAGACGCTTAACCGACTGAGCCACCCAGGCGTCCCTCAAAGCCCCTCTCTTTTCCCTTTCTTTGGTCTCTCCCAACCACCAGTCTCCACCCATGGCCTGATGCTTTGCTGGTTTTTCCAATCCACTGGCCCACCCAATAAGAGGTTAATAAAGGCCTCTGAGAGCCAGCCCCTGACTCTTGAGACAGCCTTTCACGTGGGTAAGCTGCTCAGTGAAACCCTCCCCAGCGTCCTTTCCCTTCCCTGCCACCCCCTCACCAGTTGTTAGTAAAATAGGAGCTTGTTTAAATGGTTAAATATGGGCACCTGGCTGGCTCAGTCAGAGGAGTGTGTGACTCTTGATCTTGGGGTTGTGAGTTCGAACCCTACATGGGATATAGAGATTACTTAAATAAATAAAACTTTTAAAAGATGCTCACGGGGACACCCGGGTGGCTCAGTCGGTGAAGCCTCTGCCTTCAGCTCAGGTCACGATCTCAGGGTCCTGGGATCGAGCCCCACATCAGGCTCCCTGCTCAGCGGGGAGCCTGCTTCTCCCTCTCCCTCTGTCTCCTCGCCCCTGCTCATGCTCTGCCTCTGTCTCTCTCTCTCTCAAATAAATAAATAAAATCTTTAAAAATAAATAAATAAATAAAGTAAAAATTAAAAAATGCTTACTTTTTTTTTTCCTAAATGAATTATGATTTTCTCCCCTGGACGTAGGTTTTACAAATGCCTTCTGACCATATTAATTTTCACAAACAAGGGCTTTCCGTGTATGTGTTTCTGCATGTGACTGTGTATGCTTGTGTATCTGTGTTTGTGTATGTGAATGTTCGGGTGTGTTTGTATATGTTGCGGTTTGTGTGTGTGCATATTTACGTATCTGTGTTTATGACATGTTGTCTGTGTGTTTGTGTATATGTAAAAGGCTGAGTCAAACAATTATCTGGTGATTGTCAGAAATAACTTACATTTCTTTTTAGAGGGGGATGGGAGGGGCAGAGGGAGAAGGAAAGAGAGAATCTTCCGCAGGCTCCACCCCCAGCATGGAGCCCATTTAGGGGTTCGATCTCACAACCCTGAGATCATGACCTGAGCAGAAATCAAGAGTTGAATGCTTAACCAACTGAGCCACCCAGGTGCCCCAGAAAAAACTTACACATTAAAGATATAAAAAGGTTTGGGGCGGGGCACCTGGGTGACTCAGTTGGTTAAGCGACTGCCTTCGGCTCAGGTCATGATCCTGGAGTCCCGGGATTGAGTCCCATATGGGGCTCCCTGCTCGGCGGGGAGTCTGCTTCTCCCTCTGACCCTACGCCCTCTCATGCTCTCTCTCTCTCTCATTCTCTCTCTCAAATAAATAAATAAATAAAATCTTAAAAAAAAAAAAAAAGGTTTGGGGTGCCTGGCTGGCTGAGTTGGCGGAGCATGCAACTCTTGATCTTGGGGTTGTGAGTTCAGGCCCCAAGTTGGGTGTAGAGATTACTTTAAAAAATAAAATAAAAAATAAAAATAAAGATATAAAAAGGTTTAAAAAAATGCTCAGGCTTTATGCTTTTCTAAAAGTTGCTTCTGCCTCCTATCAAGGCTGCCTTTCCTCTTCAGAAATACATCCCAAAAGGGGCGACACCAGACGGCATCTTCTGTAAAAGTTGTTTGGGGGCGCCTGGCTGGCTCAGTCAGTGGAGCATGTGAGTCTTGATCTCAGGTTTGTGAGTTCAAGTGGGGTATAGAGATTATTTAAAAATAAAATCTTTAAATACATACATACATACATACATAAGATCTTTTATAAATAAACAAATATAAAATAAAACAAAAGGGGATGTTTGGTTTTTCTCTTGCCCCAACAGTGTAACACTGACAAGACATAGTCTATGAATGATGTGGAGACTGGAATTTGAGCCATCCTGCTTCTCAGAGTTTTAAGGGAAACAAATGATCCCTTTCAGGGGGATTGGGAGAAAGCAGTTGTAAAAAGTGCCCAAGCAACTAGAAGTCCTCTCAGTTTTAGGGCGTTTGGGTGGCTCGGTTGGTTGGGTGACTGCCTTCGGCTCAGGTCGTGGTCCTGGAGTCCCGGGATCGAGTCCTGCATCGGGCTCCCTGCTCAGCGGAGAGTCTGCTTCTCCCTCTGACCCTCCTCCCTCTCATGTGCTCTCTGTCTCTCATTCTCTCTCTCAAATAAATAAAAAAATCTTAAAAAAAAAAATAGAAGTCCTCTCAGTTCTGCAAGTAAACAGTTTGCGACTCCTAGCCAAGCATCTCCAGTGCTTTCCATCTTCCTTCCTCAGCCCAGGCTAGGCTCCTGCCAGCCAAGCTGACCTTGGCCCGACCCCACTTGCTTCACCCTCTGATCTGAGGATCTCTTGCATTTTCTGAACTGAGATGATTTTTTTAAAAGATTTATTTATTTATTTATTTGAGAGCGAGAGAGTAGGGGCGGGGGGAGGGGCAGAGGGAGAGAATCTTCAAGCAGCCTCCCCACTGAGCTCGGAGCCCACCAAGGGGCTCAATCCCACGACCCTGTGATCACAGCCTGAGTCAGATGCTCAACCAACTGAGCCACCCAGATGCCCCTAATTGAGACGATTTTATTTATCATTGTATCACCTTTGTACAATAACCACTCTCCTTCCCCACCCTCGGACATCCTGAAACACACTTATGCTCCCTAAACATGTGCATTCATGCTTTCTCTCTCTCTCTCTCTTTCTTTCTTCTTTTATTCATTCATCAAAACGCATGGTTTGCCAACTGTATGCTGGGCGTTGTGCCAAGAATTGAGGCAAAAATTAAAAAGGAGATGCAGTCCTAAGCCCTGAATCAAGAAGGGGAACATGTGAGGAAGTAATTAGGACATGATATGATAAATCAGGTAATGGAGGTGAGTGCAAAGTGTTATGTTATCTCTATTCTCAGTGGTTCATTCAACAAATGTTTACTAAGCACATGCTGCACATCAGGCCCTGTTCTAGATGTTGGAGCTTCAGGGGAGAAGAAAACAAAGTTCTTGCTCTCATGAAACTTCTAAGGAGGGAAGACAAGTGATAAGCAAGTGAACGTGTAAGTATATACAATAATTTCAGGGGTGCCTAGCTGGCTCAGCCAGAAGAGTATATGACTCTTGATCTCAGAGATTACTTAAAAAAAATCTTGAAATAATAATAATAATAATTTCAGCTAGTGATGGGTACTAAGAAAATGAAACAAGGTATTAAAATAGCCCTTCAACCCAGATAGTGAGATTTCACCAGTCCTAGTAATTGCTGCCTCTTGTGATTGTCTCCGGAACAGCGCCGAGACCCAGTGGAGAGGGGCATGTAGGAGGCCTTTGGACAAGGAATGTCCTTCTGGAGAGGCGATGTTTAACAGGACTGGGAAGATCTGTGGGAAGGACATTCCAACCACAGGGAACAGCAAATGCAAAGTTCTAAGCAGGGGGAACAAGGTTCATGCCTTCAAAGACCAGTCAGAGGCCAGTGACTGGAGCATAGTGCATGAGGGCCTGGAGGGATATGGTGGCTCAACTGGTCTTGTATTCCTTTCAACTGCTCCGATGTGCCTTCAGAGTGGAACCCCCAAACCTGATGTTCCAGACTCCCTTGCTGCTGCAGTCCTGGAGCCTGGACACGGAGTGTGGTCTTGGGAAGGTAGAAGAGGGCCAAAGTGATAGTGGGATGGACAAAGGGGTGAAGGGGAGTGGGAGGTACAGGCTTGCAGTTGTGGAATGATAAGTCATGGGTAGAAAAGGGCACAGAACAAGGAAGATAATCAATGATATTGTCAGAGCAATGTATGGTGATGGAGGGTAGCTCCACTCATGGTGAGCATAGCATAATAGAAAATGTGTTGAATCGCTGTATTGTACACCTGAAACGAATATAACATTGTGTGCCAACTATACTCAAATTTCATTAATTAATTGATTAATTGGTTAATTAATTAATAAAAGGAGGGAGGCAGAGGCCACGTTCCTGTTGCCTTTGATTTTGCTGCCGGCCAACAAGACTGTGGAGTAACCAACCCTGTTTCTAAGCAGCCACCTTCCAGTGTTTGGTCACTAGCTTTGCTGTCTGCTGGAACCTCCCGGTCCCTGGGTTGCATATGTGATGTTTTCTGGAAATCAACAGGTTCAAGGGTAGCCTCCTGATCCCACCTTCCTGAGGGGGGCAGCAGCAGCTGATCCCTTGGCAAGTGGTTTGGCAGGGTGATGCCACGGGTTACCCCAGAGGCCCAGCACCAAACCTCTTGTGCCCGTCCACAGACTGTGAAGGAACCAATTCCTTATATGCAATCCCTTTCTGCCTCAAATGCCTGTAGTGGTCCTGAGTGATCTGGGGGTTTGGGAGACCCAGCACTCACCTGTGGGAGATCCCTCCATTAAACAGACAAGTGCCCATCTGATCCTGCCTCCTGTCTCCTAGCGCAGAGCCAGCTCCTTGCTTGTAACAAAACATGTCCCCTCACTACCTCAGGGTGGTTCAAACTTGGTCAAAGAATTGTTGGCAGTCTTTTTTTTTTTTTAAGATTTTTATTTATTTGAGAGAGCGAAAGCACAAGCAGGGGGAGAGGGAGAGGGAGAAGCAGGCTCCCCGCTGAGCAGGGAGCCCGACGCTGGACTCGATCCCAGGACCCTGGGATCATGACCTGAGCCGAAGGCAGACACTTAACCGACCGAGCCACCCAGGTGCCCAATTGTTGGCAGTCTTAATAAACAAGTCCACAAGTTTCCTTTTGTCTGCCATGCTTGTTGAATTGCTTTAAAAAAAAAAATGTGAGTAGATGTGACAGGCTTGGTTTCCTCTGGCTGTCTTTGCCTGAGTAGGTTATACGTGGCTAGATGTTCACTGACCTGTCTTTTTATTACAATTCCCACAGGCTAACCAGATATGGAAATGATACTGCTCTGAATTTCCAGGTGACTTGCCAATTAAAGTCAACACTTACGGGGTGTTACTATAACCAAGCCTGTACAGAAAGCACCAAGGGAGATGCAAAGCTTCCCTCCAGGTGCCAAGAGTCTAGTAAGGAGAAATGCAGACAGAACAAATACCAAATGCTGGGTGAGGGTCTCCTAGGCACCCCTCCAAATGCATGAACTAACTTAGGTCTTATAACGATGCTGTGAAATAAGTCCTATTGTTTTCCCCTCTTACAGATGAGAAAACTAAAGCCTGGGAAGGGTAAGCCACTCTTCCAGAGTTCCTCGTCGAGTGCACTGCCAGGATTTGAACCCAGGCAACCTGGCTCCAGAGCCTCTGCAGCTAATAACATCCAGGCAATGTGTGAGGCTCCATGAAAGTGTCAGGGGAGCAAAGCGAAGACAGAAGTCATTCAGCCTGAGAGGATCAGGGCAGGCTTCCCCTCCTTTGAAAGAAATCTTGCATCTTCTGTCAATTCGGCAAATGTGCATCGGACCTGGATTTTGTGCTGGTCCTTGAGAAGCGTGCTAGGTGTAGAAAGGTGAAGGACACCTGTCTTCCTGCCCTTCACGGGCTCCTAGGTAGGAGGGGAAGCTGACAGCTAAGAACATTGTGATGTGGGATAAGACGGGCTTCCAAGTAGGGGGAAGCAGAGATAGCCCAAGGGGTGTATCAACCCTGCAGGGGACTTCCGGGTAAGAAAAGGCTTCTTAGAGGAGGGGACATACGAGTGGGGCTTTGAACAATGATGAAGGTTTGCCAGGCTGATAGTTTGGGTGGGGTTGGCGTGGGCGCAGATTGAGGGAAGGGCAGAAGGCATCCCAGACGGAGGGAACAGCAAGTGCAAAGACAAGGAGGTGGGGAACATGAAGATGTGTCTGAGGGTGTGGGAGCTCAGCTGGGCTGCCACAGTGCTAGCAGCAGCTGCTAGAAGGGAGGCTGCAGAGGGAGGGGCAGCCATGTCTTGAGACCACCGCGCTGTGCCAAGGGGTTTGTGCTTTTGTGCCCCGGGGAAGTGTTGTTCACAATGAGGGTTGTAACCCATTTGAGGATGTGAAATCGATTTAGTAGGTCAAGACCAGTATTGTTAAAAATGAAAAGAAAATTGAATGGAATAGACAAGAATAAATAGATACAATACTTTTGGTATTAAGAGTAAGTACCAGGAGCGCCTGGGTGGCTCAGTCGGTGAAGCGTCCGACTTTTGGTTTTGGCTCAGGTCACGATCTCAGGGTGGTGAGATCGAGCCCTGTGTCCGGGCTCCACACTGGGTGTGAAGCCTGCTTAAGATTCTCTCTCTCCCTCTCCCTCTGCCTCTCTCCCCACTCCTCTCTCTCTCTAAAAATAGAAATAAAAAGAATAAGTACCAAAAAAATGTTTAAAAAAGTAAGCACCATTTTAGGGTTGCCTGGTTGCCTCGGTTAGGAGAGCATGCAACTCTGGGCCTTGGGGTCGTGAATTTGAGCCCCATGTTGGGGATAGAGTTTACTTAAAAAAATAAATAAATAAAGGGGGCATTTTAAAAAATGTTTAAAAAGAGTAAGTACCGTTTTGTGAAAATGTTGTTTCAGTTATATACAGGGTAGCAGATACTGCAAGCTTTCCATCAATCCATTCTCCTCTTTGAATTTTAATATCGGATCCCCAAGTATTGACACTTGCTTGCCCAGACTACGTTTTCCAGCCTCTTTTGCTGTCAGGTGTGGCCATGTTAGTAAGTTCTGGCCAATGCAGCATGCTCCTTAAAAGAATTGACTTCTTTGTATCTTTCCCTTTTCCCACTGGCTGGGATACAGACATGATGGTAGGAACTGGAGCAGTCACCTTGGGCCCAGAGTTAGAAGTTCTGCATTGACTGTGTTAAGGCCTTGAAAAGCACAACACCCCCAGACTATAAAAGAGGAGTCAAGTTACATGAAAGAGAAGTTAACATCTACCTTATTTAAGGCACGCTAACATTTATATTACATTATCTCAGACCAATCCCTAGTGCACAAATGTGTGTATATGCATGTATGCATGTGTTCATATAGGTATATGTGTTTACACACACACACCCCAGGCCATATTGTATATTATACTCATTACTATGGATTGTGGTGAGAGAGAGAGAGAAAGAGAGAGAAATTGCCCGTCCTTAAAAGCTGTTTTAAGCAAGTGAGAAATGTGGTAAGTTTGTGTTCCCAAGCTGAAAAGAATCTTAAGGATCACTTAGCCCACTTACTCCCTCTTCTAACTGATAGGGAAACTTAGGCCCCTAGGGGTTAGGTAACTGATTCAAGGTCCTGGAGCTAAGTGGCAAGGGCTGGTCCTTGAACTCTGATCTCTTTATCCAAGACTGGGCCCCTTTAGACTTTGTTGTTTTTTTTTTTTTTTTTTTAAGTTAGCTCTACAACCAAGGTGGGGCTTGAACTCATGACCTTGAGATCAAGAGTCACATGCTCTACCCACTGAGCCAAACAGGCGCCCCCAGACTAGGCCCCTTCAATGTCGCCAGTCGACAAAGATTCATTTACCCTTGCTCTCTCTCTTTCAATCTTCAAACATTTTTCTGCATCACATTATTCTCTAATTAACTCAATTCAAATCAGAAAATATTTGTTGTAAACCTACCATATACTGGATTGTAAAGACAGGAACGACCGTCCTGAAAACCTCCTTAAGTGGCATCATAGATAGGCACAGAAGTTAAGTATGGCTCCGTGCCCACGCGCGGATGAGTCTGCGTCTGTGTGTTGCCAAGCTCTGACCCCTGTAAGAAGCTGTTGACGCCCCAGTCACAATGGAGCACATCCAAGGCCCAGACTGGGTTTTAAATACCTTTCTTCAGGGAAAGAAACCAAGGTTCCTCGGAGCAGTGGTTGATTCCAGGACTGGGAAGGGAAAGCCCCAGATGAGCCTGGAGCATCTTGTGGTGGCAGAAAGTAAGAAAGTGCTTAGGCGGGGTGCCTGGGTGGCTCAGCTGGTGAAGTGTCAGCCTTCGGCTCAGGTCATGATCCCGGGATCCTGGGATTGAGTCCCGCGTTGGGCTCCCTGCTCCGCGGGGAGCCTGCTTCTCCCTCTGCCTGCCGCTCTCCCTGATTGTGCTCTCGCTCACTCTCTCTGACAAAGAAATAAATAAAATCTTAAATAAAATAAAATAAAATAAAATAAAATAAAATAAAATAAAATAAAAAAAAGTCAATCACTGCAGAAACAAATGACCTCCTCAGCTGAGAATCTAGATGACTGGAAATATAAAGATTTCAAAATTCAGTTGGGTGGGCTTGAATAATGACACTTAGTGGTAACTGAAACCAAAACCCACTTGTAGTGGACAAGTCCTAGAACAGAAGGGTAAAGTCCTGGCACTAGTCTTATCTCTGCCACTTAAGTCTTGTCATCCTAAACACTTATAACATGAGGATAAGACTATTTCCCTTGGGGCACCTGGCTGGCTCAGGCGGTGGAGCATGTGACTCTGGATCTCAGTGTCATGAGTTCGAGCCTCTCGTTGTGTGTAGAGATTACTTAAAAAAGAAAAAAGAAAAAAAATAAACAAACAAAAAAAAGACCATTTTCCTTGCCTACCTCACGTTTTTCCAAAGAAACAAAACATATGAAAGAAAGGTTAAATGCAAAACAAAACAAAACAGTACTTGTGATATATTTAGTGCTGTGTTTTTCACATTTTTGTGCTTTGTATTGGTGACTTTGCTGTTTAAAACTGCCCCCACTGTGGTGATCCAGTGTCCCTAAGTGACGCGCCTCATGGAGAAAACACATGTGTTAGATAAGCTTCCCTCAGACGTGACTTATAAGGCTGTTGGCCATGAGTTCAATGTGAATGAGTTAATATATATAACTTAAATCAGATGTCTTTAAACAGAAACACATATAGAATGTTGGTGACCAGAGGCTCACAGGAACCTAACCCTATATTCACCTAGGAGCGCTGGTTCAATGTTCAACAGCGACTTCACAGAACACAGCTACTATGAAAAATGAAAATTGACAGTATTTAGTAGCGCCTTCTGTATGTCTGGCCCACCCTATGCCTTCTTTGACATGGTCTCAAATATGCCTTACAACATCCTAGTAAAAAGGTTTTTGTGAAACCAGAGAGGGAGACAAACCATAAGACTCTTAATCCTAGGAAACAAACTGAGGGTTGCTGGAGGGAGAGGGGTGGGAGGGTGGGGTAAATGGGTGATGGACACTGGGGAGGGTATGTGTTGTAATGAGCATGGGGTGTTATATAAGACTGATGAATCACAGACCTGTACCCCTGAAACAAATAATACATTATATGTTAATTGAATATAAAAAATAAATTTAAAAAAAAAGGTTTTTGTCTTGAGTTTCTACCAGTCATGTAAGTGTTGAAGTTGGCTGGCTTTTCTGCCATGTTCTCACCCCTGACAGATGTCTGATTAGCTGGGTAATTTGTGGTCACATTTTTTTTCAAGGAGGCCAATAATTTTCCCCGATGACTAGATTCTGTCCTTGCCAATTTCAAAGAGAAAATATTTACTGAAAATACTTACTCACTTGAAATTTGCTCCCAAATTTCCTACAACTTTTTATGATGAAAAGGTCGATCATACAGAAAAGTTTAAAAAATAGTAGAATGAGCAATTCCTAAACTCTTTGAAGATTTGTCATATGAGAAAGTGATCAGATTCATGCAGTCTAAGAACGGAGCTAGGACCGAGGCGGGGAAGGTAGCAGAAGACAAACTTCAGCTTGAAAAAAGGAAGAATGTTCTGTCTTGCAAGGCAGGGGTGGGGGTGTGGCCCCAGCTAAGGTAGAATGCGTACGGACAGGGAGTGGCGGAGCAGATCCCTAGACCAGATAGGACGAAGGTCTAGACAACAGCTCAAGTCTACGAGGCTGCAAGCCACTGCTCTTTCTGAGTTCTGGAATCGGCCCTGCAATGTTTTCATAGCGGCTGTGTGGTATTTTGGCCACCTCATGTGTTAACTCAGCATTTGAGGGTGGATCTGAGTGCCCAACATCCATTCGTAATGGGGTTTCTCTGGGAAGACAGGTTGAATTTCAAACACACGATACACAAACAAACTTTTGAAACATGACCCTATAGAAGCTGGAGAATTGTCCGTTCTTCTTTTTCCTTGTCCTTAAACTCCTTGGAGTGTCCCAGCTGCCGTCCTCCTGCCACTGTTCTGGGATTTGGGGACAAGGTCTGTGTTGGCCTTATTAAATGATGATTTTCTAAACTTCAGATTCCAACGTGGGTTTGACCAGACAGGAAGGAAGAAGACCCGAGATCTGCCCCCCACCCCCACCCCCCACTGTAGTCAGATTTTCCCAGTCCAGCTCCCTGATTTTGTCTGAAGTAAATGCCTAGGGTGATAGATAATCCTGCCTCATGGAGAGCCTGACCTGCCACCTTCAGCCCACATTCTCTTCTTCGGCCTCCAGGAGCTATTTGTATCTGTACGATGCAGACAACATATTTGTGGTGCTTGGTTACAATTTATTTCATCATTTGATTATGTATCTTCTTGTCTGTTCTCCAGGTGTTCCACGTGCCTTGTTCCTGCTTTTTCAGAAGATGGTAAACCTTGACCTTACATCTGCCCCTAATATACTCCTCTTTTAGGATCTCTGTAAAACCAAGGGCAGTGGCAGTGTGGTATATAAGGAAAGGCCCTAAACTTGGAGACAGATAAACTTAGAATTCTACTCTCTGCCATTTCCCAGCCATGTGACCTTGGTAAATTATTTAAACCCTGAGACTTGGTTTTCTCATTTCTGAAAGGGAAATGATTATACACTTGTCAAGTACCTGTCACGTGCTAGGCATCCAATAAATGGTCATCCTCACAAATGAGCCCATGCTGTATGACACCATTTAAATGAAATTCTAGAATGGGCAAAACTAATCTATAGTGACAGAAAGTAGATCAGTGGTTGCCTGGGGCTGGTGGGGGTGGGATGGACAGATTGACTGCAAAGGACCAAGGGAGCATTTGAGGGTGGTGGAAGTGTTCTACAGCTTGATTGTGATAGTGTTTACACAGGTGTGTACCTTTGTCAAAATACATCCAATCATGCACTTAAAATGGATGCTTTTGGGGCGCCTGGGTGCCTCAGTTGGTTAAGTGGGGATCCAGCCCCACATTGGGCTCCCTGCTCAGCAGCGGAGTCTGCTTCTCCCTCTTCTTCTGCACCGCTCATGCTCTCTCTCTCTCTCTCTAATAAATAAAATCTTTAAAAAAATAAAATAAAATAAGGGCGCCTGGGTGGCTCAGTTGGTTAAGCAACTGCCTTCGGCTCAGGTCATGATCCTGGAGTCCCTGGATCGAGTCCTGCATCGGGCTCCCTGCTCGGCAGGGAGTCTGCTTCTCCCTCTGACCCTCCCCCCTGTCATGTGCTCTCTATCTCTCATTCTCTCTCTCTCAAATAAATAAATAAAATCTTTAAAAAATAAAAAATAATAAAAAAATAAAATAAAAAGGATGATATTTAGTGTATGTAAATGATCCCTCAGTAAAGTTGGTTTGTTTATTTATTTTTTTAAAGACTTTATTTATTTATTTGACAGAGAGAGACACAGCGAGAGAGGGAACACAAGCAGGGGGAGTGGGAGAGGGAGAAGCAGACTTCCCGCTGAGCAGGGAGCCTGATGCGGGGCTCGATCCCATGACCTGAGCTGAAGGCAGACACCCAACAACTGAGCCACCCAGGCGCCCCTAAAGTTGGTTTAAAAAAAAGAAAAGTTCAGGGGCACCTGGGTGCTTCAGTTGGTCAAGTGTCAAACTCTTGATTTGTGATCTCAGGGTCATGGGATCAAGCCCCGCATCAGGCTTTGCACTCAGGACAGAGTCTGCTTGTCTCTCTCCCTCTGCTCCTCCCTTCACTCATGTTCTCGCTCTCTCTCTCTAAAATAAACAAATAAATAACATTTTTTTAAAAAGTTCATTCCTTTCCTTTCTCCATCAATGAAAATGTGTTAGATTAAGGAACACGTTCCAGGGGCACCTGGTTGGCTCAGTTGGTTGAGCATCCCACACATGGTTTTGGCTCAGGTCATGATCTCATGGGTCATGAGACAGAACCCTGCCTCAGGCTCCGCACTCGGCCGGGAGTCAGCTTGAAGGCTCTCTCCCTCTGCCCCGCCCCCTACTCACTCTCTTTCTCGGTCTCTCTAAAGAAATTAATTAATTTTAAAAAAAGGGAACACATTCCAGAGCCAAATATACATTTTATTTTTCATTTTAGATTATTCATATTACCGTATAATTTCCCCCATGGATTGGTGTAAATAAATGAGAACGGGTTTGATATCAAAACTCTTTCTCTTGGGTGCCTGGGTGGCTCAGTTGGTTAAGCGACTGCCTTCGGCTCAGGTCATGATCCTGGAGTCCTGGGATCGAGTCCCGCATCGGGCTCCCTGCTCAGCAGGGAGTCTGCTTCTCCCTCTGACCCTCTTCCCTCTCGTGCTATCTCTCATTCTCTCTCTCTCAAATAAAAATAAATAAAATCTTAAAAAAAGATTAAAAAAAACTTTTTCTTTTCAAATCTCTTTCATTTTTTTTTAAGATTTATTTATTTATTTTTGAGAGAGAGAAAGAGAGAGTTGGTGGAGGGGCAAAGGGAAAGAGAGAGAGAAACTTAAGCAGACTTGCCACTGAGCTCAGAGCCCCACGGTCTCAGACTCCCCAGAGCTCAATACCACCCTGAGATCAAACTGAGCCAAAACCAAGACTGGGTGCTTAACCGACTGAGTCACCCAGGCGCCCCTCAAACCTCTCTTTTTAACTGACTTGTATTATGAAGTTGGAAGGACATGTCACAAGGGATGTGAAGGCAGATAGACTCTGGCACCAAGACACAATGAAACTATACTTAAAGTACCACACATTTTCCCCAAATCACCAGCTTAAAAGGGAAAAGAATTTTTCTGGTGAAATAAAAGCAATGAGGGCTTAGAGAAGGGTGCCTGTCACGTGTGTCTACTCACCTGCCTCCCTGCCAACCTCACCCTCCATCTTGTCACATGGCTCCTCCATTCCTCGGGGGAGGGGCACACCAGATGTCTTTTAAGGAATTTTCCGGGAATCTGCTCATTGGACATAACTTTGTTGTGTGTCCACAGGTAGCTGCAAGGAAATCTGAAGAATTTAGTCCTCCTTTTTTTTTTAAGTGTTCTTTTTTTTTTTTTAAGATTTTATTTATTTATTTGACAGAGAGAGACACGGCGAGAGAGGGAACACAAACAGGGGGAGTGGGAGAGGGAGAAGCCGACTCCCCGTGGAGCAGGGAGCCCAATGCGGAGCTTGATCCCAGGACCCTGGGAATATGACCTGAGCCGAAGGCAGATGCTCAATGACCGGAGCTACCCAGGCACCCCTTAGTCCTCCTTCTTAAGGAAGGCCATACTGGGGCATCTGGCTGGCTCAGTTGGTGGAGCATGGGACTCCCGATATCGGGGCCATGAGTTCAAGCCCCACGTTGGGTGGAGAGCCTCCTTTAAAAATAACCATAAAAAATTTTTTAATTAGGGGTGCCTGGGTGGCTCAGATGGTTGGGCACCTGCCTTTGGCTCAGGTCACGATTTCCAAGTCCTGGGATCGAACCCCACTTTGGGTTCCTGGCTCGGCGGGGAGTCTGCTTCTCCCTCTCCCTCTGCCTCTCCCCCCGCTTGTGCACACTGTCTCTCTAATGAATAAAATCTTTAAAAAATTTTTTTAATTAAGTTAAAAATATAGGGGCACCTGGGTGGCTCAGTAGGTTAAGAGTTCGCCTTTGGCTCGGGTCATATTCTTGGGGTCCTGGGATTGAGCCCCATATTGGGTTCGCTGCTCAGCGGGGAGTCTGCTTCTCCCTCTGCCCACCCCCACCTGCTCATGCTCTTTTGTCTCTCAAATAAATAAATAAAATCTTTTAAAAATAATTATATATGTATATATATGTATTAAGGAATGTCATATGATGAGCTGAAAATCAGAGGTTCTATTGCCAAGGAAGAAAAGGATAATGGATTGGCCTAGGAAACAATTAATCTCTGCCCAAAGCCTCATCTGGGAACAGAATATTTCATATATAATGGTAGAAAATTGGAAATTACACAAATTAATAATGTACTTCCATAATTTGGCCATATCAAAATGATTATATTTATCTATAGTTCTTGAAATGGAAACTTTTAATAGTACATTGTTAACTGGGGGGGGGGTTACTAGAAATTGAGCTCTGTTCTGTAGAAGCATATATAGATAATATGTGTATGTATATATAGGGGCGCCTGGGTGGCTCAACTATATATAGCTGAGCATCCAACTGTTGGTTTCAGCTCAGGTCGTGATCTCAGGGTCGTGAGATCCAGCCCTGCACTGGGCTCTGCGCTCAGCGTGGAGTCTGCTTAAGACTCTCTCCCAAGGGGCACCTGGGTGGCTCAGTCCATTAAGCATCTGCCTTCAGCTGGGGTCATGATTCCAGGGGCCTGGGATGGAGCCCCGCATTGGGCTCCCTGCTCAGTGGGAAGCCTGCTTCTCCCTCTCTCACTCCCCCTGCTTGTGTTCCTGCTCTCTCTCTCTGTCAAGTAAATAAATAAAATCTTTAAAAACAAAAACAAAAAAACTCTCTCCCTCTCCCTCTGCCCCTCCCCCACCCTCTCTCTTTAAAATAAAGGAATAAATCTAAAATATGTGTGTATATATACAAATATTTTACATATAAGCATGGATGGATGGATATATATGTATGATGCCGGGATGTGTTAAAAAGGATTTCATCACAGCTTTAATCCACTTGATACCATTATTTTTACTAAAAAGCATGTGTCATTTTTATAAGCAGGGGAAAAAAACAACTATTTTCCCTTGGAAAATATGTGCGCATCTGTGTCTCTTGGGAACTTCATGAGTGGATCTGAGAGGCGAGCTGTGGCAGGATAGGGTTCAGAGGCTGGCATTTTCCTGCAGTCGCCTGAGTGATGTTCCCTTCCTGGCTCCTGGGAGCCCCAGGCAGTGTATCTAGGAAGCTATCAATCCCCTGGCCCTGAGCTCAGAGGGAGGTGTGTGCTGGATTCTTGGGAATCATCATGGAGAAGATGGTCGGTGAAGCTTGGGGATGAGGCACAATCCTGCCACGTCTGGAATCTTCTTGAATCTTCTTCCCTTTGCCTTCTCCATCTTGCTCTGTGCCCCCAGAGGCTGACCTGTGAGGACTGCACCACATTAGACTCCCCTGCCTTCTGGTGGCTCCATTGAGCTCAACCCTTGAGCTCAGCCAACGGGAGGCCCTGGTAGGAGATCGGAAGGTGGAAAGAGAGAGCCGCCAGGGTATTTACTTCGCTGGCCCCTTCCGGGTGGGGTTACCACAGGCGGACTACCTTTCTCGAATGAAGGTCACAGCTCCTGTCAGGCAGGCTTTCTCCACGCATGTGGGGCTCCCTTCTCTACCCTTGGGGCTTGAGGGGGGTAATTCTCCCACTGTCACTAGCCCCGGGCTACCGCAGGGCACCTTTCCCAACACCCGCCCCACACCTTTGTGAATTGCTCTTTTTCACCCTCTCCTCACATTACGCAAACGCGCATGCCATCAGTTTCCTGCCAGGGTGCTGACCTGAGGGGGCCGTCGGGGGGTGCGGTGAGGAAGGGAAAGAACACCCCAGGTTTTAAAAAAAAATTTTTAAGTTGTTTTTTTTTTTAAGATTTTATTAACTTATTTGACAGAGAGAGACACAGCAGAGAGGGAACACAAGCAGGGGGAGTGGGAGAGGGAGAAGCAGGCTTCTCTCCGAGCAGGGAGCCCAATGATGCGGGGCTCGATCCCAGGACCCTGGGATCATGACCTGAGCCGAAGGCAGACGCTTAACAGACTGAGTCACCCAGATGCCCAAGAACACCCCAGTTTAAAGGCGAGGAGGGTGAGAGGAAACTGGGCGGAAGGGGCAGTGAGGTCGGAGGCAAACCAAAGGTTATGAAACCAGAGGAGGAGTCTCAAGGAGGAGGGTGGGGCCAGCAGCTTTATGGAGATTGCAAGGAAGGATCTCAAAGGTGTATTGAGATGAGCCATGTGGAGGAGGAGCTGGGAAGAATGGAGAGAATTGGGTGGGTGGTTCTGGAGGAGGAGTCTGAGTTGGAGATCAGGCAGGAGATAAGAGATGGAGAGAGGTGAGAGAAAGGAGCCGGGCAGAAGAGAGATTCAGGGCAGAAGTAGATCCAGGAGGCAGCCAGGCCACGGAGTGGAGAAACAGGACTCTCGTCCAGGTGGGGTAAGCAGGTAGCAGCTCCCAGAACGAGTACGTGTACAGTGGCACACACATATCCATACACACACACACACCACACACCGTACTATATGTACACACCAACACACCCACACAAACACACATATACCGCCATGCTTTAGCACACACACAACAAAGATACACGTTTGCACACATACGCCGCCACACCATGTCCTCATTGCTGCACCACGCCAGACACACACACCACACATACACTGTCCACCCCACACACACCACACACACATCATACACACATCACACCACACACACAACAGTCACAGCTACATCCAGAGATCTCACAGGGATCCCATGCAACATCAGATCTTGGCTTCGCTGTGACACTGGTCTATTTGCTGGCATCATGTTGAACCCTGAAGGGGGCCAATGAGGGAAGCCCAGTTCTAGCTACTTATGCATAAGAAAGGAGTTCTCAACATGGTGCCAGGTACAATAGTAGGTGCTCCATGGATAAATCTGGAATGGCTACATGGTCACTGGCTTTCACCTTGGGGTATACGGCAAGGGCTACACCTAGCTGTGTGTGCTGCCTAAGTGATTTAACCCAGGGCTCCCCTAAACAGTAGCCTCCACTGGGGGCAGCTGGTTGACACAGTCAGATAAGCACTCGACTCTTGTATCAGCTCAGGTCTTGATCTCAGGGTCGTGAGTTCAAGCCCTGTGTTGGGCTCCACGCTGGGCATGGATCCTACTTAAAGAACACAAACACAAACACACAAAAAACATACAAACAACAACAAAAAAAGAGTGGCCTCTACTGACCACAATCCAAAGGCCTGTCCATAAAATGGAATATTCTAGAGTGAAAACGAACCACGTGCTACCCCACACATGAGTCTTTGTAACATTATATTGAGTGAAAAGAGCAAGTTCCAGATCACTTCATTCATACACGATACTCTTTGAATAAAGTTCAAGAACAACTAAAACTCGACATTACATAATTTAGGAACATGTGCCCATAACATAGAAAAATTTTAAGGAGAGGTAAGAGAATGCTAAACACAAAATTTAGGACGGTGAAATGCATTGGGGAAAGGTGAGGAATGGACGAAGAGAGGATCATCTAGATAGATGGATGTCTGCTTCTCAAGTTGGGTGGGGGGCTCACCCAGTAGAATGAAATCTAATAATAACAGGAGGCCATGCTTGGACCTTGAGAATATATCACGAACCAAGGATTACGATTAATCCAATTCTGTACTTTGGACATCCTGTTAATGATAAATAAAAATAAAGACTGTCCCCTCAGCTTGACCCCAGTTCTGCATATTTTTTGCACTTCCTCCCACAGCAATGCTGAGGGGTCACTGCAACCTTGCTCTTGGCAATCGGGGTTACTAGCGCAAGGCTGGGCAGGAAGTGAACTAGGGGATGAGGCCATATCTGCTTTAACACTGTTGTCGATAGGTCCTTTGTGGTGAGGGTTTCCAAGAACCAGCCGAGCAGTTGAAGGAGCTGAGCAACATTTACAAGAAATGTGCCCCCGCCCCACCCTGAACCCGCCCTCCTCCCCCCTCCTCTTTCGCCTCCCTTTACCGCCTCCAACTCTTCCTCCCCACCCAGGCTCAAGTGAAGGGTAGCTCACTAGAGCCAACAATGAGTATTTCCACACAACAGAACTGCTTACCCGCCTCTCTGAAATCTGGGGAAGAACTGCCTTGACCTCCAGATCCTGGGCCCTGAAGGAACCTTGAGATGACTCAGCTGCACAAACATTTTCTTTTTTTAAGTGGCAGTCTAACAGAGTGGTAATGAACGTGGACTGCCTGGGTCCAAATTCTGACCTGGCCACTTCTTTGTGACCTTTGACATGGTACTTAACCGTTCTGCACTTCAGTTTTCCCCATCTGTAAAATGGGGATAAGGAGTATCTACCTCATGGAGAATTGTAAGATTAGCATGCAGAAGAGTGCCGGGCAGGGCGCCTGGTGGCTCAGTCGGTTAAGCGGCTGCCTTCGGCTCAGGTCATGATCCTGGAGTACCGGGATCGAGTCCCACATCGGGCTCCCTGCTCGGCGGGGAGTCTGCTTCTCCCTCTGACCCTCCCCCCTCTCATGTGCTCTCTCTCTCATATTCTCTCTCTCAAATAAATAAAAAATCTTAAAAAAAAAAAAAAAAAGAAGAGTGCCGGGCACACAGTAGGTACTGAATGAACGGTAGCTTATTATCCTTAAGTGTTATGAAAAATGTAGGTCCACTGCTGGGGTTAGCAAACTTTTTCTGCATGCGCTAGATAGTAAATATTTTTGGCTTCACCAGACATAAGGCCTTTGTCACGACTACTCAGCTCTCCCACTGTAGCACGAAAGCAGCCTTAGACAACACATAAATGGATCTTTATTTATGAATGCTGACAATTACATTTCATGTCATCTTTACACGTGACAAAATATTACTCTTCGTTCAGTCGTTTTTCAACCATTTAAAAATATAAACCCAGGGGCGCCTGGGTGGCTCAGTTGGTTAAGCGACTACCTTCGGCTCGGGTCATGATCTCAGGGTCCTGGGATCGAGCCCCGCATCGGGCTCCCTGCTCCCGGGGGAGCCTGCTTCTCCCTCTCCCACTCCCCCTGCTTGTGTTTCCTCTCTCACTGTCTCTCTCTGTCAAATAAATAAATAAATAAATAAAATCTTTATATATATATATATATATATATATATATATATATATATATATATAAAACCCAGTCTTAGCTTGCAGGCTGTACAAACCCAGGTACTGGGCCATACTCGGTCAGTAGGCCATAGTTTGCTGATCCTTGGTTTAATGGGGAAAAAACCTGGCCTCTCTGGATTTCTTAGCTCAGTCTGCATGTTCAGTGCCTCACTTTACAGATGAACATCCTTCAGGGGCGCATCCTTCAGAGCCAGGTGAAATGGTGCTTCCTCTTCGAAGCCTTCCCAGATCACCTCAGCCAACGGCAGTAATAACTCCATCTCTTGCCTCCTATATGATAAACACAAATTTGTTCGTTACTTTTTAAAAATTTATCAGGGTGCCTGCATGGCTCAGTTGGTAGAACATGAGACTCTTGATCTCGGGGTCATGAGTTCAAGCCCCACACTGGGCTTGAGCCAACTTAAAAAAAAAAAAGGAATAATGCAAACGCCTTAATCTTTATCATCTAGCCTCTGAAATAAAGTATTGCCCAAATAATCAAAGACTCCTGTGCAGATACCCATCCCCAAATCATAGCCTCCCTTCCTCCTCCCCAGAGGTAATGACCCACCACCCTGACTCTGGAAATTTATTGCCCATTCCATCTTGGTACTTTGTTTTGTTTTGTTTTGTTTTGTTTTCCCATCAAGCACACGTGACCTTTACTGGACTGCAGCTGTGGCCACAGCCCCCCCCCTCACCTCAAGAGCACTAGGAACATGAACGAGGGGAGAGCGAGGAGTTGGGTCCGAAACTATAATCAGCGTGCATCTCAGTGTTGTGGGAACTCCGTCCAGGAAAACTCCAGCCAGAACTCAACAGAGCGAACTCCGGGCCAAAAGAGCATCTAAACAGTAATGGGAAAAGCCACCAGCAGCCACCCCCTCCCCCCTTTCTCAGGAAGAAAGACCTCTAGGTACATGAGAGCTGCAGATCTAGGAGCCAAGGACTGGGCTTCTAGGCATGGTTTGGTCATTCCGTGTCAGTGCAGCCTTGGGCAAGTGAATCAACGTCTCTGAGTCCGTTTTCTCCATTTATAAAAGGCAGGTAGTCATGACAGCAGTGGCCCTGAGTAAGGGGCTCTTATAAAGTGTTACAAGGTCGTCCATGGCGGGACCGTGGGCGCCGGGAGCCGGCTCAGTGTCAGGGCCGCTCCTCTTGGCCCCACAACTTTTCCGCCACCCCATCTCGGTACTTTGACCACAGCTATATGGAACCCTAAGCAGGAGATGATAGTGTTTGTATGCAAGTAATACACCCGTTATTTAATTCCATCTTCCCAAAATCCAATCAAGGAATATCTCTATTTAGAGATTAGTCTCAGGGGGTCTAGGAACTTGTCCAAGGGATCCAGGCAATGGTGGTAGAATCAAAGCTTTAGAGTGAATCCCAAGCCAATGCTCCTAACCTTCGCTCACCCCCTCCACACCCCCATTATTCCAGTGGCCATAGGCGTCTTAGTCATCGACTCCCTTTCCACACTAGATTGTCAGCTGCCAGCGACAAGAGACTAAATGTGTTTTCACCCTTCCCATACAACCCCTCATATCCTGCACCCATTAGGAGCACAATATGTATTTCTTCAAAGAGACACTGTCTTCCATCACCCCTAGCAGTCTCAAGAGGATGGGGAAACTGCCAGAAATTCACTTCAAGGGAGAGATGGGTGGGGCTTTGCAAGATTTCTTTAGAAGTTTGGAGCAACTTTTAAGTGTTCAAGTGTCAACTTTACTGGAAAGGATGAGGCATACAACACTCATGCTCCACGAGATTGGGAGTTGGTGTGTGTGCTTGGGTGGGGGTGGGGAGAAAAGAGGTGAGACTCAGGAAATCAGCCCCCAAAACCGAGAAATCCTTTCTCTCCTGCCTAGGGCTTGGGATCCAGTCCAAGCTTAAGGGTAGACAACGAGTGAGTGAGAAGTATTATGACCTGGCCCCTCCAGCAACCTAACAAAGACAGCCTCTGACCAGTGTCCCAAGGGTGTGTGCGTGCACCGAGGGGAGGGAGCACGCGGATGACCCACGAGGCAGGGACGAATGTTAGAACTGCTGCTGAGGCTTATTTAGAAAAAAAAAACAACATTTACTAATACTTAATATGCAAATTAACAGCAGCGGACACTCCAACGTGCTGCCTATCAGGATGTATTTAGGCCATATGCACTAAGTGGATTCAGGTTCTGCCACCCAGTTTAAACTCTCACAGGGGCCCCCGGCTGGCTCAATCAGTAGAGCATGAGACTCTTGGTCTCGTGAGTTGGGAGCCCCACATTAGGGGTAGGGTCAACTTCAAAAAAATTAAAAATAAACTCACAAAAAGGACAAGGGCCTTCAATGGATTCCTGCAGAGAAATCACAGACTAAAAATACTGATCCCAGCACAAGCAGTAGGAAGATGGCAGAGCTAACATTTCATCTACTCCCATTATTAAGCCCTGTAAAGCAAATGGAAGGGAAAACCCAGGTCTGTTTAGGTCAAAAACATTTCCACCCATCTGCTATTAATGACTCAACCCCACACTAAAGGTGAAGGGAACTTGAATAGGGAACCGAGAGTAATACAGGTTATCTGGTTTTTCAGTAAGCTGAACACGTGTCAAGTGTACGTGCCCAAAACGTTTTGCCGGTGGGAGAGACGGCAGCAGAAAGCTTCCAGTCAGTTTAGCAATAGAGCTGTTGGCTATTTGTAGGTCAGCTCTGCCCAATAGAACTTTCCGCAGTGATGGAAATGTCCTCTAGTCCCACTGCCCCTAGTCATTAAGTGGCTCTCCCATGAAATGTGCCCAGTGCAACCGGGAAACAGCCACACTTCCTGTTAGCGCAGCTCTAGAATTTGCATGGGGGGAACAGAGGTTGGAACACCGGGGCCCAATTCTGTCCACCCAAGATTGCCCCCCATCCCTACCCTTTGGCCACATTTTTACTTCAGAAAGGTGGCTATCCCAGGAAACCTGTTGAAGGAAACCAGATTTGGGCTTCAAGTTCTGTAGGCGCTTCCCAAGCTGTTCAGTATGAGCACACCTCTGCACGGACAACACTTAAAAGCCTCAAGTTAAGACAAAAGGTTTTTATTCAAAAAACGCCAAGTATAAAAAAAAAAAAAATAAGATCTCTTTTATTCCCCTGTACAGTATTTCACTCAGATAAAACCAGCAGGCTACATACTGCTCAAAACACAGCCCCAGAGAGGATCCGGAAGGCACACCATCCAGAACTGCTTTTCATATATTTATGCTATATACACCAGTCAGCAATGCCCCCCCCCGCGCCCCACGGAACCCATCCCCGCTCGGGGGGAGTTGGTGAGGGGCCCCCCCGTGGCTGTCAGGGAGCTGTAGCAGCTGTCCTGCCTGAGTCCCGTCACCCGTCACCCATCACCCTACTAACAGAGCGAGCCCTCCCCGAAAGGTCCCCAAGTCAGAGGAGGAGAGGAGGAAGAAAACTATGGCAGCAGCCGTGGAAGCTTGGAGCAGGAAGGGAACCAAATAAATAAATAAATAAATACATAACGTTGACCTCCAGATTAGAATGCGCATCTTTTCAAAAAAAAAAAAAACCAAAAAAAAAACAAAGGTAAAATAACTTAAAGGCAAAATTAAAAAAGATTAGATCAACTACAATCCTTTCGTACGCTACCATGCCGACTGTACACACATTTACAGTTTTTCTGTTGTATTTGCATTGTTTGTGCATTGTGTGTGTGTGTGTGTGTGTGTGTGTGAGGTCTTGGCTTTGAAACAGTTAAGTAAAAACCAAAAAGGAAGACCAGTTCACTCGGAGTTTTACTAAAGGAGGCAGAAAAAAAGGGCAGGTGGCTCAGCGTTTGGCCCTGTAGCCTCTTCCATGGCACCTTTCATATAAAGGATGGGGGGAGGGGGACAGGAGAGAAAAATAGGGAACCAAACCCAGGCAGATTTTTGGAGAAGCAGCAGGTAAAAGAGGCAAGTTCAAGTATTTCTCCCAGCACAGCCGGAGTCCCCACAGAAGGCACTCAGAAGAGTCAGAAGAGGCGACAGGGACTTAAAAATGGTGCTAGTCCTATCCCACCCCAACCCGTTTTCCCCCTACCCGACCCATCGCGGCATTCAGCAGAACTCGTGATGAAGGGAACAGTTCCATGGCAGGGTTCTGAGCCCCCCCACCCCCACCCCCGGGGAGTTTGCAGAGCCCAGCAATGCTGGACGTCTGTGAGAAGGAGAGAGCATCTACGGGGGGATTTGAGGCCTACGACACCTGGAGTGCAGTCTCTTCCCCCCCCCCACTGTTGGGAGGCAACCTCCAGGGGCCTGGGGTCTGGAATGAGTTGTAAATGTTGTTCCTGTTATCAAGCACTGTCCTGCTTGGACGAGAAGTATGACTGGTACTCGGGAAGCTGGAAACAGAAGCTTCCCCTCCCTCGAGGGTCTGATGGGGGAGGGGAGAACCTGCTAGAAAAGCTGCTATTTGCTAGGTCCTGGTGACAGGCTGTGCAGATGGATCTCAGCTGTTTCCTGGGGCAGGAGGACATCTTGCATCCATGGATGGTTCTGGATTTCTTCGAAGGATGGCCGATCTGATGGTCTCAGGGCCAAGCACCATCTAATGAGATGCTGACACTCTGCAGAAAACAAGACAAACAGAGGTTATGAATGACTCAACTTGTTTTTGCAATGCAAAGGTCTTGCTAATTTGCTTCCCAGGGGCCCACAAGTCTGGGGTCCAAAAGAGATCAGGAACCTTCTAGAACTCTTATTAATTCAATGGGAAGGTATTAACTAAGATCTGGAACCTCCAATCTGCTTTCAGCTAAAAAAAAAAAAAAAAAAAAGCTCCCCTCTTAAACCTGTGGTTTTCAAACTTCAATAGCTGGAGCCTTTCCCACGACACCCACTCACTAGAAATAGGAAGAATGATGACAAGGGATTTTGATGAGACATCAGTGAACATGATGAGGTGATTCAATTCACCTACAACTTACAAATATGAACACCACCCACAATGAGGTCACTGGAACCGCAATATTTAGAGTCTGCCTTAAGGGAGAAGGCTCAAAGAACCCTAAACTTTTCACTCCCTGGTAAAAACAACCAGGAGTTGAGGAATAGGGACTGTTGGTACTTTAAAAAAAAAACAAAAAACCATTCAGGGGCGCCTGGGTGGCTCAGTTGGTTGGGCGACTGCCTTCGGCTCAGGTCATGGTCCTGGAGTCCCGGGATCGAGTCCCGCATCGGGCTCCCTGCTCGGCGGGGAGTCTGCTTCTCCCTCTGACCCTCTTCCCTCTCGTGCTCTCTCTCTCTCATTCTCTCTCTCTCAAATAAATAAATAAAATCTTTAAATAAAACCTTTCATTGAAACTAGATGGGTCTTTTCTTAATATTCTCACACATGCTCTTTCGGTGACCTCTCAAAGAATGCGTTAAGTGCAAACCATTCAATCCCTGAGGGCCAGCGCTCCAGATTCATTAGCCTAGGACTGCTAAGCCAAGGGCTGTGGCATCCCCTGGAGAGGTGAAGCTCCCCAGAATTCAGAGACTGTCCCCTGAGG
This sequence comes from Callorhinus ursinus, assembly GCF_003265705.2. Taxonomy (NCBI): domain Eukaryota; kingdom Metazoa; phylum Chordata; class Mammalia; order Carnivora; family Otariidae; genus Callorhinus; species Callorhinus ursinus. The sequence goes on from NW_027397121.1 coordinate 3,767,334, forward strand.
ACTAACTGCCTTGTGATTCCTGCTTCTCCTCAACAGGGGGCTTCCCAAAAGTTACCTGAAGAGACCCTCTGCCTGAAGAAAACTTGGCCCCTGATGATCTCCTCATCGTGCTCAAAAGGAATATCTCCACAGACCATATCATACAGCAGGATCCCCAGAGACCAGACAGCCGCCGACCTGCCATGGTAGCGATGATAGCGGATCCACTCTGGAGGACTATACACTCGGGTCCCTGTGAGCCGGGGGAACAGAAAAGGAAAACACACTTGTAGCAAAAATAAAACAAAGCAATTCACATACTCAGTGGTATACTGATTGACGACTCCTTAAAACAAAACAAAACAGAACACCCCTCTCCTTCTCCCAGGACAGGAGCTGTGCTAACTTCATTTTCCCCCTAGGCTAAAAGGCGTGGATGAGTGGCTTATAGCATCTCTCCAACCCAAAGCTTACCCACCCACCTCCCTACCAGTCCAGACCATAAACCAAAATTCTTCATAAAACTGCTCCAAGAAACAAACAGGGCTGGCCACAAACCCAAAGCCTGAGGCGTGTATTTGGTAGGACCACCCACAATGGGATGAAGGGATGAATGTCTACACACAATCAAGGGAGGTATCCCACAGACCATCCTTAAACTGCATTAAGGTGGCCCAGGTGTCTGGGTGAAATTCTCCTCTCAGATACGATCCAGTCGAGGGCACTTACACAATATACTGCGTATCTTAAGTCAGGGTGCCCTTTAGGAGGCTTCCTCCCCACCCTATGCGTGCAGAGGCAGATACCCACACCCTCTCTCTCCCCCTCACTGGTAAGGTAGAGCTGCAGAGCGGGTTTCAGACCACGTGATTCCTGTTTACAAACTTTGGGTTGTAAAAAAAAAAAAAAAAAAGTGGGGGCCATCCCGCTTGTGCTCACCAGGGGGCAGCAAAGACTCCGAGGAAAAACAAGGGAGGACCCGGCCAGCCATTAACTGTTAAATACAAAAAAATGCAGCCCAACCCAGCGTCCTCCAAGGGCAAATAAACACAAACCACAAGCCCCAGTCACAAGTTTTGAAAGGCTGTCGTTTGTTAGGTTAAGCTGCTCAGATGATGACCCACCCTCCTTTGCTTTGATCTCAGGCTCTCTATTCCATCTTTTCTGAAAGAACCCGCTCCAAGCCCCTCCCTAGGATAGGTTTTCATCCTCTCTGAGGAGACACCCAACTAATTTTCAAACCAGCAAGAGATCTTATTTCACAACATTCATTCCCGACTCCCTCACCCCGCAACGCCAAAAAATAAAGAAAAAGCTCAACAAAAATATTTAGTGAAACTGTTTCTATTCCTTTATCCGTCCCTAGATCAAAGGGGAGAAAAACTGCAGCTCTACAAACTAACCTTACAGAAAACTCCTTTATAACACAAAACAAAAATTACAAAACCGGCATCAATTTTCATCTCTCCCGCCCTCTCCTCCCTTCCCCCCCCCCAATCCTTTTACTGGCGGGGAAACTGGGTCAGACTTCTGAAATCTGGGCTACGGCCGGTTGCCCACAACCTCTTATTCATCGGGAAAGCTTGGAACCCACTGAATTCCACTTAAAAAATAAAATCATGCCAGAAACATGACAGGTTCAGCTGGCTGGAAATCTCCGGCTCTACTACGCTGGGAAGCTCTCCTTCGCCCCACCCCTGCTAGCATCGAGCCAGACGGCCCGATGACCTTTACAAAGGGCCGGAGAGGGAAGCCGGCCGAGGCCTCCAGGCAAGGCCAAGTCACCTGGGTAGGTTCCCCCACCGGCAGCTCCCCCCCAGGCCTGGCTCACCGTCGAAGTCCGTGTAGACGGTGTCCTTGAGCAGCGCCCCCGACCCGAAGTCGATGAGCTTGAGCTCGCCGCGATTGAGGTCGATGAGGATGTTCTCGTCCTTGATGTCGCGGTGGAGTACCCCGCAACTGTGGCAGTGTCGCACAGCCTCCAACACCTGCCAGAAGAAGCTGCGGGCCAGCTCCTCCTGCAGGGCCCCCCTTTCCGTGATAAAGTCGAAGAGGTCTTGCACCGGCTCGGGCCTCTCCAGGATCAAGACGAAACTGTCGGGCCTCTCGAACCAGTCCAAGAGCCTGATGACGCCGGAGAAGCCCGAACTCACCTTCTTCAGCAGGACCACTTCCATGGGCACTCGGGTGCCATTGGGCTGCAAGGGCGAGGGGGCTGCCTTAGTGCGGGAGTCGGAGGGTGCCCCTCGTCCCACCCATCCTAGGGGTCGCTCCCTCCAGGGCACTCACCAGTTCTCCCCAGTCGGAAATCCGGTCCTTCTCCACGTGCTTTATGGCCACCTGAAACCCCCCCCAAAAAGTCTCCATGAGATCCTCTCGCCGGGGCCAAAGCAGACCCGGGCGCCCCCCTGCCCAGCACGCCCTCCCCACGGCGGGGCGCCCACTCACCGGCAAGTTGTCGGCGACACGGATGCCTGAGTAGACCGAGCCAAAGCCGCCGCTGCCCAGAAGCGGACCCACCTGGTACTGCGACTCCAGGGGCTCCTTCTCCTTGCCTAGGAAAGGGGGAGGCACAGGGGACTCAGTGCCGGCCCGCGAGCCCCCAGCTCTCACCCTGGGGGTCCAGCCGCCTCGCCATCCCGGACTGGGGGGGGGGCGCTCACCGGGCGCCAGCTTGGTGGCGTGCAGGTCGTTGCAGGGCGCGGCGCGCAGGTGGGCAAGCGAGTTGATTTTGGACAAGAGCATCCCCACCTCCAGGGTGTCGGCGTAGGAACTGTGTCTGGAGGAGCTGCAGCAGGAGCTGGGGCTGGGGTTGTGTCGGTGGCTGTGCCTAAGGCTGGGGCTGAGGCTGCGGGTGGCGTTGCGGCTGCGGCTGCGGCTGGCGCGGAAGGCCGAGGGCGAGTCGGAGGACGACTGGGGGCGCTGCCGGCGCTGGCGGCTGGCGGACACGCCGGCGGGGTCAGGCAGCGCCGAGGGCGGCGGGGTGGGTGGCTCGTGGGGCTCGTGCGGCAGCGCCGCGGCACTGGGAGCTTGTAGCTGCTGCTGCTTCTGCCGGTCCCGCCACCGCCGCCGCCACTGCCGCCAAGTCCTCTCGGGCCTCCTCCGCCACCGCGGCCGCTGCAGCAGACGCCCGGCTCGCCCAGCCGCCAGGAGTAAAGGGGCGGAGCGCGCCGGCGGGTGGGGGGGCGCGCGGGCGGGCGGGGATGGGGCGGGGCCTCTCCGGGAGGCCTAGGCGGGGAGCCCGGCTGCCGGGCCGGAGGAGGGAGGAGAGGGGGTGGGGAAGCGGCGGGACAGGGCGACTCCCCTCGGCCCCCGCCCCGCGCGCTCCGTCGCCGCGCCCCGGCCCCGCCCCCGCCGGCCCGTCTCCAGCCAACCAGAAGCCGACTGATCTGCATAACGCGACGCGCCACGCCCACGCCCCGCCCCGCCTTCGCGGTCAGAATGGTCTCTACGCCGCCACGACGTGGCGGGAAGGAAAAGGCGCCAAAATGGAGGGGGAGGGGCGCGGGGCGTGAGGGGAGGCGGGAGCTGGGTGTCTAGCGGCGAGGGAGGAAGGATGGGGAGGGGCGTATCGATTCAAACCCAAACAATAACAAAGCCATCAAAGGCCGCCCGAGGCCGGCTCTGCGGCTCTCTGTTTCTCGGAGGTTTTTGGGTCAAGGGCTCGAGCTGGAGCATAACAAGTTACGCAGAGACGACGGGCGTCGGTGTGTCAGGCGGGGAGACCGGGCGGCCGGCGCGCCGGGGTGTGAGGGACTGGGGGGGAGAGGGGGAATGCCGACGAGGGTGGTCCTTCTGTGTGACTCAGACCCGAGACCTCCAAGTCGGCTTGGGCGTGTTCACGAGGCGCTGTGGGCTCGGGTTGGGTCCTCGGGGGTTGTGTGCTGGGGGCGCGTGGGGGGCGACGGATCTGCAAGATGTGAGTCACGGCGGTTGCACCGAGGGAGTGGAGGTGTCACAGGCCTGGAATAAAACTGGGGGAGAGCTCGGCGTATTCGGGGGAGGGGTCCAGATCTCGGTTCTTACAGCTGGTGAAAAAATCAGCCCCCAGATTCTCAAGCCGACGTTTATGTAAAAAATGCAGAAAAGTACCAGTGAATCCTGATTCCTAAGAAGTGGTGTGTTAAGAGTGCCCGGTAAAGAGGAATCACGAAACAAATGTTCGTATTACGATGCCAGATGCTGTCTCAGCCCCTTCTGTGAGGGCGGGAGAGAGGAAAATTCCTCCTGTAAAACGAGGGTGGGAGGGTGCGCTTGATTTAATCAGAGTTTTCACGTTGTATTCACCTTTTCATCAGCCTGTTATTACCAGTCTGGCAATACTAGCAATTATTGGCTGCACCGAGTCTTGTCTCAAAGGAAATCCCCCCACTCTCTGCCCCACCATGGAAATAACACGGAAAACTGGCCAATTCCACTTCATCCTTTGTCCTTTTAAACTTCATGTAGAGTTGATAACGACGTGTGAAATGAGTAAATTAAAATTCTATGTAATCCATAAATTGAATTGTCAGTGGCCTAAGTAACTGAAAGCCTACTGAGTCCCATTTTAATATTTTTCAAGTTCCTACCACTTAAAGGAGAAATGAGGTTCCGGGATCTGTCATAGCTGCAATCATTAATGAATTTAAATGCTTCATTGAAAGTTTTCTACAGTGCTCTTTTTATAAAGATGTGCCCAGATATTTTACAGCTTTTAGGACTCTATCTTATAAAATACTACATCTAACTTTTGTTTGTGTACTATGGACTAACTCTCATTTTTGATAACTGGGAGAAAACCCAAGAGAACAAGAATTATTCCCTTTTTGCAGATAGGAAAATGAAACATAAGTAGGATGACAGAGGGTCACACAACAGCTGAAGGAGGAAGAGATGAAATGACCCAAATTCAACTCAGAGTATTCAAAGATTTCCTGTTATCAGGGTCTAAAACTGTCCTTGGTCCTGAGTAAGACATCAAGTGGAAATGTATGTGACCCAGCACTTCCAATCCCCTTTACCCTCCCTCTGCTTTTTCAAGCCCTGCTGGACCATCCCCACATGCTCCCACTCACCTAGCACTTTCCAGACATTCTGCCTTTGCAGAGTCATTCATCCTGTTCTGAGGATGCCCTCACCTCTTCACTTTTAATTAAAGCCTTTCCAGCCTTCAGGAGGACCTGATTGTTAAATAACTCCAAGCATTCTTCACCGTCCACTCCACTCATCCGACAATCATGGGTTTGGCTTTTTATTTCCTTAAATCTTTGTTAATTAACTTTTTTTATTTAAAGATTTTTATTTATTTATTTGACAGAGAGACAGCAAGAGAGGGAACACAAGCAGGGGGAGTGGGAGAGGGAGAAGCAGGCCTCCCATCGATCAGGGAGCCCGATGTGGGACTCGATCCTAGGACCCTGGGATCACGACCTGAGCCGAAGGCAGACGCTTAACGACTGAGCCACCCAGGCGCCCGTTAATTAATTTTTCAATTATTTATACCTTGTTTTCCTATTCCTTGACGTATACTTCTGTTGTCCAACATTTCTTGGACAACATGTGTACTGAAGGGGAAGACCAAAATGAGTCCCAACAAAAAGGTCATGATTAAAGTCAATTTATACCAAATTGAAGTGAATTAAGCGGACTTGGACAAAATAAAGGAAAGGTTAGGAGCAAGGGGTTTAACCTGGTTAGTCTGCTTTCAAATCTGGGATCTGGCACCTACTAGTTATGTGACATTCATCAAGTTACTTAACCTTTCTTTTCTTTTCTTTCTTTTTTTTTAAGTTACTTAAACTTTCTAAGCTTTAGACTCTAAATGAAGATAATAGCACCCACCTCATAGGGCTGTTGTAAGGAGCAAATAAAAGTCTGCATGTAAAGCACATAGCCTAGCACAGAGTTCTAATAAATATGAGCTGTGATTGCAGTAATGATGATTGTGATTGTGACAATAATGATTTTGGAATGGTCTTGCACCTTGGAGGTTCCAAAGGTGAAATACTAGGTATATCACTTGATTGTAATCATCCCGGGAAAGAATGTGATTCAAAATAATTGTGTACATTAAATCAAGTTCAACCTTTTTCACTTTCTCTAGATCTTTGTAGGGCTAAATATTTAATTAGGTAGAGCTAAAGTGATTAACATTTAATATGCCTGCTTTATATGGTGGCTGCTTCACAGTTGGAAGTTACAAAACATGGACCTTGCTTGGCAAAGAGCTTTTATTTACTTAAAACTGCTTTTAAAGATAATTATTAAACATTCAAGTATATTTTGCGTTAAAATTACTCTTCGAGGGTAGGGAACTTGATGTTTTTATTCATCAAAATGTAGTTCTAATAATAAAAACAATCACTGGCTTTGCTGTTTCAAAGAATCTAACAAAGAATCAGAAAAACCATGCTAATAATTAAATGACAAGTGCTTTTGGAAACATAAGGGCCACAATCATGCTTACAATTCTCTGGAAAGGGAAGAATTTGTTAATGTCAATTTGAACAATAGCTACATTAGTCCTTAGGTGGTTTTCATATCCCACCTGATACAGATTTAATCAAGTCATTGTCAGAGAAATGACTTAAGCAATTTCTGTAATCCCAGAAGTTTAGAAGTTTGAAAGGGGTGCCTGTTCCCTTTTTTAAAGTACCTCTGAGTCTAGTTGATGCACTCATATAATAAGTAGGTCTGTATAGCATTTTCTCTATAAGCTATTTGCAATTAATCGGGTGGAAATAATTTGGATCTGCATCTCTTATTTCTCTCCTAAAAACAGAATTACTGTATTTTTTTTTTTATTGAAGTGTGGTTTGCACACAATGTTACCTTAGTTTCAGGTGTACGAATTACTGTATTTTTTTTTTAAAGTTTAACTGTAAAACATTCACCATTATTTTTTATTTTACTCCTCATTTGGTGAAATAAAAAGAAAGGAGAAAATTTGGAGAAAGCCATCTGCTTCCTATACCTTAAAAATAACTCCAATTACCTCAACAGTTGTAAGGTTATTTAGAAAAATTTAAATTTCACATATAGTTCATATGTGTGGAGTATGTGTAAAAATCCACTACAAACTGTAAGACATGGAACAATCTCAATTTTAAAAGACTGAAGTAAAACCTCTTTTTAAAGTTGAAATAATCATGGTAGTGGTGGACAGCTAGGAAATCCAGAGTGTCCCAACTTCAGAAGGCTCAGGGAATCTAGGCAGTCAAGTTAGAACTGGTTCTTGTCCTTGATAAGATGTGACATTTGTTTCAAGTTTATAAATCTCTTAGTTTTCAGTTTCCTCATCAAAGCTGAAGCAAGTGTTTTTATTATCTGGCAAAGTATATTTAAGTTCATTACCAATTCATTTTTTTAAAAGAAATAAACATAACCTAGATTTATTTTTGGAATTTTACATATTCACTGAAAATTCGAGTAAAAATAATTAATATTTATTGAAGGCACTGTACACAAAGATTTTATAGTTCCTGAGTATTTACTCGAGAGGTAAAAACAAAAAGGAGTAGCTAAGAATGTATAAAGACTACAGAAAGCTTGGAGACTGTTACAAAATACCTTATTAGAAGACTAGGAAAATATATGCCTCAGATCAAAAAGACCAGGCACATGAATAAAAACCCTGCATGTCTAACTGATGAAGAAAAGAGGCCATCATGTGTGGTGTGTGTGTATGTGTGTGTGTGCATGTGAGAGAGAGAGAGAGAGAGAGAGAGAGAGAGAGAGAATGTCATACATTTGGATTTTGGAGAGAGGATCATCTGCCATCTTTTAAAAAGAATTAAATTGCTGATGTAAAACTTGGAAAAGCCACAGAGTTCATCTAGGTAAATGAAAAAAATTGCTTTGATTTTGTGATAGGAGCACCTGGATGGCTCAGTTGGCTAAGCGTCTGCCTTCTGCTAAGGTCATAATCCCGGGGTTCTGGGATTGAGCCCCACTCTTGGGCTCCCTGCTCAGCAGCGGCGGGGGGGTCCTACTTCTCCCTCTGTACCCCCCACCCCAGCTCATGCTTGCACTCTCTCTCTCTGAAATAAAATCTTAAAAAAAAAAAAATTCCGTGATACATCTTGTTAAGCCCTCAAAAAGATGCCAGTGAAAACATGTTTATTGTATATCTCATTTGTCATTTACTAGTAAACAGCCTTACTTTTCTGTATTGTGTTCAGTCTCTACAACTAGATTATAAACATATTAAAGGCAGAAACCACCCTTTCATTGAACATAAAGGCTAAGTGCTGAGCATGGGTTTGGATACAGCCAACATTAACTGAGCGTCAAAGATGTCCTAGGCATTTTTATAAGTACTTTCTGTGGATCCTCATATAAATTTTATGGCATGAGCAGTTTTACTATCCTCACTGGCTTACAGATAAACAGAAACTAAGAGAAGTAATTTGCCCAAGGCTATGTGGCAGATCCGGCTCCTACCCACCATGACATTCCACTTTTCCAAGGAACACGAGATGAGTTTAAGGAATTTAACAAGGTGTTCTATGATTAAATTCTGAGAGTATCATCTACAGGGGCAGGGTTCAGAGGAGGTGGAAGTCAAGGAAGGCTCCATGAGGATGTGGAACTTAATGTGGACCTTAAAGGATGAGTAAGATATGAACAGGTAGAGAGAGGGAATGGGCTGAGTAGTCAGGAATTGAAGCAAAAGATTCTCAGTATTTTGTTCTTTTGCATTCCCTATAATGTGAGAAATGAATGAATAAAAGTTTTTTTAAATAAATCAGGGGCGCCTGGGTAGTGCAGCCGGTTAAGCATTGGACTCTTGGTTTCAGCTCAGGTCATGATCTCAGAGTCCTGGGATCAAGCCCTGAGCTGGGCTCTGCACTCAGAGCAGAGTCTGCTTGAGATTCTCTCTCCCTCTCCCTCTGCCCCTCCTGCTCATACTCTCTCTCTCGAAAATAAATAAACGAATCTTAAAAAAAATTTTTCTTTAAATAAATCAAAAGCAGAACGCCAGAGGGAGAAATCAGTAGGAACTCCTGATGTCACAATGCAGAAGGTGAAAGAGAGAGATGAAACAGATGTAGACTTTATTTCAGTCTTTACTGAAGAAGAGACTAGGAAGATTCTCTATTCAAATCATCTCTTGAAGCTAATGGTTTAGGAATGGCTTATGCTGTGGCTAACACGTAGGGTGTTCAAGATCCAAATAACAAAGAAGACATGAATTAACATGATTGGATGAAATCCACTGGATAATTTGGAGAAACTTACATTTTCAACATATACTTCCTCTTTTCCAACTCTGTTTTAGTTCTCTTTCTTAGGTTGGGTGCTAAAACAAACACGGAAAGCTCAACACAGCCAAACACAGAGCTGTACTACAAACATGGAACGATTTTTTATGGCCCTCAATGTATAACTTTGTCAAAGATTCTTTGTAATGTCTAAGTAAAGTCTTGCTCACTCTAGGATGAGCTGTGTTGTCCTCTTTTTTTTTTTTTAAAGAGCTATTTATTTATTTATTTTTAGAGAAGAGGGGAGAGAATGAGCATGAGTGGGGGAGGGGCAGAGGAAGAGGGAGAGAAAAATCTTACGCAGACCACACTGAGCGTTGAGCCCGATGCAGAGCTTATTCTCATGACCCTGAGATCAGGGCCTGAGCCAAACCAAGAATTGGTCGCTCAACTGGCTGCACCACCCAGGTGCCCCAGCTATGTTGTCCTCTTTACAGAAATGATGTTACTGGGGTGCCTGGGTGGCTCAGTTGGTTAGGCGACTGCCTTCGGCTCAGGTCATGATCCTGGAGTCCCAGGATCGAGTCCCACATCGGGTTCTCCCTGCTCAGCGGGGGGTCTGCTTCTCCCTCTGACCCTCTTCCCTCTCGTGCTCTCTGTCTCTCATTCTCTCTCTCAAATAAATAAATGAAATCTTTAAAAAAAAAATGATGTTACTTTCCCCTGGATAGGTTAAGTTTGCTTCTGTATTCAGTGATCCTACTTTATTAGAGAGATATTCACTCACTAAATGAGAATCAAACTCATCACTGGCAGTCCTTAGGGTTATCTCTGAAGTCACTCTTAGGAACGGGAATTATATTGGCAAAGAGCCAGTCCTCTTGTGAAGGGCTGTAAAGGCAATGCAGATTGCATACTTTGCCCAGATTACATACATAAGCCCAAGTTCAGTCTATACTTTCTAACTGACTCAAGTCCATTTGGACTTCTTGCAGTTTTTCCTGATCTTCCAGTCAATAGTTCTTAAACTCACAGCAATTATTTGTACTAGTGATCTGACACAATCATATTCTTTTATCTAAGCATTGACTGTCACCACAGCATCATCTTGAAGAGCAGCAAGCATTGAGTGTCTGCCATGAAAGAACCCATGTTTCCCCAATGAAACCATAAGCTCTTCAAGTGCAGAGACTATATTATAAACTATTTAAGACCAGGCACCACCCTTTGGGAGGTACTAAACAGGTAATTTTTTAAAAACTAAATTGAATTAAACCCAAAAGAGACTATGTAAGATCCTGTGAATTTCCCCTGTCTTAATCTTTGCCCCTGCCACTTTTTACTATATATTATAATGAAAAGACAAGTGGCTATTTGCTCTTTGGAGAATACAGACTTCGGAGTAAATCTTTGCCTTTCTCAGAAAGGCACTATTTTCCCCTAAAGATCTATTCACTTACTTTGGGGGGGGGCGCAGAAGAAGAGAGAGAGAATCTCAAGCAGACTCCCCGCTGAGCACAGAGCCCAATGTGGGGCTCAAACCCATGACCTTGAGATCATGACCTGAGCTGAAACCAAGAGTTGGATGCCCAACTGACTGAGCCACCCAGGCACCCCTCTCAGAAAAGCACTTTTATAAATTAAGATTGCCAGGTTCCTAAACCAAAGGCTTAGAGAAGTAGGTACAGTCAAATGTATAAAGGTAACATCTATTATTAATCAAGCATTTACTATGTGCTAAGCACTATTGTAATTAATCACTGTATGTGCCATATATATGGCACATACGTATTATGTATCACAGATACTCATATGACACATATATTTATATTTTTTTCTTTAATCCTCTTAATTATTATACGCAGGAAGTTACATAACTTGTCCAAGGTCCACAGGTGAGAGAGTCACAAGCCATAATTCATGGAACATATGCTGATTAAGAGGATAGACAATGTTAGGGGCAGCTCTTTGTGCATTAGAGGTGATGCTCAAAGCACAGAGTGCCATGAGCCAGATTAAATAAAATCAGGAAGCAAGGTAATGAATGGAAAGACAATGGAATCAGTGGATAATTTCCTTCAATATTGTGCCCAAAGACAAATGAATGGGGATTGAAACAATGTTGAAAGTTAACCCTGTGAGTGAGTGGTGGTGGCAAAGTGGAATGGCTGCTGAAAACCAGAGCTTCCGACAGCTAAGCTTCTTTGGTAAGGGTTAGTCTTAGGGTAAGGGGAAGCTATCACGTTTATAGAAATGAGACAAGAATCTCTTGTGTCTTGCATTGGTATTGAGTGATTCAGTCAATTAGTCAATAGACATTCACTGAACAGCTACTATGTTCAAAGTACGGTGTTAAGTAACACCAAGATGCATAGAGACAAAAGGTATAGTCCTAGTTCCTGTTTAAGGATTTTTTTATCCTGATAAGGTAAGATAGAGAATCATAAAGATTGAGCTGTAGGGAAACTTAAATATCTTCTCATATAATCTTTTTAGTTTTCCAGATGACCAAAACCAAATCTGAGAGACAGGAACTTTGCCAAAGTTCCCACAGCACTTTCAGAGCAAAGATAGAGCCCAGGCTTGATTGCTACCCCCAGGCACTTTCTCTTTTCTTATAGAGATATAATTAGTAATAAAAGGTAGTATTTACCAAGTAGCAAATTAATGGTATAGACAATGCATTGCTTCTTAACATAATATGTTTCCAAGGTCAAGGTCTCAATGCTAAAACTTTTTCTGGGTAATTTTCAGGTGCAAAGGGACTTTCCCAGTTGTCTCCTCAGCTGTTTTAGCATGAAAACAGAAAATGGCCCCTCCTCTGTGCCCTCTGAGCACCTGCGCCATCTCAATCGTATATGTCATGTGTGATCGTGATATGTCTTGCTCAGTAGTTCTGAAAGTATGTGGTCTCTCCAGACCAGCAGCACCTGGAAACTTGGTAGAAATGCAAATTCTTGGGCCCACTCCAGACCCACTGAATCAGAAACTCTAGGGGCAGGGTCTAGTGATCTGTATTTTAAGAAGCCCTCCTGATGCCATTGATGTGTTTTGGAGCTTGAGACCTATGGTCTCTAAATGGCTCTTCAGAGAGATTGTGAGCTCCTGGAAGGTAGGGACTGTTCTCCACAGTTTTGTTTTTCTTAGCTTAGTACCAATTTTTCAGCATAGTGGGTATTCATAAATATTTCTTAAACAACTATAGGAATGAACATGGTAAGGCAAGATAAAAGGCATGGTAAGCATACACTTATGCACCTCTCTTCACGTAATGATTAGCACCTTTAGTTCACCTTATGTTATGGGCTAAATAGTGTCTCCCCCACCTCAAAATTCATATGTTGAGCTCCTAACCTCCCAGTACCTCAGAATGTGTATTTGGAGATAAGACCTTCAAAGAGGTAATTAAGGTAAAATGAGGTCATATGGGTGAGCCCCAGTTCAATATGACTAGTGTCCTTATAAGAAGAGATAAGGACCAAAAAAAAAAAAAAAAAAAGACAGAGAGAGAGAGAAGTAAGGACCTAGGGACAGAAGGAAGACCACATGAAGCCAAAGAAAGGAAGAGAGCCATCTCCAAGCCAAAAAGAGAGGCTTCAGAAGAAACCAACACTGTCAACACCTTGATCTGAGATTTCTGATCTCCAGAATCGTGAGAAAAATGAATTTTTGTTGCTTAAGCCACCAGATTATGGTACTTTGTTATGACAACCTTAGACAACTAATTCGCTTTTATTTATTTATTTTTTTAAGATTTTATTTATTTATTTGACAGAGAGAGAGACAGCAAAAAAGGGAACACAAGCAGGGGGAGTGGAGAGGGAGAAGCAGGCTTCCCAAGGAGCAGGGAGCCCAACGTAGGCCACGAGCCCAGGACCCTGGGATCATGACCCGAGCCAAAGGCAGACGCTTAACCGACTGAGCCACCCAGGTGCCCCTAATTCGCTTTTTTAATAATTTAATTTAATTTATTTTTTAAGGAAAACCTACCCTCATCGTGGGACTTGAACTCACAACCCTGAGATCAAGAGTTGCATGCTCTGCTGACTGAGCCAGCCAGGTGCCTCTCACCTAATATGCTTTGTAAAAATTTACAAAAATATTGGCTCTGAAATCCAGGAACTCCCATCCAAGCCTATGACAAGACAATCTTATTTTTAGATGACTCTATAACCATCTTTAGATGTTAACCATTAAATTGTTTGTTTAAGAAATTACTCTTTCATGCTCAATATGAGCACAGATTTTGGAGTCAGACAGAGATGGGTTTCAATCCTGACTCAGCCACTTAGAAGTTGTGTAATCTTAACCTCTAAAGACTCAGTTTCCTTGTCTGTAATTTGGGGCTAATAATAGCTCCCTCCTAGACATAACTCAATAATTGGCAAGTGTATCGTAGGCACTCAGTATATGGTGACTTAAAAATGGTAATTAACCAAATTGTTCAGATTGGACTTCTCTGAGAGATAGGATTACAGAAAAATTTTACAGTAATGCTTGAAGCGGTTTAACAAACATAGTGCTATGGTGCCTCTTTAGAAGACTATATAAAATGACAGATTAAGTATTTTTCAAGAGTATTTGAAGAGTCATGGGGAATAAAAGGCTAAGAATGTCTGGAATGCAGTAGGAAGAGGCAACACCCAAGAATAGTTAAATTACCTAGAATTGATGAGCAATTAGACTGTATGAAGGTAGGGATTGCTGATTTTGTTTTGCATATGGCACCTGGCATCTACTATAAACTCAACAACTTTGGTTGAATGAATGAATGAATGAATGGCCTTATGCAAAATTATATAGATTATACAAAGACATTTTAGCCCAAGTACACTTACACAGAACCGATGGTTCTATAGTATTTTGGTATCGTGCAATCAAAATTTTAATTTTAATTAAATTATTATTATATTAGTATATTATATATAATATGTTATTATATATAATATATATTATTATATTATTATAATAATTCTAAATTATTATTTAATTTTAATTAATTATTATTTATTTTAAAAGATTTTGTTTATTTGAGAGAGAGAAAGAGCACACACACACACACACACACACACACACACACACACGAGTCGGGGGCGGGGTTGGGCAGAGGGAGAGGGAGAAGCAGACTCCCCCTTGAGCAGGAAGCCCCATGCAGGGCTCAGTCCCAGGACCCTGAGATCATAACCTGAGCTGAAGGCAGACACTTAACCGACTGAGCCACCTAGGTGTCCCTAATTTTATTTATGGGTTTTAAAGATTTATTTTTAAGTTATCTCTACACCCAACTTGGGGCTGGAACTCACAACCCCAATACCAAGAGTCACATGCTCCACCAAATGAGCCAGGCAGGTGCCCCCAAATTTTTAATTTTTAACCTGGGAATTTCATATTGCAGAAGTAATCTAAGAAAGTAATCCTAGGGATGCCTGGGTGGCTCACGCGGTTAAGCGTCGGCCTTTGGCTCAGGTCCTATCCCAGGGTCCTGGGATGGGCCCAGGCCTGCTCCCTGCTAGGCTCCCTGCTCAGTGGGGAGCCTACTTCTCCCTTTCCCTCTGCCCCTCCCCTCCCAGCTCATGCTCTCTCTTGCTCTGCTGTCTCTCAAATAAACAAATAAAATCTTAAAAAAAGAAATGAAAAGAAAATAATCCAAAAGGAAAAAGAACTGTTATTTTTTAAAATGTCTTTGGGGTGCCTGGCTTATTCAGTCAGTGGAGCATGTGACTCTTGATCTTGGGGTTGTGATTTCGAGCCCCACTTTAGGTGTAGAGATCATTTAAAAATAAAATCTTTCAAAATAAATAAATAAAAATGTCTTCAACTGAAGTAATATTCAAAATAGAGAAATCCTGGAATAGTGTTCAGAGCCTCTCCAACCCCCATCTACATTTTACCTCTTGGCCTTTCACCTCGGCCCTCGCTTGCTGTCCCCAAACTGTTCTGACCGTCCTTACAGCCCCTCACATGAGTGGCCCAATGCCCCATATTTCAGACCCTTTGGGATGAGCTTCCCTCGTTAGAACTTATTTGTCTTGTGCCTGCTTATCTTTGGGATACTCAACCAACTAATCTGATAAATTAAACTCAGGTGCAAATGAATGCTAATGGCTGAATGTCAGTCTACTCTTGGATCACAATTGATTTCAGCAGCACCTGATTGCGAAGAGTAAGTCATACATTTCAGGCATGTGTCCCAGCCATTGGGGGAAGATATTTTAAGCAGGGGGATTTCCTCAAACCCCTCAAATTACACCATGTAGACAGCTGCCTCTCCCACATGATCTGGCTCCTTGGCATCCAGTTATCAGCACTCAGGGAACACTAGAGGAAACAGGTCTGTTCCTCCTCTTAACAGAGCTTGGAAACAGTGACTGGACTATTTATGTCCCTTAAAGGAAAAGGGCATTTACTCTGGAACCTACCCAGAAAGCACACATTCTCTGGTCTTAGAGGTGAACTCTTCTCTACCTAATCTCTGGGGATGGCTGAATGGCTAGTGCCTAGATTAACCAAAATGAGTGAGCTGGGACATGCAAACACCAAGAAAGGACTGGTAATAGACAGTTAAGCTTCCCAGGTAAAAAGATCCTAGACATCGATATGAATTTATATGAGCACACACATGAGAGAACATTGAACCTAATAATAAAAATAGCTGCCTTTTATCAGGTGTGAACTATATTAACTGTACTAAAGTATTTACACATTTAAAAAGACCTAATCCTGGGGCGCCTGGGTGGCTCAGTCGTTAAGCGTCTGCCTTCAGCTCAGGTCATGATCCCGGAATCCTGGGATCGAGCCCCGCATCGGGCTCCCTGCTCCACGGGAAGCCTGCTTCTCCCTCTCCCACTCCCCCTGCTTGTGTTCCCTCTCTCGCTGTGTCACTCTCTGTCAAATAAATAAATAAAATCTAAAAATAAATAAATAAATAAATTAAATAAAAAGATCTAATCCTCTGATACTGAGGAAAATAGGTGTTGTTATCCCCATTTCAGATAAGGAAACTGAGGCAAAGGTAGGTTAAGCAACTATCCCACAGTCAAATGGGAAATGAGATTTGAAGCCAATCTTTGAACTCCCAAGTTCATGGTTGGAACAGAAACTTAACAGCCTTTCATATTTCTGAATCAATAATCTTAAAGCTGAGGATCCTAGAACATCCTTTTTGATTATCCAGACCCTGATTACCTCTGCTAGAAAGGAGTTTACTACCTCACAAGGCAGCCTGTGCCATACAGCTATACTTGTTGGGAAGCTTTTAAATGTTAAGTTAAAATCTGTTTCTATATTAAAAAAAAAAAGAAAAAAATCTGTTTCTATAGAACTTCCCTTCATTTGGTCTTCATCATGTCCTCTGGAGAACTCAAAACAAAACTGTTTCTCTCCATGAAGCCATTTTGGTATGGAGACAGATCATGCACTACCCCTTCCTTCCCCCACCCGCATCTTTGGGGTAGTCTCAGTCCCAGGAGATCTCACTGTTGAACTGTTTATTCTCAGACTCATCAGTAACACAGAAAAGCCCCAAAGTGCCACATATATCTTGGGTCTAAATTTGGGTAATAGGTTTGATCCCAATTACTTAGTCAGGTACCTATGAAACATCACCTTAGTAAGCCGTTTGACTCCCCATGAAAGTATGGAATTCGTCTAATAGAGCAAATAATGGCTAACATTTACTGAGCTCTTTTTATGTGCCAAGAACAGTGCTAAGTGCCTTACAAACACTTTCCCCACCCTCAACCCAACCACTCTGTGAGGCAGGTGCTGTCATTATCCCAGTTTTACAGATGAGGAAACTAAAACCCAACTATTCTGAGGTCTGCCCATAATTGCATGTCTTTCTTTTCCGATGATGATGTGAGGAGAGGGTAAGGGCAGGATGGAACTTGCTGTCCCCAGAGTGAGACTTACATTTTCTCATCTCTCTTTGCTTATACACTGCCTCTATTTTGGCTCATTTCTTCACAAACATTTAAAAAGCACCTCTCACACAGTCAAACACTTATTCTCATATATAGAGTTAGGACATGGTCTGCAAAGAAAGTTATGACACCCTCTAAACCTTATCTCCAGGGTCGAGGAAGGCTTCAGAGAGGAGGTAGCACCTGATGTGGGTTATGAAACATAAATAGAAGAGAGGAATCCAACAGTCAAAGGACAGGTTAGGGAAATTCAAATTTCAGCAAGAAGGAACAGCATGTGTAAACACCCAGAGTCACGAATTTGCATTAGAGAAAAAAAACCCCACCGTATCGTTGTGAGTAGGGTCCAAAATTTAGAAGCCTAAAATAGAGGTAAAGTTTGCATTGCTGTGAGGTTAAAGAAAAGTGGTTATCTTTTCATTTGGATCTGTGCTGTCACAAAAAGCACACAAAGTAAGGATGGTGAAACTCATTGTGTACACAACCGACCGCTCATTGAAGCGAAGTTCAAAGGATCATGAGGCAGTCATTTGCAGTTGCCCCCTAAAACACTCCTTCTAAAGAGCTCCGTAGTCTGCCCCCAAATGAGAAAGTGGGAGGGTGCTTGGTAGAGGATTAATTGTCAATTGCAGTTACATCTGAAATTTACATATCACAAACTTTTTTTTAAAAATTTGAACAAAAAAAGACTTTTTTAAAACTTTTTAAAAAACATTTTGGGTGCCCGGGTGGCTCAGTTGGTTAAGCGACTGCCTTTGGCTCAAGTCATGATCCTGGAGTCCCGGGATCGAGTCCCGCATCGGGCTCCCTGCTCAGCAGGGAGTCTGCTTCTCCCTCTGACCCTCTTCCCTCTCTCTCTCTCTCTCTCTCATTCTCTCTCTCTCAAACAAATAAATAAAATCTTAAAAAAAAATTTTTATTTATTCATTTATTTAAGTAATCTCTACACCTAACATGGGGCTCAAACTCACAACCATGAGAACAAGAGTCACACGCTCTTCTGAATGAGTCAGCCAGGTGCCCTGCACTGTCATAGACTTGAAATTTGCTGCTGAGTATGGCCTCTGGGAGTAGAGAGAAATCTAATTGAACAGGTAACCATAGGTGATCATCAACAGTTGTGTGTGCCATTCTGTCAAGTATGAATTTTATCTGAGGGGTGACTGAAAGCCATAGAAGGATTTTGAACAGACCCAACTGAAGTGCCTCCTTCTGTGAAAGCATTACCTGGCTACAACACTTGGTGGGGGATTCCTTTCACCCAGGTGGTTTGTATCATTTGGTCTCATCTCCCCTTGGATTTGATACCCTGTGTTATATTTTTGTTGTCTGTTATCCATACCTACAATATGCGCTCCAAATATATTTGTTCTGTGAAGGAAAGAAGCAAAAGCAAAGGAATTGAGTACCTGTGATTGTGCAATTCAATCCATTGGAATTGAGTTCACAATGTGGATGTAACCATCGAAGTCGTATACAGAGAAAAAACAAAACTTTTAAGGTGTTTATAAGTATGAATGTGAATTATACAACCATATTTATTCACATAAAGCCTTTACTTTTTTATTTGCTCAGT
Source organism: Callorhinus ursinus (assembly GCF_003265705.2). NCBI lineage: Eukaryota > Metazoa > Chordata > Mammalia > Carnivora > Otariidae > Callorhinus > Callorhinus ursinus. Next base: position 3,785,996 of record NW_027397121.1, read on the forward strand.
TCTATGGAACCCCAAGGTGCTTGGGACTACGGAGGACACAAAGGAATTGTATATGCTATCAGTGTAATGTTCATCATAGATGGAATTGATTTATCCAGTTAATACATTTTGTAAGATAAGTGAAAGGGCTACAGTGCATTACTAGGGCTAATTCCACTGTCGAAATCCCAATCATAGCCCTTAAACTTGCAAATCTACATATTTCATTTGAGAAAGGGTGCTTAAACGCTACTGCAGAAAGACCCCCGCCCCGCCCCAGGCCAGTGCTTCTCAAAGTATGGTACCTGAGCCAGCAATAGCATCACCTGGAGGTTTGTTCAAAAGTGCAGAAATGCAAATTATCAGGCCCCACCCCAGCAAGCCCACAGAATCTGAAATTCTGAGGGTGAGGCATGGCAATCCGAGTTTTTTAAAAAGCCCTCCAGGTGATAGGGGCACCTGGGTGGCTCAGTCGTTAAGTGTCTGCCTTTGGCTCAGGTCATGGTCCCAGGGTCCTGGGATCGAGCCCCGCATCGAGCCCCGCATCGGGCTCCCTGCTCGGCAGGAAGCCTGCTTCGCCCTCTCCCGCTCCCGCTGTTTGTGTTCCCTCTCTCGCTGTGTCTCTGTCAAACAAATAAATAACTTAAAAAAGAAAAAAAAGCCCTCCAGGTGATTCTGATGCAGGAAGCTTAAGTTTCAGAGCTACTGCCAGTAACTCGGGCTGGCTGCCCTTTGCAAGGGAACCTACTCCCCACTCTTCAGGGATCCTTAATATCTATTGGTTTGCTTTGCCATTACCCTAATACAGATGGAACGTAAGGCCCATTAGACAAAACATGAACCAGACCTGTTCCACAGAACTGTGATGTCAGTTTTCCTTGGCTTTGCATTTGGTCATTTAAAAAAAAAAGAAAAAGAAAAGAGTATTGCTTCATGAGCCACACTGGTCTCTGAACTTTTCCCTTTTCTAGTAAAAGTACAAATTCCAGCTGGAGTTCTTGACCAACAACATCTTTCTACATAAGTTGCTGTCTTCTATGCTGTGCTGAGTTCCAGAGATAAGATAAATAATTTACCAAATGTAGGTTTCTGATTACTCACTCTATTAGCATTTAGAGCGGAGAGCTCCAGCCCCTGGGGAGTTTGATTCGTTCAGATGCAGCCCATCTGCTTTTGTTTTTTTGTGGGGTGTTTTTTTTGGGGGGGTGGGGTTGCCTGGAAAAGCCAGGGAGCTCCCAGCATCCCACACATACTTTAGGGATGAACTGCCTAAATCTTAAGGGTTTTACTGGAAATTGGGGGAATGCTATTTTCTTATTTAAAAAAAACACACAGCTGCTAAGAGACTCTTTCTTCCTCCCTGTCCCCTCTCTCTTTTTTTATGCTGAGTAAAAACAAAAGTCCACAATTCATTTTCATTTATTATAAGAAAAAAGATAGCTGAAAGGGTATTTTCAATCTTGTGCAATTTATTTATCCCAAATTTATGCTGCACACCACAAGAGTAATTTCAGGAAATTTTATAAAGGGGATGCAGTAGAGTTTCTCCTAAATCAAGTGACACTGTTGGCGGGGGGCAGACAAAAGGAGCAGCCTGTTACATCAAAGAGTCATCCTTCACTCACACAATTTCTAAAGTATTGTGGCAATGTCAGTAGTGACAGAAGCAATAGGTTTGTGCCTGTAGTTATTCTGTGGTCTCTTTCTGGATGGTATATACATGTCACTATTATTTTATACAGTACTTAAGAGTAAACTGGGGTACAAAAGAAATCACAGCAAAAACAGCTGATTCTGTGGATTGTCTCTTGCAAAAGCAGAGGAAAAAACTGAGATAAACCGAAGAAGCAATGTGTGTGATATGGAATCCACGCTCTTTTGGTTCCTTCAAGATAACGTGATCAGCAACTTACTTCATCCCTTTTGAAAAGAAATAACTGAACTGCCTGTCTGGATGGTATACCATAGCGGTGAGAGGATCTTATTTTGGAAATCTCTGAGAAAAAGAAATTGCATTTAGTCTCTGCATTTTGTATTTTCATGGACTGTCTTCACGCAAAATCAAGATTGCACATCCCACTTCCTCCAGTGAACACCCTGTGAATGAGTAAAACAGTAACACGATGACATCTTACTACCTGACTATTATTTTCCTGTCAGTGACTTAGTAAAAAGCTGATAAAAAGCTGATGTCTCCCAATACCAAGTTGTACTGAAAATCCCTTGCATGGAAATGGAAGTTGGGGTTGCTTTGGGGAGTGCACCTAGCTGAGCAATGAGCCCAGGTACAAAATCACATTAGATCGGGGATACCCCTACAAGGTAAGGTAAGGACACAAAAGGAATTCCTTGGGCTTCACAGCTCTGGGTTGGAAGCAATTCAAGAGGGAAAGGTGTAAAAATGGTACTTGCTACCTATTTTGTGTTCCTCTGGGAGATTAACCTACTTTCTTGGCTCATTTTCTTCTTCGTACATCAGTTGGTCAAAAGCTCTGGTAGCTGGCAGCCTCAGATGACTCCGTCTGCATCTGTCAGCAGAGTTCCAGGCCTCTCCGGGACACACAGGGTCATTTACCTCCATTTCCTCTGCTTTCTCCCCACAGCAGGTAAAAAGGCTGCCTCAACCTTCAACACATTCTCCCTTGTCGTAATAATGTGCAAGCCCAGGACGGCGAGTTAATAGCTGGAGCGTGCGCTCCTTTTCTCTTTTCCTGTCTTCTGACATATCCAAGAGGCTGGAGCGGTAAATCTGAGAAAAGAGGCATGTATAAGTACACACACACACACACACTCACTCACTCAGGAGGGGAATTTGGACCCAGCCCCTTGCTCTCCACTCCAGCTTCCCGTCTGCTGCATTTTAGAAGGTTTCATATTGCTCCTGCAACATTTTTTTGGTTGGTTGGAGGGCTGCATAAAACACAACCTTCCCTGCAGACATCAAAGCGTGTCTCCTGCATAGCAAACTCTCCATCCAGCCTTTCGTCTCTCCGGCTACATTCCAATTTAACTGGGGCTGCCTTGCATGATAATCAGGCCTAATTACTGCTTTATCCCTTGATTGTTGTGCTGAGTTCTGGAACTGGCGAGCTTTTCTCAGTTTGGTCCTGCCTCTTCCCGCACTCTGCCTCCTGTTATTTAGCACACCCATCTGAGAATTAGCAGATTGAGCCTCATCGTGTACGAATGGTCGGAAAGGGCAAGACTGTGCCTTTGGGATCTCATCGCGCTGTCCACCTAGGAAACTTGAATACCCTTCACGACTGTGGGAAGACCTTGCCATGGACAGGATATTCTGAATACCTCAGGAGGTTTAAAGAGATTTATTACCAGGTTAAAGAGTAAAACAGGCCATGAGATGATATCCTCGTTCCCCAGAGCTATTTTCCTACCTTTTCTCTTACCGCACACACACAAACACCAAATCGTTTACGAAACGTTGAAACCAGAAGGAAAGGGACATCAACAAGGACTTCTGGAAACTTCCCGCCAGTTCTTTCACTTTGGTAAGATGCATTTTGAGGCCTTAATTCTAGAACTGAAAAAGGCATCACAGGCAAATAATTGAAAAAATGGGGGATCAGGCAATCCCGTTTACCTCCAACTTAAACCATCCAGGTAGACGATAATATATTTTACTGTAAATTTCTTTTTAATGTACTATTGCATACATTCTCTGAGTGCCTACATGTGCCAGGCACAGTGTTGGGTGCTAGGGACTCCCAAGACAAAATGACACAACTCTTGTTCTCAAGGTGAACAAGCTGAGCTTTAAAAGACTCCAGGCAGGGGCACCTGGCTGGCTCAGCCTGCAGAGCACGTGACTCTCGATCTCGGGGTCGTGAGTTTGAGTCGTGAGTTTGAGTCCCACGTTGGGTAGGGAGATTACTTAAAAAAAATAAATAAAGGATTACAGGCAGTTAGATGAGGGGGACTCAGAAGACTGGGAAGGTCTAGATGCAATCATTTTTCAAAAATATAATCTGAGCGAAACAAAATTGACCTTGAGTTGATCATTGTGGAAGCGAAGCTGGGTTTTGAAACATGATTGCTCATTATTACTATTTTGTCTATTTCTTATGTTTGAAATATTCCATAATAAAAAGTCAAAGAAAGGAGTGTAATCCGGGAACCATAACCTGTAGAACCACCTGGCGGAAACTGGTTGAAATGCAAGATTTTCTGGCCCCACCGAATCCTAGTCAGTGTCTCTCTTTTTTTTAAAGATTTTATTTATTTATTTGAGAGAGAGAGAATGAGATAGAGACAGAGAGCACGAGAGGGAAGAGGGTCAGAGGGAGAAGCAGACTTCCTGCTGAGCAGGGAGCCCGATGCAGGACTCGATCCCTGGACTCCGGGATCATGACCTGAGCTGAAGGCAGTTGCTTAACCAACTGAGCCACCCAGGCACCCCTAGTCAGTGTCTCTTGATGGGGCTCAGGAATCTGCATTTTAAACAAGGTCCTCATGCAAATCCAATGCCTACTGAAACTGTAATTCCTTGGCAGGGGAGACAGTCAGTGCCAAGAGTGGAGGCTTAGGAAAGAAGAAAAACCATTTATCTGCGAAGAAAAACTGCCCTGGAAACCACTTAATGAGATCAGACGATTTCAGAACTGGAAAGAGGATCCTGAGGCTAGGCCAGAGCATCTCAGATTGCAAGGTGCACAGGAATCACCTGGGGATCCTGTTCAAATACTATAGGTTGGGTAGGGCCTGGAATTCTGCATTTCTAGCTAGCTCCCAGGTAAAACCTCACTACGGGTCTGGGGATCACACGTGGATTAGCAAGGATTCGTATTTTACAGAGAAGGAAACCGAGGCTCCGGGAGAATAGTACTTGCTCAGACTTGCAAGCATCCCAGTGCACCCCTTTGTGCTGCTGTTGGCTAAGGAGGCTGAACCCATGAAGGAGCCTCTTACCAGCGGGGTATGGGAAGCAGGCTACCTTCCATGGGGTTTGCAAACGTGGGCCAGTCCTGGAGCTGAGCTGCAGTACACATTTCTCCTCAGCACCACAGGGGTGCTGTTCTGCCAAGTCTGTTACTTCTTATCATCATGACTGTATCTCCCAGGTCTGGGCTCTTGAATTCTTCTTGGAATTCCATGAGACTTCTTGGGTAATCATTAGATCTACTGAATTCATGACCCTGCGCACTGACATGTGCCAGGATTTTAGCATATTTTCAGTCCAATGCTAGTGCATCGAGCACGTTAGCTCTCCTGAGTTGCAAAGACAATACGGTTTATAATCTCTTAAATATACTCCGTGGTATCAGGATTGGGGAGCATTCTTTGACACAGGAAATCCTGTTTCACACAGTGACTGGTAAACTCAGAAAACATTATCCCAGACCTGGTACAGATTCAAATATCTTTCCCACTCTCCCTGAAGGACGGATAAGATAGTTTATCATCCTTAATGAAAGGGGATGCTTGGGCCGGGGGCGGGGGGGTACTTCCTAACCTTTGAGGTTGAGGTCAGAGAGGCTGTTCCTGCCCTCCGTTTCCCTGTCGGTGACAACTCAGGACAGGGCAAGGCAACTAAAGAACTGAGCTGGGGGCATGTTTTCTAATCACTAATTTACAGGTAGTGAAAAACTATAGTAGGATATTTGGACTCAAATTTCTAAATAAAAATGCTACTAGAACCTCCCTCCGAAGACACACACACACACACACACACACACACACACACACACACACACACACACAC